>NC_044580.1:6432890-6735920 GCF_901933205.1 Camarhynchus parvulus
TGCTACTAAGAGCCTTTCAAGTGAGACTTGTGAAATTAACCATCAGGACAGTTTTATGCTGCTCTTCAGGAAACCTATGAGAAGTAGGGGATTTTACAGATACTAAACTGAGCAGATCCGCCAGTTTCAGGGGAAAGGACACTGCAGCTGAATTCTCCACTCTGCACCCAGCAGAGACAAAAGTAAACATTTTACCTAACAGCAGTCAAATATTAGGACTAAACCGTATTGGGAAAAAAAAATGACAGAAGCAAATAGCTCTTACTGGCCTCTTGCTACTAAAGCCATGAACCAGCCTTCTCAGATTTCACTTGGTGAACACTCAGTAAGGAAGACATCATTTTAATTTAGGGCAATTCCTTTTCCAAATAGCATAAATGACATAAAACAACAAAAAAAATCCTATTTTATCACCAGATCTGTAGTGGTTTGGCTGTCTGCAAGTCAGTAAGGTTGAAAAGAGATTTATAAACATGCATATTGAGTAACATCGTATGGGATACATGTACAAGGTAAGGATAGGATAATTACTCAAAGTTGTAGTCTCCTAAGTTTTGTCAGTGTAGCTGCTTCCAAAGTTTACAGTGCTCTTGTAAGAAACACAAAATGTATCCTCAGCTGAAGTCTTCAACCAGTGAACTTCCTCCAAAGTTAAGTACAGATTGGTGGGGATTTTTGGTGGCTCAGGCCTAGCAGAGAACCCTAATGGGGCAGAAGGAAAGGAAGAAAAGAAAATGTTTCTTTCACCAACCCAAACTTTTGCTGACAACTCACTTAAAGGAGACTGCACATCAGGAAAGCCATGAGGAACCCCTTATACAACATCTGCCTATGGCAAATCCATGTCTCTGTCCTATCCCCATTGTTTACCTGTGAATTAAATCATCCTGTTCCCCATCCCATCATCACTCCCCCCGCAATTTTTCCCTATTTATTCAACTGCTTGACATGCAAGCCTCTATAATCCATCAGGCATGGAGGAGAGAACTATCACTTCTACCTCAAAAGAATGTCCTCACCATTAGAGGAAATAGAAACAACTGAAATGAAAGATTGTACATCTTGGAAAAAGAAAGCAGCAACTGCTAAATGTTACTGCAACACAGCTACCTCCAGTTAAAATCAACTGCTGTAACTGATCTGGTTATGTAGGTCAACAAAGTTACTAATTCAAATATAAACTGGAGTCACCGTCCTGTTAAGATACACTCTTAATACACTTTAACAAAAGCTATTGCTTCATAAAAGATATATTTCTGAGAGGTCAGAACGTTCTCATCCATATTTTGAAAGGACATGCAAAATATGCATGAGTGCTGTGAGCTGGTGTTCACTCTCCAGCTCCCAATATCAGACAAAATCTCATCTGTAGTTGCCAGGGCTTCAGCCATCAATAAAAACCACCAGATTTTTAAATATGCAAGACTTCAAGAGTTTTAAAACAGAAAGCTTGGTGCCTTCTACACTATTATTTAATTAAAGTGAACCATAAAATGTTCCTACAGCCTTTCCCACCTTATGAGTTCCATGGGTGATTCTATATCGTGGATGAGTGCACAGACAGGTGACCAGATGTTCACTCTATCAAATAAACCAAGATCACTTCTTTCCCTGTCAATCCTTGCACATCAGCAAGGATCATCCTGTCTAACAAGGTTTGCTTCTGTTCCCTTTCTGTCCCAAGACAGCCCCTTATCCAAAAAAGTAAGTACAAAAACACTTAAATTGCTCAGTTCTGACAGCAAGAACTATGGATGTGTGAACAACAAGATGTAATTTCCAATTTTAACATTGGCAAAGCATTGTAACTATTTAAATATTAGTTTTCCTGGAAAAGCTTTCTACTAAGTATCCAGCATTCATATACCTTTGGAATTTTCTAAAAGTTACAACAAAGACAAGGAAAGACCTTATACTGAAAACATAGCTTCCCTTTCATAGTTTGTAATACAGATACCATGACAAACCCAGATCTACATAATGAGCAGTCAATTACTATCTTTTTGTTCAAACCTTTTGTTTCTGAAATAACTGCATTAGAATCAAATTATTCTAATGACAGCAAACTCTTACCTCCTGCATTATGTCCTCTTCTGGAGAAGTACTTGGGTATCAAGAATTAAGGGTCATTTAATCAGCTAAAGCAACCAGACCTTGCTTATGATTTAATAAAATCATTTTAAGCCATGGAAGAACTCATTCAAACAACATAAAAATTCCACGAATGCATGCTCAGCCCTTATCACAGAAACACAGACACTTAATAAAGCACATACCCTTAGCACCTGCCCATTGCAACAGTGACAAGCCTACGTACCTCTGAGGATCCTGGCCTACATTTCTGAATGAACGTTACTTCCTTGTTCATCAGGCAAAAAACACCTGAAAACGGTGATTTTTTTTTTAAACATAGGTTAAGAGAACACTAACTTCGCAAACAAAACAAATGACGTCATAACAAACGCTATTACGCACAGAAATAGAAACTCATTTCCCTAAGGGGAAAATTTGTGACAAATTTGTGACAAAACCCCAGAGAGTGCTGCGGCTGCCCGCAGTGAAGACACTGCTTTGTGCGTCAACGAGGCGCTGAATAAAAAAGGAAAAATACATTTCTGCGTGAAGTTCCCACCCGCCGCACAGCCCCGCGGCTCAGCGCTGCCGTCAGGGCGCGGGGCGGGGGAGCCCCCGGCCGGCCCCGGCCCCACCCGCGGGGTCCCCGCCGCCCCCCGTACCTGAGACAGCGAGGCCGCGGGGGAAGGGGCGGGTGCCGCCGGCGCCCTGCGCAGGGCCGAGGGGTAGAAGCGGCCCCGGTGGGCGCCGCAGTGACCCCGCGGCGCTTCCCGGTGCGCCTCGAGAGGCCGCAGCGTCCTGGCTGTGCCGGTGTGGCCGCTGCCCCCGGTCCGGTCCCGGTGCGGCCGCTGCGCCGGGCGGGCCCCGCTCTGTTGTGGCGCAGCCCCCGCCGCTCCCTGCCCAGCGCAGCGCGACACTCGGCGCTGCTTTACAGCCGCCCGCAAAGCGCAGCCGCGCCGGCGCGCGCCCCGCCTCCCGCCGCGCCCCTGCCGGGCGGCGGCGCCGCCACAGCGCGGGCTGCGGAGGGGGCGGGCCGGGGGCAGGGCGGGCTCCTGAGGGCAGCGGGCTGCTCGGGATGGGCTGCTCGGAATGGGCTCCTGAGGGCACCGGGCTGCCCGGGATGGGCTCCTGAGGCACCGGGCTGCTCGGGATGGACTCGCGGGCACGGCCCTAGCTGCCTTCGCTGCTGCTGCATTTAGGCGGTTGTGTGTAAATCCGTAAAGCGGTGGTGTCAGAGTATGGATCGGGCTCTGCTCGGTGGTGCTGGGGAAGGGGACACAAGGCAATGGGCAGAAACATGCACGGAAAGTTCCACCCGACCTGAGAAAGAACTTCACTGTGCAGCGAGCGAGCGCTGGATGAGGCTGCCCAGGTACCCCACAGCTGGACGCAATCCTGTGCCGTGGCCTCTGGGATGACCCTGGCTTGAGCAGGGAGAGGTCGGACCAGCGGGGGACCCACGGGGGTCGCCTCCAACCTGACCCTTTCTGTGATGTCCCTTCTAGGGCTTGTCTAAAAGCCTTTCCTTTTCTGCCCAGCGCTGTGTCTGCCCTTGACACCGCAGTATCTATTTCACGGCTGCCTGTCCTGCAGCCAGTGACAGATGTGAAGTACATGCCAACAAATCCCAACTCTCCATCCCAGCTCTTTAGAAACAGGAATTTATTTGCCTTTACTGCACATTGCAGTCAGTGACTCGGGCTGATGTGAGCCTTCCCCCTCTCCATTACTGGTGTGCACACAAAGGGTGAGGAGCCCGTGGGTCACAGGACAGCAAAGCTTTGGGAAGGCTCTCAGACAGCAGCAAACCTCAGTGTTTGCTGACTTTGCAACTGCCAGAGGCCAGGATATCTCTGCCAGAGATGACCTTTCATCGATGTCAGGGTACACATTGCAGCTCCAGACTGAAGCACTGGGTAGACAAGGGTCTTATACTGTCAGTGACCAACAGCTGCATAAACCCGAGGCTTTGGAGCAGAAGGGTATAGTCTGGTCTACAAATAGTTAAAGATCTTACTCAGAACGCACTGCACCAGAGAGTCATCAGCACACAGCCGTTCCTACGTGTTTTGGAGGAACTAAACAACCTGCATGCATCATTACAAAAGGAATGGTCACTGGGGAAAAATGTGTGTTCACACTATTAACTGCATGAGTTTCTGAACAGAATTTCCTTAAAGCAAAAGTGGATAAAACAACATGGAAATTAGACTCATAAGTGTACAAAATGCAAAAAGTGCTATAGCACATAAATTATATGAAAATAAAGACTTTTTCAGCTTAATGTGTGAAATGAGAACACAGGAAGAAGTGAGACCCACATAGAATGAAGGTGGAAAAAAGGATCACAGGTTATTTCATGTGGTTCCATGAGCAAAGCAATAATTAATTTCAGTTTGCAATAAAGACAATACCACAGGTTTTCCAGCACTGTCTACCTTTCTCTACATATTTCTTGTAGTGTTGGGTATAGTTTTCTTTTTTTTAAGTCATGTCACATCCAGCTAAACAAAGACCATGAGCCACAGATTAAATAACCAATGAAACTGGGGAGAATGTGAAGACAGCAACAGACAGTGGGAGGAAGGTCACATCATTCCATGGAGGTCACCAGTGGCTTGACTGTGTAAGCAATTTTAATATTTTCCATTAAGCATTAGACCCAAAGCTGAAATAATTTACTAAAAATCAGATGGGGAAAAAACAATCAAGACAATATATGGGAAGAAGTGAATCACCCTGAGGGCTAATAGAAGCAAAGGGGAAAAAACATCAAATACAAAGAAGGTGCACTTGAATGTTAATGACTAAAAGTTTTGGGTATTTGTCAGGTAAAAGGCAGTTGGATGTGAACTTCAATTACCAATGTAATTAAGTAAATGACCATCAGTCAACAACATCTTGTAGACATGAAAAAGCAAATATTCTGTATAATAATTTAGCCTAAATAATTCTCAGAGAGAGAAGTTTCAGTGCTATTGCAAAAATTATTCCTGATCTAGTCTTGCAACTACTTTATGCAGCTTTTTTTAAATATGTATCCAAGGAAGATGAACTCTAATCTTAGTGGGACACTCAAGAAAACACAGTATAGATAATATGAGAGGAAGCTGATAAAATTTGGCTAGATTAGTTTAAGAAATGAGACAGAGGAGCACTGTGAATAAGCTCATCAGAGACAAATACCAATAAAAAACCACACCAACTAGTTACGTATTTGCCTATTTATGTAATAATTGGTTTGAACTCTTGTGTCAAAGGTGACAGAAAGGTAGTTCTTGGTAGAGAAAATGTAGAGTCACTCTCTGCTCACCAACTGAAAGACATACAAAAGATCATTTCAAAAACAAAACCAGGTGGCTAAAGTTTTCAGTTCACAAGTTAAAAAGCAAATGCAGGCAGTCTTGATTTTCTCCCAGTGAGAAGCCACAGCAGCCAAATGATCTGTAAATGTTCTGTGTATAATTCTGTAGAACTTTCTGTAACATAAGGCAGAATTTCTAGTATCTTTATTGGCTAAGATTTCCTAACACCTATTTCAATATGGACCAGCAGCTGATAAGAATCTAGTAATTTGTGGGCCAGTCACCCTTAAACTCTTGATAAAAATTAGTTTGTCCATTATTGACTGGTTATTAATGTAATTTTAAAAGAAAGGTGATGTAGAAAATACTTCAGTGCCCAGAATGATTCACTATTTTTAAAAAAACAACCTTCTATCTGCGCCCTTTCATGGAAGTTTTTTCTGCCATTATCTTAGTATCTTGCAGAGACAGACAGTTGTCTTGAAATTAGATTACTGATTCCTTGGAACAAGCCAAAACATTCTCCTTCTCACACTTCTTAGGTACAGAATACCAAAAGATTAAATGCAGTAATTCTAAATCACTAATGCAAATTGCAGAATGGCTTTCAGGCTATGGTATCATCAGTTCCTACTGAACTCTTCAACTTCTTCTAACTACAGCTGAACAAAACCATTTATATGCACACCCCAGGGCCTGGCAGAACTAAAGACATGGAGAAGAAACGATTTTATCCCAGATCAAAACATGCCAGCCAGCAGGAGATTGCACTTTACATTTTTGGCAAAAGACAAAAAAAAGTAACCCCCTTATCCTGAGGTACCTGCAGCAGGTTACTTTTTTTTTGGACACAGCTCTGTTCAGAGCTTTTGTCTCAGACACAGCTCAGTGCAGGGCTGTTGGAGCAGTTTGCTGGCCCAGAATGAAAGCAAGGCACAGCTTTTTCCAGGGCTGAGCAGCAGCTTCTGGAACAGCCCCACGGGCACGGGGCCAAGGGCCGAGCTGCACAATCACAGAGGGCTGGCTCTGCTCTGGGCCCTGCTGGCTGAAACCTGGCGCTGGCCAGGACAGGTTGGAAGGTGCCCACCTCTAAAACTCTGCCTGTAGCCAGGGGTGTGGCTCTGTCACTCACAGCCAGGAGTGTGGCTCTGTCACTGCTGGGGGAGCTGCCACTTACACCAGGGTATTCATCGGGCCGTCCTTGGCATTTACATCAGATGTACTTCTGTAGACTTAACATGGACCACACTCAAGCATACATTTAAATATTTGCACAAATTAAGTCAACTTACAATTATTAGTAATATTAATAAAATGTAAAGCCCCTTGTAATATGTTGTGGGATGATACAGAAAACCAGATAGTACAGAAACATTTCTGTGTTAGGTCACAAAAACTCTGGGATTGATACTTGGATGATAAATAGTCACAGTTCCAGTTAGCCCAGATGAAGATCTTAACAATGAAAATTGGAGAAATAGGGAAAAGATAAAAAATCCTGAAACATTTATGTTATGAAAAATTGCTACTAGGAAACAAGAATGATCATTTGCAGAATCAGAAATAAAACCTGATGGCTGTCTGTGCTATATATTTTCTGATGGAAATTTTCAAATGGGATTAATCAAAGAGTTTTCAAAAGCTCTGGAAAATAACATGCAGCACTCAGGTAATTTATATTTTCAAGATATATGGAAAACCAAAATACCCTGCATTACATATAATATATACACATAGTATATACATATATAATGTTGATATAGAAATGACCCACCAGTCACTCATTGGATTTCATGCTGTACAGCCTGATAGGGCTCTGTAAGGTTGGAAACAGCACCTTCATAACACATGACTTCAGAAATTATGCAAATCCCTACTAAGGTCCCACAGTATGTTTCTGAGATTATCTGATAGCTTAAGTATTTAAGTTGCCATATAATTAAGAAGGTGTGGTGCATATAATTACTTGGAAATAGCTAGTTTGTTGACAGTATTTTTAATAGTTCTTTTTCTTATTCAAAAACAAGTATGTCACCAAGCTCTTAGTAGAAAGATCACGATATTCCTATTTATTCTTTCAGTGCTTGTACAATAATGGGGCCAAATATATTTTTGTGTTTTAATGATGCATCAGTGGCTATTTTTAGAGCAATTAGGTTAAAAACAAACAAAAGCATCCTGCATTTAATGATCTGACTTTGTACTAAGAAATTCAATAGCCATTTCCTAGCCTGTATGTATGGTTTCAGTGGTAAAATATAAGATGTTTGTGTTTGATTTACAATTGGATTGATGTTCTTTTCCTTGCTGTTCTCTGGAAAAATTATAATGAGAGCAATTGAGAGATCAGAAATTCATTTTTACAACCTCCTCTGACTGCTCATCATGCAATGCATCAATAATACATCAAAAAGAAAACTATACATTCAGAGTGGGAAAAGCTATTTTTTATAGCAGTGATAGATATTAAATTATCAGTGATTTTTATCTCAAAGTGTATCTATTGTCAGGCATTCACTGAAATGTCCCAAATAGTTGCTCTGTCTGCAGTCCAGAAAAATAGTGCAGTTTAAAATTGTAGCAACCAGTCAATTTAACATGAGAACTGGGACAAGACTCAGTGTCTTTCAAAGGAAAAAGGATCCTTCCTGCTATTTCAGTTAGACCAGTATCAGCCTAGCCTCACTTTTTAAAAGGCTTAGACTGAAAAAGGAACTGAGTCACTGCATCATATATTCCTGTAATAACTAGCTTTCATGTAGTCAGCCCCCAAAGTAGATCCAAAAATCTGTACTAGAAACTTGGATTTCAGAAGCAAACAAAGAAAAGTTTTAGAGTTGTTAACTAAAGAGTAAAAACACAGACTGCAAAGTCAGTTTTTAAAGAAGCAATATGTTAAGCAGAGAAATACATAGATATTTGCAATAAAAAAGAGACATATGTTTCAAATGAGACAGGGTTCTGTTTAACTGTGGAGACTGTATTTGGAGGTGACCTTGCAGCACCCCAAACCCCTCCCCTTTTCCTGAACCAACATCTCTTTTTCTTAGAAGGGAATATGGACAAATGGGTGGCTGTGTGAAGAGAAGGAAACTGGGACAGCCTGTCGATTCTAGCTGAATGCTCTAGCCAGGCTTCCTTACAGAGAAGAGGCAAGAACCACTTCTCTATGTTTAAAAACACTGAATACCCCTTTATTTTTACAGAGCACACACTAACACACTAAAACTGCAGTTTTAATTAATTTTAAAATTCAGGTACTAACTGTATTAAGCCATTAAAGAGATGAGGAAGCTGGTGTTTGCTCCTGCATTGTGCTTCTGTGTCAGGCTGGGAATGGACTGGGCACAGAAGCTGGAACTGGGATAATTTACACAGAAAAACCCCACCAAGGAACAAAGCCCAGGGGAAAATGTGACAAATCTAAGGATATTCACAGCTTCCAGCTGTCTCACATACAAAGTAGACAAAAACCAATTTACAGGAGCACAGGTCTGTACTTGTTTAAATACTAATATATGGGCCAAACATTTCTCCTCTTTGGAAGTCTATTACCATTTCCTAATCAAACCTTTCCACAAATTTCAGAACCTAATGGTAGAAAACAACACGTATTTTGAAAACTGGCAGATGTGTCAAGAGACTAGTACAGGACAGAGTTTAGAAAAAAAACCAAAACAACAGAACAATCAAACAAACAGGAAATTAGAATCCAGTCAACTTGACTAAAATTCCCAGATGAATTCAAAAATATTTGTAGATACCTGAAAAGTAACAAAGTTATAAATACCAACCAACATGATTTGTTCATAGCAGTCTATCAAACCAACCTAGTTTTCTATGTCTGGTTCTACAAACATAAATAAATTGAAGATCTTCACTTCAGCAAGGCTCTTCTGTTTCACTGACATTTTTGTAAGAAATATGGAGATTTGATCTGGACAGAAAATCCACCAATTTGATGCAAAACTGGTTGTACTTTAAGGACCACTATTACCAGTTTATATCAAAATGGATAAATACTAAATTTCCATCAAACAAAATTCCTTGTACACTTCTATATTGTAATCTGTTTGCAAAAGGCTTAGAGACCACACTTACAAACCTGGAGCTGACCCCTGGCTGGGAGGTGCTGCAAAGAGGAGAAGCAAGAGTAGAGTTTGAAATCATTGCAACAGGGGGATGATGATTCTACAAACACTCAGCAAGAAACCAACTGCACAGAGAAGAGTAATTGTTGTCATGAACTTGCAGAAAAGAAACCAGTGGGCAGAGTGGATCCCAAGCAGAACACAGCAAGTTCATGAGGCTGGAGAAGGCATCCACAGGCTGAGATCAGAAGAGTGTCCACCAAGATAACTTTGGGAAGTTGTGAAAAGATTGGGTGGGAGCTAAAGGGGTACAGCACCAAAAAGTCTTGTATTTCAGAACTGATTAAAAGAAAATATATAATTTGTGCTTTTAATAAAAACAACCCAAAAGAGAAAGACTGAACAAAAATATGGTAACAGTCTCAATTTGTGCAAAAGGGTGCTGCAAAAAGAGAACATTGTCCATATTCACTTGGAATAAATCAGCTAAACTGCAGCAAAAGGTATTTAATCCAGACATTGGAAAAAAGAGTGTTAAGGACTAGACTAGACTGCCTGAGGAATGAGTGGAATCTCTGTTTAGGGCTTTAAGAACAGGTTATGCAAACATCCTTTGAGGTTGTTTTTATAATAGTTTATTGTGCCTTGAGGCAGGAGGATGACTGAGAATCCAGGTAAGGTCACTTTTGGCTCCCTTGGTTGCTTTTTATTTGGGGAGGGGATGTGTTAAGTGCAAAGCTTTAACATCTCCATGACCTCAACCAACAAGCACTGAGGTTTAGGTATGCCAAGAAATCCCTAAAAACCACTGCAGGTGCTGTATTTGTTATCCCTCTCATCTTCCTTCCAGAAATGAGACACACTGAATTTGCCTTCACTAATTCTGGAACCCACACAGTGGGTTTTGGGTGTATTTGTACAAGTTTACCACAGCAAACCTGACAGCCCTGATTAAAATTTTGTTGCAGTGCTGAATTCAAGGTTAGGTGAAAATAATATAGGTTTTTTCCATACACCCACCAAAATGTTTCTGTAGTCTTAAGTTAAGCTTGCGTTCATCTATTAACCTCAAAGTCAATCCTGTTATATTTTATGCTAATAAAAGTGTTGTCACAAAAGACAGTATAATCAAAAATATATAGTTTTATTTAAGATTGTTCTTTTAATAAAAATCTTGGTATCAACTGCAACAGCAGCATAACATAACTTAGACATGCACGCAATTACCAGTCCAAAGTGTGCTTTAAGGCTTCTGTGCATGTCTACTTCTTACTTTTAAATACATAGATTTTACCCTTTGTCAACTGATAACTACTTAATGAAAGTATTACTTCAGGTAATTTTGAAGTGCACTTCCAAGTGCACTTTGAAAAAAAAAAAAGAGAATGGTGTAACAAATCTTTTAGGATTCAGAACTTAATTTGCACAAAAGGTTGTTCAACAAAGATTTGTTAAATAACACGAGCATTCATTTTTTCATTTTTATCTATATGTAATTTCTGAATGAAGACATCGAATAAGGGGACTGTTGTGACTTCAATTTATAGGTACTTAAATTCTGCCTCATTTGAAGATTTAGTAGGAGTTTAACATCTGTTGTTGACAAAATAACTTCAAGCGTTTCCTACAGAAAATGAATGAAAGGGAACCCAGAGGTAACATTTTCCATTACCTGGTACAAGTACAGCTTAATAAATCATAAGAGGTACTTTGGTAAAAATTTAAAACATTAGTATCGTACATCCGGAATACTTCCAATAACAAACCGTTGCACAAAGAGATAAATTGTTCATTTCCTAAACTGTGACAAGTCAGTGGCCAGAACACGCAGGAATCACATTTGTACTTAGGCTGGAAAAGACCTCTGAGATCATCGAGTCCACCCTGCGGCTGAAATCAATGTCAGCAGGACCACGGCACCGAGTGCCACGTCCAGTCCTCCCCTAAACACCTTCAAGGACAGTGACGCCATCACCCCCCGGGCAGCCCGTTCCGGTGTCCAATCACCTTTTCGGTGAAAAAAATTCTTCCTAAAGTCAAACCTAAACCTCCCCTGGTGCAGCTTGAGGCCGCGTCCTCCCGTCCTGTCGCTGTTCCCTGGGAGAAGGGACGGACTCCCGCCCGGCTACACCCTCCTGGCAGGGAGTTGTAGAGTGATAAGGTCACCCCTGAGCCTTCTCTGCTCCAGGCTGAGCTCCTCAGCCGCTCCTCACAGCACAGGCGCTCCAGACCCTGCCCAGCCCCGGGGCTGTCCCCGCACACGGCGGGGCCGGGACGGGGCACCCCCGCTCCCCTCACGGGCACGGCGGGCCCCGGGCGGGGCGGGCGCTCCGGGCCAGGTGCGCCGCTCCGCGCCTGCGCAGAGGCGCGCGCCGGCCGCGCTCCATCCGGGCACCGCGCTCATTGTGCGCGCGGCCGCCGCGCTCGCCCGCCCGCTCTAAAATGGCCGCCGCCGCCTCCGCTCCCGCCGCCGCTGCTGCGGGGCTCCCGCGGCTCCCGCGGCGCCGCCCACCGAGAGCAAGAGGATCAGCGACCTGCGCGTCATCGACCTCAAGTCGGAGCTGAAGCGGCGCAACCTGGACATCACCGGCGTGAAGACGGTGCTCATCGCCCGGCTCAAGCAGGTGAGCGGCAGGCGCAGGCCCGGCCCGGCCCGCCCCGGCGGCCGCTGCTGCCGCCCGGCTCCGGCTCCGGGGGCGGGGCGCCGGCGGCCCTGCCGCTGGCCCGGTGCGGGGGCGGGACCCGTCCCCCCGCGCCGCCGGTGCCCGGGCCGGGGTCCGCCCCGCCGAGCCCCCGGCGCTGTGCGGCCGCTCCGGGCCGGGCGGGGCGCGGTGTCCCGGCTGGCGGAGCTCCCCGGGCCGGCTGTTGGAGCTCGCCCCGCGGCCTGGCGGCCCGCCCACCGCTCGGCGGGCGAGCCCCGGGGCAGGCTGTGGCTGAAGGGTGTCCGTGCTCTCGCTGCCCTGTTTTTGAGCTGCCCTTAGTGCCATTATGGATGGCGGTGTGGCCTTCTGGTGTTACGTTTCCAAAGAGAAACGTGCGGGTCCTTGATATCCCGTACTTCCAAAGTGGCATTTTAACAGCTGAAACTCTGCCGTCGTCCTTACTGTTCCCTTGCTCTTCTCCAGCTTTAACACAGAGTGTTTTGCTAAATATTTTTGAGATGCCGAAAGAACTGTTTGGCTTACAGACTTCTGCTGAAGTCAAACTGTCCAGCTTTCCACCGAAAGCCATTAAAAACTGTAATTTTTTTTCTTATTTAGGCTATTGAAGAGGAAGGAGGTGATCCAGATAATATTGAAATAAGTGTTTCAGCTGACACACCCACCAAGAAGCCAACTAAAAGCAAAGGTTAGGATCTGTTGATATACTTAATATTCTTACATAGGGGTATTTTTGCATGTATCATCTTAAAGAAGAACTGTTGTCTATATTTTGGGTGCAGTTGTAGCTTCTGTCATATAAGAAGTCCTTTGCCTTGCATGTCTTGTCAGTCACTGTATGTAGACAGTGTATGGGCATGCTGGAGAAATGTATATTGAGAGAGCTATAGCTAGATAGAAAATGGCTGGGTTAGGAGATGTGTGTTCTGAGGTATTGGCTGTAGTGCCCCCAGCTCCTGGAGGGCTGTGCTGTGTGTGCTCAGTGCTGTAGGTGAGCTGGGAGGGGTTTGGTGTGTGCTGTGCTTGGAGATCCTGAACGTGGGGTGCTCCAGGTGTGGGTCCTGGCCACGAGGATCTGTGTGACAGCAAGGTTCTTCAGCCATGAGCAGGTGCTGGACCTGGCTGGGGATGAGGGCACAGCAATAGGTGATGGGGGGTCACTCCCTGAAGAGGGCTGTGTAGTGTGGGTGTGTTAGCATGCTCTCTACCGAAGACAGGATTTATAAACATGAATTTTCCGAATATGCATTGAAACCTCACAGTGGAATGCCTAATTAAGAGATTTTAGTGTTTCTATTATGAGAAGTGAATGTTTAGATTTTGTGCTGATCTGTTTGGCAGAGATTTGTTTCAGATTTTTCAGCTCTGTTTTCTTTTGCCTGAGAATTTAAATACTGTTTTGTGAGTTTGGAGTCTGGGGGATTTTAGTTTGTGTTTTCAGTTGTTCTGGGAGCATCTGTGGTCTGTTAGTACTGGGAAAGAACCTGTCTGCTTTATGCACAGCATTTTTCATTGAACAGACACACTGAGAATGTTCACACATGTGCTGCAGGGGCCTGAACAATCTTATAGCACTGTCTCTTGTCATGGCCTAAGTTTTGTGGTGAAAGTGATTATTCAGTCAGTCTGGTGCTGTGAATGGTGAAATTAGTAAGAAAATCCGTCTGCTTAGAAAGTTTGAATAACTTCTTTGCACTTTTTACACATTAGAGAAGTGAAAGGAAATAAACTTTCAAATGTGGTTTCATTTTTTTTCAATCACATTACTTTATTCCCTGCTCTAGAGAGGTAGGTGCTGATTAGGATAACTACATGGAAGCTAAATAAGGAAACTCTTCCACAGTTTTTCATGCAGAGATCTCAATGGCTCCATGTTCTGCTGTGACAAACACTTCTCATATCTGCTGCTTTTTATCCTCCTAGTCTCCAAACTAATATCATGATATGCATCGTGTTCTTGAACTGGTTTCTTGGGCAGTTAGGCTGTTTTGTTTCTGCAGAGGTAGTTTGCCAACCAGTGCTGCTGCTGCCTGGGGCAGGGCTTCAGTAGCTCTTCCTGCCACCTCTCCTGTGCCCCAGATCCTGATGCATGCATATGACATGTGTGATCTTGGTAAACCTCAAAGGAAAACACAGTTTGTGAAGTTCTTATCAGTTCACTTTGCAGGCTCAGGAGTTTCTCCTCATTACTTTTTAGATTACAAAAGTCTTATGAACAAATTTTGTGCCAAATGTATGGGAAGCTCGTGGTGGAACATGAAAAATTTCACTGTTTAGTCTAGGGGAAGTGGTTTTTTTATGGTATTGGTTTATTTCTAACTGTATGAGATAATACATTGTTTGATTTTTAACTACTCACTGTGAGGTGTTTTTCCTCCTTACTAATTTTGCTGACAGATTGATCCAGGCCTTTTTGCTAGTGCTTGTTGTCCCCCCACCCTACAGCTTCAGACGAATACTGATGGGTCTTTAATTATTTTAATACTGGACAGCAGTAAAATTAATGACATTACTAGTTCTGTAGTATTTTTCCTTGTGCTGTTATTGCTGTACAAGGGAGAGTAGGAGTATTAGGTATTCATTTACAAGGAAAATACATCTTCAGGAAGGGCCAGGGAGTGGAAGTGATGATTAAACCTCTACAGAGCAGCCAGAAGGGGAGGCCAGTGGGAGGGAAGGAAGCAGGTTGTCCTTCCAGAAAGTCAGAGTGTGTCTGGTGCCTGTAGGGTTTAGATGTGAAAGTGTTCTGTAACCAGTTTTACTGGAGCTCTTGAGGTCTGTGGAAAAAGTGTGATTCTGGTTCTCTGGCACTGTCTGTTCAGTAACCTGGTCTGGAATATTGATAGAGACCAAATTAGAGTGGGAATGGGGTGTGTGTATTGGGGAGGGAATGATACATTTGTCTTTCCTTGCTTTTTTTTCCTTTTTTTTGGTGTGTATGTTTACTAAAAGGGAGGACAGTACTCAGAAGATTAGGAGTGAGACTTTATTTCATACAACTTAAAAATGCTTGCAGAAGGATTCTGTAATCCAGCAAGAATCCTTGATCAGTCCTCATGCAAAGTTAGTAGAACTTTAACACTTTTTCCAGATGCTACTTTAATTAAATAATTAGGGTAAAGAACTGCAGAGCAGCTGATCAGGAGATTATACAGGTATGTAGGTAAGATCAGTTGGTTTTGCCAATTAAAGTTTGAAAGGAACAAATGCCAAGTGTTCCTTTTTTAAGTGCCTCAACTGTGCCTCTCCACCCTAGCATTTAAAAGCTATGGAGAAATTTCTCTTTTTATAAAAAGATGACCGTTTTTGGGAAAAGCTCATCTTTTCAAGCCTGACCATTCTGCTGCCTAGTCTGGTGTCTAGAGGAAGTTACCTTACTACTAATATGAAATATTTTTCAAATGCTTCTGATGTGAATGCTCCTTTGAAGGATCTGCAGTCAAAAATGCTGTTGAATATTGGAATATTAAAGTTGGTCATTGAAAGTTACTCTCCTGATGAGTTTTGGAATTAGTGTGGGTGAAGAACAGATTTTAGGCTGATAATATTTAACTTTGGGGAATTAATGTGAGCAGAGATGTTTATTTGCCTCTCTACAAGCTTCTGAGGCCAGTTATATACTTGTTAGTTTGTATCTCAAGTACCCCTCTAGTTTGCAACTGAATTTCCAGTTTGACAATACTGTTTCTTGGATCAAAAGCTGACAGCTGACAGTGGCTGGCTTGTACTGTTGCACAAATAACTTTGACTTCTATATTAAAACTGTTTAGTTTCTTAAATATAAGAACAAAAACTAAGTCAACTAAGTTGTACACTTGGTTTTCACAGACCTTTCTTTCTGAAAGCAATGAATGACTAACAACTGTATTTTTTAGACACAGCAGAAGACTTAAATATTCCTGTACCTCATGGTACCATTTCAAAATTAGAAAAGGCTTGTTTACTTTTGTTAATATTGTGGCAAATGATACTTTTCAAGTTGCACTGGACCTCTTAATGCTATAGAGGGTTTATTCCATTGTAAGGATTTATCTCCTCGTTCCCTCTTATCCCGTTTTTGATGAATCTTTAGCATTAGTGTGACCAAACCCTGTTGGGATTTGCAGCAGGAATACCAGGAGAAATACAAACACTAATTCTTCCAAAATTTTCTGATAAGTATGTGTCACTCTGCTTCTGCCTGAGATGCAAATACCTACTTCAAGAGTTGTCCAGAATACACCCTTCTGTAATTCTGTAAACACTCAGCCTGAATTTCTCACATGGAGGAACATGAATAGGTAGAATAATCTTGTGCTACTGTAAGGCTTGTAAATGAAATGAAAGCTAAATCTGCATAATGTAAAACCAACAAAGATGTTCTAATTCTTCTACTTACTTATAAGGAGAGTATTTGTTCTCTGTGTAAGAGTCTGTTGCAATTTTATGGTGTGTAGCAATTGCTGTTGCCAGAAAAGGGTTTGAGCATGGCTTGTAAAGGAGTGCCATCACTGCAAGGTAAATGAGTGTTTGTGTTGTTGAGCCCCCAGATCTGTGGTGAATGCTGCATACACACTGACATTTTCAACAGCCACTGCTTGGATAAACCTGTACAGAAACTTGGGTGTTGACAACTTGTGTGACTGGAGACCAGCTGTGCCTCTTGTCTGCAGAAGGCTCAGCTGCTCTGGCTCTGTTTATTAACTTACCCTTCAATCAGGCCAGCACTGGTCTCAAATAAGTTCAGAGCAACAGTAGTTTTCTGCAAGGTGTGTGTTGCAATCTGATTTTAGTTATGAGAATTTAATAGCCAAGCCTTTGAGCAGCCCACTGTAAATGAGTGTCAGTCAGACAAGTGTTGAATTTTTTGTGGATGCTGGCTTTTTGGCAAGTTACTGTACCAACATCTGAGAACTGTCTGTATCAGGACCTTGAAATGCCACTTTTGAGTGGCATGGTGTAACTCTAACTGAAGCAAAGTAACCTGAAGCACAGAACTTGAGAGGGAGAGCAAACTTAGACCACTTTCTGGCTTCAAGCTGAAAAGTGAAGGTCGTTGTTCAGGTCTCATGCCTTGGAATACCTCTGGTACTCAGAGTGAATGGGACTTGCTACAAAGACAACAGACATAGTATAAAAGGGCTAATGAAATCATTACTTCATCTAGTAGCAAATAAAAGATAAAACAGCTTCATTACTGAATGCTGTTACTTGCTGTTGATGAGGAGCAGTCAATAAAACACAGTTCTCTAGCTGCTATTGCATAATGGTGGGGATAACTTGAGGCAGCTTTGCCATTGGTTTGGTTTCCTTTTCTGTTCCGTATAAAGTCTTAGTTTTAGTCCACCAGCCATACCTCCTCAGGCAAAATGATATAAATGATTAAATGATTTAAATAGCTTTCATGATAGTCTATGCTAGAGAGTTGCTAAATGTGTTGGGCATCTGCCCTGTGTGCTTGCCTGTCTCTGTGTATGCTTACCTGGATATGGGATTCAGGAGAAACTTGGTCTTTCAGGTTTAACAAACAAACTGAAATGTGAGAGGGTAAAACAGAAAGCAGTGGAATTTGTGTAGAAATCCTTGCTGTTTCTCATTGCTTTTTGTGTTGAAGATGTCTGGGATCTGTAGATTCTATCACAGAATGCTAAAAAACTAGCACAAAATTTGAGTTAGTCTTTGTTTCAGGCATCAGCTGTGATGCACATCAGAAACTGTCCACTGACCTCTTCCTGTGAAGAGCTGGCTTCCCTTAGCATACCTGTGCAGGGGGCTTTTTGCACCAAAATCTCACAAATCTATTGCATTACAAGTATAAAACAAGACTTTTTGGGGGTTCTGGGGTTGTTTGTTTGTTTGTTTGAAGTGAAGTAGAAACAGTGACACTGACTTTAGATTTGGAAGTTTAAATCTCATGTTTTGCAGTCACAGAAATAGCTTCTGCCATGTGCCTTTTCCTGGAGATCAGTGTGTGCCTGTACTGAAAACAGCAATGTGCTTTTTCTAGGAGTATGGTCAGAGTGCTGCCTTTCAGGGAAATGAGTAAAAGCAACTGGAATCCGAGCAAACCCAAAACAATAGTGTTGCTTCTTGCCCTGTAGTTCAGTACTTTCCAGCTTTGAAGTGCATTTAAGAACTGCATATGAAAGACCACAGAAATTAATGGCTGTAAAAATTGAGTATTTCAGCTAGCAGAGATGTCCATACTGTGTAGAACTTTGCCTTCTGGTTTTCTTTTATATCCCTTTGTAATAACTATAAAATTGGTTTAGCCATTCATTAGAGGTTGAAGGGAGGAGGGAAGATTCTATGCCAAAAAATGAAGCATTAAGTGTAAATTATGACTGCCATCTCATTTGCATTTGAATTGACACTGAGTTTCAGTAGAAGATACAGTAAAGACACTTCCTAACAGAGCTGCTTTTGTACCTTGTGCACTGAAAACTGTTGCATAGGCTAATCTTTGATAGACTGAATCAAAGAGACAGAATGTTCTTCAAAGGCTGTGTTTGTGTGGAGATGTTTCTGTCTAGTGTTCTTAGGTCTTGTTTTTAGAAGAGTAAGGAAATGCAGTGGGTTCCAAAGGGAACTGTGTCTAGTCATCACCCCCACAGAGACATCTCTAATAGAGAAAAGTGTGCCTGTGCTGGAAGAGCAGAATTCCTCAATGGAGCAGGCACTTAATACAGTAAAGCATATGTAGAAAGCAGAAGTGCTGCACCTATTCAATTCTTCTGCCTCGCTTCATCCTCTACTGAAAAAGGTGGCTTGGAGAGGCTTGTAATTGCCATGCTTGTGGATATTCAAGGATGCAGCTAAATAAAGCCCTGGGACATTCTGTTGTCCTTGGAACTTCACTGTAATTTTCAGCAGGCAGTTGGGTGGGCTGGATGACCTTTAGAGGTTTGTTCTAACCTAATTTCTCAGTGATGTTAGTTACCCTCTAAAGCAAGACCTTTCCAAAGTCATAATGTCTAGTTAACCTCAGTAATTCTGGAAATGATTCGTTTCTAGTTCAATGTTCTCCTGAATTCCATTATCACTCAAAGTAGGAGGATAGGTATTAAGATCACGAACTTAGATGTAACCACTTGTTTATTGAACAGCACTGATTGTTCATTCTTACTCAGCTGACATTTTATCTCCTTATCTTAAAAATTACTCAGTTTTTGGAGGGCTATATTACAGTGAACAATCCAGCTAAACTAGAACAAGTAGAGAATACTGAAGTAAGGCCAAACACATAATCAGTATTAAAAGTGTGCTCTACATAGCAGGTCTAGCCACAGCATATCCCATCATTTCAGGTAAAAAGCAGGAAGCTGATGAATTGACTGGTGATGCTTCAGTGGAAGAGGACTCCTTTGTCAAGGTAATAAAAGTATGTAAAAACTTTTCCCATTTTGTATTTAAGGCCAGTGTTTGACTTCAGTTAATGAAAAAGCTTCCATTTTCTTTGTGGGAATTTCTGTGGAAATTTGGATCATTGCTTTTACTGTATTCACAGTGTGATGCTTAAGGGTATGAAGCTGGGGGGTTTTTAAAACATGATATGAATTTTATTGTGCATGTGAGACACAGATCCAGCAGTGAAACACTGACTCTACCAGTGATTTTTTTAGAATAAAGCTAATACTTTTAGTTATAGTAAGTATTTGTGTTCACACCAAAAGGAAAGTGAATTGGAGACTCAAGATGCAAGTGATCAAGATGGAAATGATGAATTGAAAGACTTCAAAGAATCTGTTGAAGATGAGAACTTGAATTCTAAAGAACTACCATCTTCAGAAAAGCAAAGATACCATGACCTGGAGCCAGTGGAGACAACAGAAGATGTGGAGAAAGATTCTGAAAGTCAGGTACTTGGCTATATTTTACATGAACTTTTATCAGCAAAATGTACATATTTCTTAGTGTTTGTTACTAGGAAGTCAGAACTAGTTTTGCAGTTTGTCTTGCTTACTCTAGAAGATAGGGTTTTTTCTTTCTACTCTACTCTACTCTACTCTACTCTACTCTACTCTACTCTACTCTACTCTACTCTACTCTACTCTACTCTACTCTACTCTACTCTACTCTACTCTACTCTACTCTACTCTACTCTACTCTACTCTTTTCTACTTGCCTTGATTTGTATTTGAATAGTCCTGAAACAAATGTGGCACTGATTGATAAAATTGTGCCAGAGTCCATCCAGAGTTAGTTCCTAAGGGATCCTTTTCCCTTGTACTGGCAGTGAGTTGTGCCTTTCAGTTCAGTGTTCAGATCCTTACATCAGGAGAACTGCTCATGGATGTTCACATTGATGAGAGTGTATCCACTTAAATGTTTACTGATATAATGGAATCTCTTGACCTCTGAATGTTTGAGTGTCTTGTAAATAGTTTGCTTATCTTGTCCCTTTTCTATTTCTTTAGGAAAATGAAGGTCCAGACATAGAAGATTACACTTTTCCAGCTGTCCATGTGAGTTCTAAATCCATTCTCTTAAGCTGATTTTCGTCTCTGTTTAGTTGGAAAAGATCACTTTAGACTGGTTTTTCTGTTCCAGCGTGCATGTTAGAGTCAGATGATGTAAGACTATAAAGGTAAAACTGTGTGGGAAGCTTTCATTCAAACATTTAGTAATGCAGATTATTGTGATACCAACAAAGTATACCTATTTTAAGACATAATTCACGTCTACAATTTAGGAATTATTCAGTGCGTAGACTTCACAAAGAATATGTTTCACACTCCCTTAAAAACATACCAGAGGGCTATGCCAGATGCTGTTGTAGTGTGCACAGTCTGTACAGGAGTTTAGAACTTCCATTTAATGTAGAAGTTTGCCCGTGGAAAAATTGGGGAGTGTGGAATGGGGCATGGTTGTTTAGGGATACTTTTGGTGTTAATACTGATATCTGATATCTCTAAGTTCAGAAATTCATTCTGAGTTCCATGGAACTGATGTCTGGAAAGTGACATCTCATACGGCATCTCTTGCTCTTTAAAGCTAATGAGAAATAAGTAAATACCCATCAAAATCAGAGTTTCATTTTTAAGTAGTTACTGGAGGGAGGCTGCCTAGTTTCTGACTTCTCTTTTGAGCTTTTAAAGCTAATGATGGACTGCTTGCATTTCTCTGAAAGCAGTAATCAGCAGCTTGGCATCCATTCTGAAGGCTTTGGTAAGACATGGAATAGTTTAGAAATGTCCCACTGAGTTGAGGGGGTAAGACAATTATCTGCATGTCCCAACCAACTGCAAACTGCAAGCATTGCAGATAAATGCCAGGTTGTTTCATAAAGAAGTTTCATAATGTTTTTTAGTGATTTGACAAGGGAGGTGCATGAGTTTGGTTCCTGGATAATCTTTGGACACAGTTTTCATTTCAGCGTTTGCCTTCATACAATAGAAATGTTATGAAAAATACAAACTGTTCTTCTTAAAGTTTCAAAATAGGAGACATTTAGTGTTGGCTTCCTTTTCTTGCAGGATGGGGAAGATGAAGAAAATGAGAAAGGTATGTCTAAAGTTTAATAGAGTTCAGAGGTCTTAGTAGAGCAGGCAACTTTCTCTTGTAACATTCAATCTCTACTAATACTAGGCTTATCTCCAGCACTAAGTATCAGTTGTCTCCTCATTGAGTTCAGCACCTGGAATCACTGCAGTCAGTTTATTTCACTCCTAAGAGTTACTTTACTCTTAAGAGTTATTATAGTACTTATCAGTTACTGTGGTGGATGTATAATCTAGTTGCAATACTATGATTCTTAATAAAAGCCATAGTATTCAAGGACTGATTTTAGTACACGGTAAGTGTTGATGCCAAAGCCTCCAACTTGCACTGCAGTAACTGATGTTGAGTGAAATGCTGCACTCTCACACTGAAGTTGAGCACCCCACAAATGTATGGACCATCATATGCTTGGCTTACTGTCACTTAGAAATACCACTTGTACATAGGATGGTAAAAGGTGTTTGAAAACCTGTGGAGTGGCTACCATTTTTTATGCTCTGCTCATTAGTGAAACTATAGAAGGAATCTAATGCATTTGGGCAAACAGACTTCCTGGACAGAAGTCATAAGGATTCTACATTTTGTGGACTCGAAAGGACATGGGACACCATCACTTTCCACAAGGTGGAATGAACACATTACTACAGGATAAAACTACAGACTCCATGTTTACGAGGGACCCCATGGCCGAAGTGTCTCACCCGTGCAAATCCAAGAAGATGGAGATGTCTCTGTGGGACTGAGATGGAAAATCTTTCCAGTGGATGAAGATTGAGACGATTTATCTACGGACTCTGGATTAAGGCTCACCCATCCATGCTCTGCAGCAGCCTTGTACAACTCACTTGACTGCCAAGCAACTGCTTGGGAAGGAAAAGAACAGCGAACACCGACGTGGAAGACTGGCTGGAATTCTCCAAGACTGTGATTCTTTCGGATTTGGGAAGGTTAGAAGTTCTGGAACCAGGAAGATTCAAAGACAGATTAAATCAAACTGTGAACATCCAAAGCAACTATGTTCTTCTGGAATGCTCAATCCTAAACTGGAAAATGGATACTTCTTATGAAGAACGGGTATCTCCAGGATGGAACCGTATTCTCCCTCCTAATGTTTTGGTATTTGTCTCTAGAAAATGTGTTTTGCCATGAAGAATAAGTGATCCTGGGTAAAGGATTTATATTTGTGTTAATACACCTTGTGTTTTTTTCTAACCTTCCATCAGTGCTAATAACTGGCTTTGTATTTTCTAGGTCCTATTCTAGCTTATGCATATGAAATTGTTTAAACTTCTTGTTTTGCCATATTTATTCCTGTTAAATCCTCTTAGATAAAGCAGGTTCTGGTGATGGTACACAAGAAGTATCTAAACCTCTTCCTTCAGAAGAAAGCCTAGCTGAGGCTGATCACACGGCTCATGAAGAGATGGAAGCTAACACCTCTGTGAAAGAAGCTGAGGATGATAACATATCGGTTACAATCCAGGCTGAAGATGCCATCACTCTGGATTTTGATGGTGATGACCTCCTAGAAACAGGTAAAAATGTGAAAATTACAGATTCTGAAGCAAGTAAGCCAAAGGATGTGCAGGATACCATTTCACAGAGCCTGGAGAAGGAAAGCAAGGACTATGAGGTGACTGAGAACCATAAAGATGGTAAGAAGGAAGACTGCGTGAAGGGTGATCCCGTCAAGAAGGAAGCCAGAGAAAGTTCAAAGAAAGCAGAATCTGGAGACAAAGAAAAGGATACTTTGAAGAAAGGTCCCTCGTCTACTGGGGCCTCTGGTCAAGCAAAGAGGTTTGTTTTTCTATGTCAGTTCTTTACGATACTGAGTACCAGCATTCAATAAGATCACTCTACATTAAGGGGGTAGCAGCAAGAATCTTATAATTAGTATCCTATGCTCCTGCCTGTAGGTTTTTTGACCGCCATAAGTTACTTTTTAAAATTCAAGATCTTCGTATAGACACTATGTCCTACTGATTGCATTGTCGAATTGTCAGCATTTATTTATTTTTTTCAAATTGACGATTTTTTTAAATGTCCTTGTGATGATGGTAATGAACAGCTATCAGTTCTAAGAACACAAAATGAAGTCAAGTCCCCGTCCTGAAATCTGGAGAAGATTGCCATATATCCACTGAATAGAGTTGTCAGAAAATCTAGATCTTCAGGCATCTTGGGGAAAATCAGTGCAAGAATCCATAAGGGAATCATTTGTTCAAATATACAGTCTGGCCCTTTTTCATTTTTATTTTTTGAAATGTTAACTTGTCTGTTAGTACTAGTAGTATAAAATGCAACACCAAATTCTGTAGTTTCAACTTTCTTCTGATTTTTTTAAATTTGCTTCTCTAGCTCTACTAAGGAATCTAAAGAAAGCAAGACGACATCAAAGGATGATAAAGGTAACTATTCTGAATTAGAGTAGTATTTCTTGAACTAAATGCTTTCCTGCCTGAGAAATTGCTTGCCACGTAATAAAATGGTTTATGTGATTGAACTCAGCCATCTCTAGTAAATTGTGCTAGAGGTACAGTAGTCATTTGCTATATGTATGGGTCCATATATTTTGTTTCTCCTTATGCTAGGTTTGTCATAAGATTAAAAATACTTATTGTAAAGACTTGATCAAAATATATTCTTCTATTGCAAAATACTTTTGGGAGCAAATTCATTTAATGTTTCCCAAGTCTTTGTTTTGATGAGAAGCTATAATTTTCAGATAAGCCTGCTGTAACTGACAGCAAAACAAGCAAAAAATAATTGCAAGTACTTAAATATAATGCCAATTAATTTTTTTGTCTTGTTTGTAATTCTAGCTCCGTTTTAAATAAACTGAACTCTCAAACAAGTACTATAGCTGAGATGCCAGCTTGCAAAATTGCACTTGTGGCTGTCTAATGTATTAAATTTGAACCTATTTTTTTGCCTTGGAATTTCCACCTGTTTCCATAAAACACTGTGTTAAGATTACAAATTGAAGAGTGGAGCTCGAGAGCACATTAATGTCACCAGCTATACTGATGCTTCATGGTTGAACAGATGCATTTGTGTGACGTCATGTGTCTCCTTATTTTACCTGGTTCCCTTCTGCCAAAAACCTTTGTCAGAATCTCTGGCATAACACTAAGGAACGAATGAAACTTTACCTGATAAATGAATTTGCGAGGAAATTTTTGTGGCAGACATAATTGGGTCTTCTGTAGATGCTTACAATGAAACTGAAAGCAGATTTGCTGTGTCCTCATTTGTGTAGCATGTGTGATAACTGTGATAGTAACTGTTGTAAGGCTTTCTTAATATACACCGCCAAAGCCAGGATAGTGGCTGATTCATGGTATTTATTGGTGGTCTAAGTGTATCATAGAACCATAGAGTATTATGGGTTGGAAGGGACCTTAAAGATCATCTTGTTCCAATGACCTGCTGTGGGCAGGGGTGCCTTCCACTATCCCAGGTTGCTCCAAGCCTTGTCCAGCCTGGCCTTGGACACTTCCAGGGATGGGGCAGCCACAGCTTCTCTGGGCAGCCCATGCCAGGGCCCACAGGGAAGAATTTCTTCCTTATATATCTAAACTAATATCAAGATAACTTTAGTATGACCTCAACTGAGAGATTGCCTTTTGCTCTTAGTTAATCTTGATGCATTGAAGAAACAAAGCTATCCTTTTTTTCTCAAGATGGGTAAATTATGTTTTAAAACTCTTCATATCACCAGATTTTCCAGCTGTCAAGATGGAGACTAGTTCTGGTCTTGCCTGTAGGACTGGCTACATTTTAACATATCCCAAAGCAGTTCATTTATTTAGCAGCAAACAACAACAAGCTGAGCTACATAACTGAGGACTGAAAGATACTGGGAATGAGATGACATGAATCTCTTTTGAGTTCTAATTGCTATGTTGTTGCAAAAATACCTAATATATGGGGTGAGGGGAGTATTTAAGGCACATAGCGTTTTTCCAGCTTTTATTTAGTATTTTCTTTAGTATGTGGGAAATAATTTTGGTGGGTTGTATCTAGTTCTGCATCCAGTAGTATTTTTAAAAAACTGCTCTGGATGAAGCCAATGCTCTGAAGTTGTGGAAATTGACCACATTATTTTGGAGGCTGGGATTATCCAAGTCTCCTGTATTTGCCTTTCTGCTGTCTCTGGTAAATTGAGCACTGTACAGACATCATGATGGAGAGCAAATACTGTGTGCAAAAAAAACCTTTTTGTGGATGGTAGCTAATGATAACAGCCAGATGTTGAAGCTAAATGTACATACCCAAATGAAGAGTAAAGCATGCCTTTAACAAAGATTTGTATTATTTTTCTGTCTCTGTCCTTTGGGTACAAGCTAACCAAGCTCTTGGTGTCAGTGGTTAAATGAATAAAATCTTATGGCATATATTTTTTTTTCTATAGAAATCTTTTCAAGAAAGGTAACCAGATAAACAATTACTTAGAGGTAACAGGCTAAGTTTCTCTTTTCAGCAACACTTTAGTAAAATATTCATGGTACCTTTGTCTCCTTAATTTTTTGGCTGTTTGTAAAACTTGTTGCAGGAAGCACGAGCAGTGTTAGTGGTAGCAGTGGAAGTTCAACTAGAAACCTCTGGGTTAGCGGACTGTCTTCCAACACAAAAGCTGCTGACTTGAAAAATCTCTTTGGCAAATATGGAAAGGTATTTTATGGGGTGTGATACCATGTGTGTGGCGTGTGTCTATTCCCCCTCCTCTATTCAGTTACAGAAATAAATCCTTGATTTAAATAAAGGTTTGAGAGGAAATGTCTGACCAGTGCAATCTAAAACCCCATGCTGCAGCAGTAAGAGTGTATGCTTACAGGAAGAGCCATCTATTAATTTTATAAGAAGTTTTTCTTCCTGTGGAGGTAAGATAAGTACAAAAGAAATTTCACAAATACTTGAATATTCTGGTCAGAATTGGCTTTTAAAATAATGATGGCTATGTTCCTTTGTAGCAACTGTATTTAACCATGAGTGCAAGACAGTGTACTAACTGATAAAATTGTAACACAAATAGTGTTTCTAGAACGTCCTGCTTTGGGAGATTGTTTTTAAAATGTGTTCTGAAGGCTTATGAATAGGAAGAATTGGTAAAAAGATGTCACATTTAATGTATGATGCTTTAGGGACTCTTTCAATGACTTGATATTTTTTTTTACAGTCTGCCTAAATTAGGTCTCTTTTCCCAATTTTGATTAATTGAAACTTACAAATTCCATAGAACAATGTGGAAATCTTGAAAGCTAAGCAGTCTTCTAAACACAGAGTTCTCATTTCCCCAAAGGAGTTGCTGAAAACTCTGAATTTGTAGTGTTAGTGTAAGTCTGTGCAGGTATGGCACTATTGTATCTTGGGAACTAGTTAGAACCTGAGCACTGTGACTATCAAATATGTGTATTGATTTTGGCATATCTGATGTTTCCAATGAATTTAGTAGGTGATTTTATTTAATGCATTCACAAGTGTGGACACCTGAGAGTGTATTTTGTTGAAACTTACAGTTACTTGGCTGTTTTCACTGTAAAGCTGGTTGGTACTTACTTTTATGTAACTTCCCAGTTTTAAAATTGATTGGGAAATACTTCATGACTGTACCATGACAGTCTAGACAGCTAGAAAGATAAAACCGATGACAGCTAGAGAGATAAATTATTGCCTTTAAAGCATGACTATGGCAAAAAGACTGGTTCCAGTGGCTGTAGAAATTCTAGCAAGGAGGAGCACAAAGGTTAATACCTGCTCAAGAAGCAGATGTCAGAGCTGACTGCTAAAATGGCTTAACTGACACACTTGCTAGATGACTTTGAAGAGTTGGCTCCTTATTAAGTCACTACATAATACTGCTTATACGTTCCTGCCATTAATTGGCAGCTGCTGACTTTTTTTGTAGGGGCTCATCTGTCAGAGATGAACCATCAAATTCAGGTCAGTGGTGTTTCTGTGAATGAATTTTGCCAATAACTGAAGAAAAGCATTTAGATAATGGGCATGAGGAGGTGACTGGTCAAAACAGGATGCAAGCAATAATATGCCTTGATGTACAAGCTGGGATAAAGTTCTCAAAGCTTTTGAGAATTCGGGAGTGTCAGTCAATCTTTCTAGCAGGGTCGGAGTTATGTTGCTGGTGAATTGGGGGGGTTGGGGTGAATTTGTTTTGTTTTCTTATATACTAGGGTAAAAAACTTATTGCAATACCATACCTTCCTTAGAAATGTCTCTCTCAGAACCTGAATTCTTCCTGTTTGCATAGGTACTCGGTGCAAAGGTGGTCACAAATGCACGAAGCCCGGGGGCAAAATGCTACGGCATAGTAACAATGTCCTCTAGCACAGAAGTGGCCCGGTGTATCGCACACCTGCACCGCACAGAGCTGCACGGACAGCAGATCTCTGTGGAGAAAGTAGGTTTCATTCCATGAAGACTTTACCCAAAATAGACCATCTTTTACAAGAATCTGTATTAACCTATTTGCTTTTGGGAAAAAAAAAATAGGTGAAAGGTGATCCCTCCAAAAAAGAATTGAAGAAGGAAAGTGATGAGAAATCTAGTTCGGGTAGGAGCGTAGGAGATAAGAAGACTGCATCAAGTGACAAAGCCAGCAAGTAAGGAATTTCACATCTTCTGAAATTGTGAAAATCCTCTAAGCTGAATTTCCTTAATTGGATTTTTGTGTTCTTTTTCCTAATAAGAACTCCGTCAACCAAAAAAGAAGAAAAGAAATCAGAGAAATCTGAAAAAAAAGAAAGTAAAGAAACCAAGAAAACAGAAGGTAAAGATGAGAAGAGTGATAATGGAACAAGTGGCCCTAATCAAGAATCCACTAAAAAAACTGAAGAAAAGAAAAGAATAAGTATGCCATATAGCCATATTTCCTCCTGTTGAATCTGTGTGTCTGACTTGTCTTGGGGGCATGTTCTTGCTCTTACTGGAAACCAGACAATTAAACAACTGTTCTTTTTTAGACTCCAGTAACACATTTATTACTTCCATACTTTATACTAATCTTTAATTACAGGCATGTGCTGGTATGTTTCTCCTACCAGTACCAGTTCACTTCAGAGATTTAGAAATTTCACTAAGGAGAATTTTTAATAGGCAAATAGAGATAGCTGTTTGTGTGTTTTTAAACCTTCTTTTATTTTTTTTTTTGTTTCCCCCCTCCACTAGGTGGTAAAAGCCCAGGTCAAGTTGTAGTTTTAGACCAAACAAAAGGAGACCAAGGCCACACTAGGACAGTTAGAAGGGGAAGGTTTGATAAAGTAAGTATCTATAGATTTGATGCAATCCTTACCTGATTTGATCCTGCCTTGCAGTTGATATTTGCACTGAAGAGTCAATAAACTATCACTAACTGTTAAGCTTAGATAGAAGCTTTGTATGCTTTGGGATTGCTAAGTCATTAATCATACTTGAACGTAGCATCCAGAAATCTCCCTAAATGAATGAGACTTCTGAAATAACCATTGTAATCTCTATCTATAGCCACAGATATTGAGGAACAAAGAGCGTATTATTCAAGAGAAAGTGAAATTCAGGGAATACAGGGGTAGAAAGGATATCTTGCCTTTTGAAAAGATGAAGGAACAGAGATTGCGAGAACACATGGTTCGGTTGGAAAGGATACGACGAGCTGTTGAACTGCGAAGGTAGTAATTCAACTTTTTGCTAAAGGCTATTGTATACATTAATTGATCAAATACTATATTTAGAAATCTAATCAGAATGCATTCTGCCAAGCCTTCTAACCAGATGTTAAAGTCTGGGACTCTGTCTAACAGCATCTTTATGGGAATTAACAACTCCAAAATTTTTTTCTAATCTTTTAATAGCTGTATATGTACACACACAGCTTAGAGTTTGTTACAGTGGGGGGTGTATCTCATAAGTGTTACTGCATGCCAGTTCTTTTTGGAAAGGTGAGAAGTAGACTAAGAGACAGGGCTAAAAGTAGTGTTTGGTATTTGCTTGTTTGTTTTCACACTGAGAATGTTGTATGTCTAAATGACAAATCAAGCCTAATACAATCTTGACACTTTAAATAGAAAGACCAAATGGCTACACTGTTCTGTTCTGCTGTTTTCATATGGCCAAAGCTTGCAAAGAGCAATTAAATGAGCTGTGTTGTTAGCTGGGTTTTCCAAAACAATGGGAAAGAATTCCTAAACAAAGGAATTCCCAGCAAGCATAAAGCTTAAAGGACAAAATGCCTTTTGTGCTTCCTTATGGCAGTATTATGGGAGGTAAAAAGAAGAAAGCAAAATGAAGCTGTTCATGAGTCTACTAACCAGTGCAACTCAGAGTGGTCATGATTGGCTGTCTGTCTTAATTTTTTGGACAGAAAACCCAAAGTAAATGTTTTGAAGAAGACTTAGCTTGAAGAAGATAAGACCTAAAATAGCATTTATTTTTTAGGTCAAATCATATTCTTGGCGACTGAATACTGTTGTTACTGTGTGCCACATAACAAATGAGAAATCCAAATTAAGAATAAAATACATCAATAAATGATTCTTGAAATAACTTTACCTATCAGTTGTCTGCTAATGGTTCCGTAGATAAGCTAAAACCACTTTGGCTACTTGGGGCTAAAAGGAGTAGACTTGTGGTGCAAGGGCTTCTGTGAAGAGCTTACTCTGAATTAATTTTTGAATGTCTATGTTTAAGGTGATGTTAGTTTTGGATGACAAAATTTTTCAGATGAATTTCTGCTCCCTCTTTTTTTTCCTTCAGGCGAAGAGAAATTGCGGAGCGAGAGCGGCGTGAGCGAGAGCGGATCCGGATAATGCACGAGCGAGAAGAGTGCCTGCAGAGGGAAAGGGAGAGACTGGAAATTGAGAGGCAGAAGCTGGAGAGGGAGAGGATGGAACGGGAGCGCTTGGAGAGAGAGCGTGTTCGGATTGAACAGGTGGGCAGAGCTGTGCTCTGGACTGTGCAGGAGCTGTTTGGGGCATGGCCCAGTTTGCTCTTGCAGGGAATTTTGCTCTTCACTCTTCTACCCGATCCTTTTTGTTTCCTAAAACCCAGCCAAACATTACATAATTCACACTGTACAACAACGGGAATCTTCATCTTGTTTGCTTGGGAGTAATTTGTTGTAAAATGCTCACTACTGTAGCAGCTATACAAGTCAGTCTCCAAACATGAAGTACAATAGAACACTTTGTCTATACCACCCTTCCATAATTTACTGGATTTTTCCTATAGAATACCACTGCAAACTTGAAGAAGTGTTTCTGGGCAATAAATACAGTAGTAATACAAGAAATTACCTGGAGACATTTCTATGTAACAGCCAATAGCATCTTCAGATCTGTTGTCTACTTTTCTAGAGAAATATTCCCTATGCTCTTTAATCTTAGATGCTACCCAAGGATGAATTTTATCAGATAACCTTTAGCAGAAAACTGACAAGGGATAGGTCTGTATCCTTGCTAACTGTTCTCTGGGTATCTCTAGTAAGACCTGCTCTGGTTTTGTTCCTTTGGTGGCAGGAACGTCGGAAAGAAGCGGAGCGAATCGCACGGGAGAGGGAGGAGCTGCGGCGGCAGCAGCAGCAGCTCCGCTATGAGCAGGAGAAGAGGAATTCTTTGAAACGGCCACGGGATGTAGATCACAGGTAATTCTCTAATTGGTTATTTGCAGTGCATAATAAAAAGAAAGAGCTGCAAGCCTTGTATCAGATTTGAAAATGCATTTGGACCTGAAGCAGCTCTTCTTCACAGAAGAACTGGATTTCTGGTATTGGTTTGGTTTGACATTAGTTTAAGACAAACATGAAACACTCCTTATCTGTTGGAGGGAGCTTTGAAATTAGAGAAGCATCCCATGAATTAATTCTTATTTTGTGTGGAAAAAGCCACAATCTAGAGCATTTGCTGAGAAAAGCTGTTTTGCCTTAATGGTTGAAGCTTCTACTTTAGGAATTCATATTTCTGCTAAATGGATGGTTAGTTTTGGGTGTGTTCTTAAATGATTTTGTCTACTACTCTTTAAAGAGTCTACCTTTGTCAGTGGCTTTCCAAAGGTCAAATGAGCATCTCCTTAAATAGACAACTGACTCTCAACAATTTTCTGCATATTAGGCCTTGATTTGGCTACACATGACTGATGAGGGTTCCTTTGTTTTGGCTAAAGGAGAGATGATCCTTACTGGAATGAGAGTAAGAAGATGGCTCTTGATACAGATGCACGTTTTGGCCACGGCTCAGATTACAGCCGCCAGCAGAACAGGTTCAATGACTTTGATCACAGAGAACGAGGCCGATACCCAGAAGGTTCTTCTGTTCCATCCTCTTCTTTTGATAGGTAAGTTTAGATAATGGAGCAGGTATTTGTGTGCCAGCATCTCTGTGGATTACACTCCTGACTGTTCAAAACTGAACATGGTGCTAAAGGCTTTACACAGTTCTGATATAATAGAATTGCAGTACTGTCCTGACATTTGTTTGTTTCTTCAGGACTGGCCACTTTTATCATGGAATCTAATCTGCTTTTCTCTGAGGACTTTAAATTAGCTACCTGGTGGCCTTTTTTGTGAGACATTTCAAAAGAATTTTTGCAATTATTCCTTCCTCTTTAACATATAGTCACAAGTTCCTGTGGATTACCTGTGTAATTTACTGTGCAGTAAATGCTGGTTCCAGATGGAATGTCATGGTTCCAGTAATCACTAGTAAAGCTAAGACCACATAATTGTGCCTTCTGGAATTCTGCTTTTAGGTTGCAGTGAAGTAGAATTGTACTGCAATTCTGACTTGAGAAATACAGCATTCCCCATTTCACAGTGGGCAAAAAGGTGGCCCTGTAGTTGCTTAAATTACGCTGACCAAAATGGGAACAAATAAATGCATAAAGAAATGTTAAACTGGCTGTTAGAACTCAAGCTCAAAATTATAATTGTAGAAATAAATACAGTTTGGGGTGGGAAGGATTTCTGTTCCACATATATAGTAACAAGCAACTAATGCAAAGATGGGTGATATTTTATATCCTCATGCATGTGCTTACATGTGCAGAGAAAGGTGAAAACGGGAAACAAGCAAATGATTCTTTCCTACTTTAACAACTTAGGCGAGATCGTTTTGTAAATCAAGGTGAGGCAAAAAAGACTCGCCCAACAGCACGAAGAGAAGAGCCAGGCTTTGAGAGATACCCCAAGACCTTCAGTGAGTCCAGAAGAAATGAACCACCACAGGCAAGAAGCGAACTGCGGGACACGGACAGGCGCGAGGTGCGGGGAGACAGAGATGAGAGGAGGACGGTGATCATTCACGACAGACCAGAAATCCCTCACGGCCGACACCCCAGAGAAACCGCTTCCAACCCACCCCGGCAAACCAACTGGAAGGGCGAGGGAGGCATCAGCACAGACAAACGGGATGGCAGGTAAATGTGCTAACTGACCAGGGAAAGTAGTGATTCATGTAGAATTCATCTATAATTCCTCAAGAATTAGTGTGTAAAGAGAGAATAGACCCTCTTCTCCTAAAGAAATGCATTGGAAGAAATATGTAGAATATCAAATGCTAAATCTCATCTAGGAACTAGTTGCTGACTCCCAGCAGTCTGCTCTTAATCATGAATACTGACACAGAGTTAAGGAGGCTTTTGTGTAGAATGCAGATGTAAACCAGTAGCACGTGAGCTTGAATTATTTAAAAAGCCACACAGATCTAAAGGAATGTTTCTAAGAAGTCACTGCAGGTTACTAGGAACTACAGGAATTTCTGCTGTCTATATGTGCTGTGATGTGGTACCAATTCAACGATACTGAAACCAAAATTTTGATGAAAGCAATTTTTACAGAGGCGAGCGGCCGGAGCGGTCGGGAAGGGAAGTGTCCGGCCACGTGAGGGGAGCGCCTCCCGGGAGCCGCAGCAGCGCCTCCGGCTACGGGGGCAGGGAAGGAGAACGGGGCGTGATGGGAGACAGAGGTGGAGGACAAGTGAGTCACCTTCTTGTGTTTGTGTGTGTGAAGGAGAGGCTGGAAAATGCAGGCTCATGCTGGAAAAATGACCACATAACATCATCAGAGTGATTCAAAAGTATTCTGCCTATTTTCAACTTAGTTTTCTTTATGTTAAAGGCTCGTTTTTAATAACACAAAAAATTACAGAAAAATTACCCTATTCTTCTTGTCTGGCATCTTTATGTTACCATAAAGATAACTTTATGTTATCTTTATGATAACATACATATTGTTCATTATTCTTATGAACAATACCTGAGAGAGTAGATGATTAAGCTTTTGAGAATTTGTTGTCACTTTTTCAGGGTTTTAACCATACACTCACTGCCTGCTATTTTCAGTGCAGTTTGTAATTGTAATTTGTAGTGTGATACAGAGTGAAAATCCTTCTGCAAGACTTGTCTTTGAAGACTACAGATTAACTCACTCCTGCTGGTAACTCCTGAAGTATTAAAAAGTATTAATGTGTGACCGTGTTCACAGGGGTCTTAGGATGAGGGAAGAGATGAGGATCTGACTCTGTTTCAGAAGGTTTGATTTATTTTTTTATGATATATATTATATTAAAACTATACTAAAAGAATACAAGAAAGGATTTCATCAGAAGGCTAGCTAAGAATAGAAAAAAAAGGAATGAATAACAAAGGCTGTGGCTTGGACAGAGAGTCTGAGCCAGCTGACTGTGATTGGCCATTAATTAGAAACAACCACATGAGACCAATCACAGATGCACCTGTTGCATTCCACAGCAGCAGATAACCATTGTTTACATTTTGTTCCTGAGGCCTCTCAGCTTCTCAGGAGAAAAATCCTAAGGAAAGGATTTTTCATAAAATGTGTCTGTGACATTAATCTTCTTCATCCTGAGTTTTATGCCAGTGATAATGAGTTCAGGGCAGAATTGGGAGTAAAATATGCGTTTGTGGAACCTCACTCACTGCATACCCACACAATTGTCATTAAGTTTGTTACCTAGAATTCACAGGAATATTGTAAACGTGTGTGAGCAGCCTGTGGACTGAAATCTTGAAAGACTTATGTTTATTCTATCAGCTGTAAGCTTATCTTTCTGCACAGGCCTGTTCCTTGTAGGTAAAAGAGCCCATTCTTTGTGAGAATGACCTTGTGTCACTTTCTCCCCAGCACTACAACGAGGACAGACACGTCGTAGAACGCCACAGTCGTGAAGCTGGACCAAGGAAAGAGTGGCATGGACCTAGTTCTCAAGGAAGTGGCTATCATGACACAAGGAGAATGGGAGATGGCCGTGGAGGAGGGGGCATGATGGCTCCACATACAAGGTACAGAAACCTCTCCTTCCTCTCCATTCCCTACTGAGCCCCTGTGAGCTGTGGTGTCCTTAGGAGGTGCAGCAGTGTGGGGAGCAGCAGGGTGACCCCGTGGCACAGCCCCAGCCCCACCTGCCTGGCCAGTACAGGGCTCCCCAGGGGTGCTGCACAGCACTGAGGGACTTCTTCCTAAGTCTCTGCTCCTGCATGTTCTCAAATCTCTTTTGAGACTTACAGTTTAACAGTTGATAGGAGATGTAAGAATGTTATTACCTGTGCACCAGGAGTTTAGGTATGTATCATAACACTTTTTTACAACTTCTGTTTCCAGTAACTCTTCACCCATTAATAGAGTTGTACAGATCACAGGCAATTCCATGCAGAGGGGAAGTGGCTCAGGATTTAAGCCATTTAAAGGTGGACCTCCACGAAGATTCTAAGATCTACAGCTGCTTGGTTTCAAGATAACTTATTGAAATTTCTTGTAAACTTTCTCTGATTAAGAACAGGAAATCTTGTCTGGAAATCCTGGTTAAATTTTTTTAATTTAACATGATTATTTTCCTCTCAATTTTGGAGGCATTTTCATAGTTACGTTGTAATTTTGGATAGTTTTTGTGTATCTTTGATAAGCATTTTCCCTGAGGCACTAGAGCTGTGTAAAAAGAAATTGGAACCAAAATATTTGTTAATTCTGTACAAAAGGATAGTTTGCAGCTGTGTGCTAGTAGTTTGATTTGCCAACATTAGCTCTGTGGTGTCATGCTTTAAGGTTAGCTACTTCTCACAACATCCACAATAACCTCCATTTTGAAGGTTGTCCAGACTATTATCTCTGCTTTTTAATTTGTAGAGAAATAAGATTTGTTCTTTCATTTCTGGGTATTATGTAACCTATTTTTGCAGAAGGTACTGTTACATTGAGTGCATTTACGTGTATTCTTGCAAATGTATTCTTTTGAAATAAACCTTCATATTCTGTATAGCTTCTAGTAAGTCTTTAAAGCAGTCTTTGGGGAAGGCAGGCAGAATTAAACAGACAAGTTGGTATAGCCAATCAAAGCATGGGTGCCATTAGGTTCTAATTAAAACTTGTCTCCTTCACTGTTACTGAATTGAAAAACTTGAAGCACATTTGCTCACAGAAGAAAGATTAGAACCAAAAAATAACAAAATACTCAAGCAAGGCCCAAAGAAATAATATTAGTTTGCTCTTTGTGTTCAGCAGAGCTCTGTGGAAGTTTGAAACAGCTGGGGTTTGACACCAGAAATCACAAACTCTGCTTACAGGGCTCTGGGACTCCTGCAGCTGCTCCTGATGTGGCCCTGAGCAGAAGGCTGCATCTTGTTAAACTTTTGGCTTGGGTCAGGATGGAAGGGTCTGTGTTAAACCAGGCCCAAAGAGAAATGCCAGGCAGCCAGGCCTGGACTCATTTATCACCCAGCCAGGGTAAGGGTATAACTACAACCCTGCTCTTCAGCAAGGGAGAAAAGAAATGAATCCCACTTGGGAAAGCTGGGTGCTGGATGGTTACAGGGCACTCCTAGCAGAACAGAAGAGCTTAGAAATAGTCCTTGAATAGGAGCTGGAAGGGTTCTAATCCAGATTGCCTGTGAAAGAAGGATTTCAGTTACATTTTTTAAGGCATGAGGCAGTAAGAAGGTGCTGATTTCTGCTTGCTGTGTGGAAGAACTGCTAAGCACCTGCAGTATTCTAGAGGAATCAAGAGCAGAGAATGAATTCAACTAAACTGGTTTTGAAATAAGCAGCCTTTCAGGAAAGATGGAGAGAGAAACTGAGAAACCTGCTGTGCAACAGCATTGTCTCTAATTAATCCTGTATGGATATTCACATCTGACAAATACTTAGGTTTAAACAAAAGAAATGCACTGTCTCAGCAAATGTGTCACTTACCTTGATATATTAATACATCTTATTCAATTCTTAAAAATCTAGGAAGTTCAATTTACTGAGTTTTGTTGCAGGAGTTTTGAAGAGAAAGTACAAATTCCCAGTGCATTTTCCAAAGTACTTGTGCATTTGGCTGCAGTCTGTGCTTCATCAGGTGTGACAACACACACAAAACAAATACCTGCTCCAAAATGAATTAATAGTGGCTAATGGATCAAATGGGCAATTTCAAAGTTTATAACCTTAAAAGACAAAGCTATAGAGAATTACAAAAGTAAAACTTGAGATGTGCTTGGTTCCCTGTAAAAGTCTAGATATGCATTCCAACAGTTACTTAATTAAATTAAAAATGTGATTGTGCAGGTGGAATCATTTCACTTAAAATACTAAAACTGAGACAATGGGGAAAAAAACTGTTTTAAAACAAATTGCTGAAACCTTTGAATGTATCAAAAGCTGACAAGCACCAGAAGTCTATCCTTTTTTTCCAGAGTGAGTTTTTGTTGGGTTATTGTTTTTTGGGTTTTTAAGTGTATTTTTTAAAGTATATCATCCAACCTTTATCATTAGGAAAGAACTTAAATATCTAAATGAAATATTTATTTAAGTTTGCTCACTTAAATTTATTTACATACAATGAGTTTCAGAAGACTGTTAACCAAAATAAATCTCAGTTGGGTAAAGACCTTGAACTAGAGAGAGGCTGATAGCAGGAGACACTATTTAAAAGGTAACAGATTTTAACAGCTTTGTGGTACACAAACAAAAAGGGGTATTAAGATACAGAACTGGATTTCTCTGAAAACTATTTGTGTTCAAAATTATTTTAACAATTTACAAGGAAATGTTATTTCCTTATAGTCTTTAAAAACACATTAATACAATATAAACAATTAAGGCTTTTAAAATGCAAAACATTCAGTAGTTGAACTTGTAGATGCCATTACAGTGCTGGATAATGGTGTCACATGATGAAAAGTATTTCATTCACATACATTGGTACAAATGATACTGCATGACGAGATTTAATTGTGTCATGCACCTCTAGAACACAAGTTAAAAAATTTAACTTCTCCCCTCTCTTGATAAATCCAGAGTCACTTGCATCAGCTTTACTTTGCATTTCCTTTTAAGAGAGATCAAGTAATCATGGGGTGACTAACAGACTCACAGCTAAACTGCTGATTTAACACAGGAATTGCACAATTCTGATGGCATCTTGAAGACATTACTAATCTGGAAGTATTTTGGAACTTTTCTAAAATATGTCAGGTTTTGTGGGGGAGGCTTTTTAAAGAAACATTTCATTGTAAAAACACCCAGTCAAGGCAGTTAAGACAACAAATATTTGACTTAGCACTGGAGAACTTGGGGCAACTTCTGTAGGATTCATTTTTGTATGTTCCATCAGTCATTTCTTCACTAAGCTTACATGTGTGTGTAAAAGGTGATTATCACAAGTTGTACAAATAAGGGCTGTGCAGCTGGTGACCAGATAAAAGGATAATTGAAAATTATTTTAAAAACCCAAACTTTGGTAAGAACTTGTTTTGCTGAAAGCTGTAATATAATGTTAAATGGCAGAGTTTTGGTTTAAAGCTCTATCACTGACACTATTTCTCACTCCCTTATAAAGAAGTTGCTGTAAGGAATTTAACATAATACTGAGCAAGATGTAACAGATTTAGAATAGATTTCTGTGGCACAACTATTTGATACTTCTGTAGTTCTGAGAACTGCCATCAAAGTTGTAAACTGTGACTACACGCTGCAGAAACACAGGGAAAAGCTATTCACAGGTGCTGTGACCTGTCCAGTCCAATCTGATAGCAAGCTGCATTAACTGGGGATGTTTTTTGAGGTACAGAGCCTATCCAAACCAGAACCTGCTTATTTCATCAATGTCTGCACTGTAACTCCCTCACCAATCACACTTTTCAGCAGAATGTTACAGCACTGGTCATTTCAAGAGTTAGCAAAATACAAGTGAAGAAACCCTTGCTACAACAGGTTTGTCTCTTGGAATCATTGTACCTGTGATCACTTTTTTAAGGGGTTCTCTAAAATTATTTTTGCTTGCCAATCCCTAAAAGAAAGCATGTAAGAAATCCAGAAATGCAAGCATACCTGCTGTAACCCAAGTATATGGAATGCAAACATGTAATTATTGCAACTATTCATGATGAAAAATGCAAAAGCTGGATTACAAATAGTTTAAAGTCCACAAGCAGGTTCCTTGGTTCAGTTGAAGATACCACCTACTACTATGCTTTTCCAGGCAATGGAAGGATTTTATTTCTACAGCAATACTTTTTTTTCTGTATTTAACAGAATCACTGGTAATATATACCCATGCAATTGGCCAAAATGCCCATACTGTTACTTCACAGAGAACCTGGTTTCAAACTTTCAGTGTGAAGGGCTTCACTAAAACTCAGTTGTGAACACAACAGTAACTAGGATAAACCAGTTTCTGGCTCTGGTTAATCTGCAGTTACAAAAGCCCTCAAATTAACAGACCTATTGCTGGCCTGACACCAAAATACTGGAGAGAAAATTGTCTGTTTTTGTAAATATTTTGGAGTCCCCCAAAACAAGAGATGAGCAAACCCAAGGGTGTTCCCATTAGTCAGTTGATTTAAGTTTTTAAAGTGATTTAAGACACACTGGTGTTTCTTTTAATTGCAGCTTTGACATTTTCCTTGGCATGTGCTAATAAGCAGGAACAAAAGCCATCACAGGGCTTCTGACAAAAATACAAGTTAACCCAGCTTTTTTGGAAACACATTCAGAAGAAATCTAAAAATGTTAAACTCAGGTAAAATTTTCAAAACTGCTTAGCATAAACTTAACTTTCAAAAGTTACAGCTGAAGTTTTAACTTAAAAAGCCCATCCAAATTTTCCTAAAGGCTTCAACAAGAGAACATGAACTTCAAGACAGCCAAGTACCCCATTATTTCATCCAGCTCTGTGATGGAGAACCTCAGTTTGTCTCAGCCAAAGGCTTTGGCTCATGAGACACTATTAGATCAATTCCCCATGTGCTTCACAACAGGTGTCACTTATGGTGTATGGGACCTAAACTCAAATTGGGTCAGCACTAAAAGAAGTTCAAGAGAGTAATTAAAAAAAAAATAATAAAATTTAGCTGAGTTTGTGTCCCTGTGCACCCCCAAGGTGTCTGTACATTTGGCTGAGAGTTTGACTCTATCAAACATCCCCCATTTCACTCACTGCCTGTTGAGGAGGGCAGCACAGGCAGTGCCTCAGCTCTGACCAGAGCAGCAGCTGCCTTGGATTCCAGCAGTAGACTGAGCTGGCAACATTTCAGTTCCTCTGAGTGCTAAAACTTCATCTGAATCATTCCCCAGGATTTCCCAAAAATAACACTATTTTGGTGCATGTTTTTCTATGCTGTTGAGACAAACATGGGATCTTGACTTTCTAATGATAATTAACTGAGTATTTAAAGGTTTTAACCTTGAAAAACAAGGAATTGCCCATTTCAGCACATAAAGCTTCTCCATGAACACAAGTAATCCCACAAAGCAGAAAAGGAATGAGGAAGGCAGATTTCAGCAAGTTCTCTAGACAGCTCTCCAGCAAAGACAGCTCAGAGTGATTGGAGCTGACATTGACCAAAACTGAACAGTAGGCAACTGACATTTAATAAGAATATTTGGAGCTATCAGAGGATCAGCACAGCTAGTCCTGACTTTAAAGCACAGTGAGAGTGAAGAGCAGTGTGTCCAGGGACAGACACTGCCAACCTGCCAGGAAATTAACCTGCTGGGCATTACCTAGGTGAGAAAATGTGGCCACTGCACGCTGTGCCACAGCTATTTGTGTCCAAAATAACAGCAAAATTAAGGACAAAGCCTTAAACAATCTCTAGAGGTAGCACGGGGACTTTTTTGCGTTCCAGCCTCTCTTTCCTCCTTAGCATTCCCCTGTGGCACTTCTTCCCCATCAAAGCAGATCACAGCTGAGCTTGCAGCCACTGCTTTCCTACTGGGCAATCTGAAAAGAGGGAGCTGTACAGGAGCACTGAACATCAGACAGACTCTGTCCATGCCATGGTGTGAGAAGGTGTCACTCACCTCTTCCCCTTTTCCAACTCAGCACTAACAGTCTGGCTAGTTATGCTTGATAAAAAAAGATGTGCATTTGTCAAGATGAAATGCCATTTTCAGGCCTTGCACATGACATTTGCTATCCCTAGACTGAATTAACATTTTTGAGAGTTGGATTTTTCTTGCTCCCAAGGTGTTCATCATAGCACAGACGGAACAAATGGGAGCATTCTACTGCAACCAAACTACAGCTTGTTATTTTTGCTTTTCTGTAATATGCTTTCTAAGGAGGATTCTCCATCAATTAATGTGCATTTCCTGAGTCACCTGTTCAATGCTGCAACCTTTAAAAATCTACTTTTATATAAAATAAGCTCTCAATTCAGTATGTTGTATTGAAGGATGCACTTTGTATAGATTCTGTAATAAGCATCCTAATGCAAAGAGCTGATCCAAGCAATGAGCTGTTACAGAACTAGTGGAGCAGGAATGAAGAATGGTTCAGTTAAAAATACATCAGCTTTACCTTTCACTTTAGTATTTCCTGCTGAATGCACAAGAAAATTCATTTCAAGAACTCAAAACTGCCTTTTATTACATACTGGAAAGTTTTTTTCAAGAGCTTGTGTGTACAAGTTTGAAGAAACATGACAATAATGTGCCCTACCAAGTGAGTCAGAGCCTGCCTGGCAATGGCAGCAGAGCCTGTGCTTCCCCTGGAGCTCGTGTGACCTCCTGGGAGCCACAAGAGCAGCTCTGCACAGAAACTCTGAACACTTCATTTCTTATATGAACAACATGGACAGCTAACAAAATGTAGTTTTTGCATTGTGTTTAAGTGAATTTTCAGGAATGCTAATTTCATTCTCTGGTGTCACAACCCTCTGGATCTGCTTTGCTGGCTTGCAGATTCCATGAGTGTCACAAGAAAACTGGTGGAGTTGAGCATTTACAAAGTGCCTTATAGAAAAACATTTATCTCTACGGCAGTGCTCTGGTTTTTACTAATCTTAATAATACTTGTATGTAGCTTTTTTTATGTCACAACTATAATGCAACAACAAAAATTCTATGATTCTGTTTTCTGTGCTAGCATTTATCTAGTGGAAAACAAGTTCTACTCTACTTTTCTGGACACTTTCATATATATTATGTAGGTATTTGGAGCATGTACATGCTAAATTGTATAAATAGATTTAAAGTATAAATCTATACCCTTTTGCCAGAACATGAGCTGGAGGAAAAAAAAAAAAAGAAAAAAAAAGGCAAATTAAGCAAACAGAAGTAGATATTGTCTTCCTGGTACTCCAAGACTAAATTGTGCAATACTGTTTTCCAAGCTCACTTCATATAGATAAAAGCAATTCTGTTCAGGTTTTTTGATCCTCAGATACTGTCACCAGCTGTGACAGGTGCTTTTGGAATGGTTACTCCCAGTAGGGCATAAATTAAGCTTCCAGGTAAATTTCATTTTGGGTATTAGGAAGCTCAACTGCTTATAACTTTTGCCACTAACAAGTTCAACTCATGCAGCCCTAGATTTCAGGAATTCTTTACCTTTTTTCCAAAGCTTCAAGACCTGTAAAGAAAAAAGGACATTAACAGAGGACTGTTTTCATAGCATGCCTTCCATCTCAAATACTCTGAAGCCTTTACTCCTCTATTGAAAGAAACTGAATTATCTGGGAGTTGCGTCTTCATAATGAGCATCGCATTTAAATCTTCTTCCTCTGTGACCAAATGACCATAATTCCTCTAACTACAGTATATTAAGTTTCAGGCACATCTTTCTGAATCTGGAAATGTTACATGAATTCTTCTAATATGAACAAGTATCTTAGGCAAAGAGATAAACTCCACAGCCACAATAGCTAGATTCCTTCCAAAAGGAGTTAAAGTGGCAATACCGTCACTGAAAATAATAACAAACACTTCGCTTGACATATTTATTTTCCAAGGTCAATAAATAAATGTAAATACACAAAATTTGGAAAAATCTTAGTAACAGAATGTTTTTAAACAACATTCTGGCTTAAAGTCTCTGTTATTGACACTATTGGAATATTTTCTCATCTACTTAAAGTAGCTAAGTCATTATGTTGGTGATCCTCCATCACATTAATTTTTGAAGTTAGGCTGCTGCAAAGGAAAAAAAGACATCAACCTTTGCTTTGACATAGAAAATTATCTGAACTGCATACATTAAGTATTAAAATTACTTCTCTGGGCATGACTTTTCTAGAGAAGATATTTTTAAATTTACAGTTTACATATTAGAGACCTCCTACTGTTCATTACTTCATCATTATAAAAGGGAAATCGTAACAAAAATGGGAAAAAAAAAACAAAGAGGAAAAGGCATGGAAGAAAAGTGATACAAATTGGCCCTTTAGTTGGTAAGACATTCTTCCTTTATCTCATTTTCATTCTAGGTTGGTAACAGATGTGTGTGATGACTGGTTGCCAGCAGTGCAGCCAGTGCAGCTTGAAATAATTGTGAAGTGGCTTTTTACCAGTGGACTTGTGTTAGACACCCACTTTTGCAGACATTCTCCAAACACCTGGAAGCAGGAATGTCATATTCCACCTCTTGCCCAGGTTATTCTGTGTGAACACTAAGGCTTAGAGCACAGATACAGAACTTGTCCAGGAGAAGCAGCCTTTTTCAAAAGTATCTACAAATCGCTAAATAGAAATTGTTATCAAAAGGTTCAGCAAGAACTAATTGTTACTGATTTAATGAAAGTGGAGGAAGATTTGTGGTTCCCTCAAAATTCATCAAGTGTTCTGTTTCTGCATTCTACAAATACTACAAGATGCAACATGTTTATTTGGTTCCCATAAATTAGAAAAATCTGGTTTCCAAAAATTCTAAATTAGTGATTTAAAAAAACAAAATATTACATCTGACCACCTTTCAAACCATCTCAAGAGAGGGAGCTTCACTCCTCTCTCACCCCTTCAGAAGTGTGCTTTTTTAAGAATACATGATTTATAAAACAAAAAAGTGTGTTTTTAACTGCAGTACACTTGCTTAAATATACAAGTGGACATGTTAACGTCATGTTGAAGTTCAAGGTACTTCTGGATAAAAGGCAGATAGTTAGTTATTTTAACTCTGCATTCTTATATAGAATAACGATTATTATAGACTTTAGTTCCCTCTCATCATTCCTCTATCATATGGAGAGGTCAATAAATAAAAGCTTATCTGGTCCAGTTTACCTACAAGAGAAAAAAATGATAAAAGAAAAAGAAGTTACCTATAAAATTACTTGTTTAACCCTGATAACATCTGAGTTGCCATACCCAGTTTGTAGTTGCAAGAAAAGCAAACAATATTCATCTTGCTTTTTAATAAATGCCCCATTTTCTTCATGACAATTTTCGTATGCTGCCTATCAAGTCACATATTCTTGGGGCAAGAAAGCTGGCCAGGAGATGCAGTGATAGCAGTAACAAGTATAAATCTGGGTTCAAAAAAAGAACATACCAGATCCAGAAGCAAAGAAATCTGGACACACTGAGGAGGCAGTGCCCAGCTGTTATGTGGGCTCTTGTGTCATGGAGACTATACCCAGCCTAAGATATAGTTTCATACTAAGGAAGTAACACAGAACTCCATTGTGCTCGTGTACAGACTTCAGGAAAAAGCCTTACACAAAATGAATTACCTTTGTTTAGAGTAGAAGATAAAATAGCTTACTAACTGATATAATGAGTAATGGATGTCACTATGACACAGGACTTGCCATGAGTTGTGTGTTCAGCTACAAGGTGCAATATTTCTTATGACTAACTCAAAGCACAGCCGCATCCAACTGTGGTTTGGAATTCCCTCTTGAGCAGCTCGCGCTATGACTTTGAAGGAAGTCTGATTGGTACAAAGCCATCCATCCTCTCTTGGAACGTGAACAAAATCCATGGGGTAATCAGGCACAGGCGGCATGTAACAGGTTTGTCTTCCTTTCTACTCCTTGTTTTTGCTTCTGAGGACATGCACTTGGCTCCAGATGGAATCCATGCTCTGTTACAAGAGAACACAGCTGTTCTTCTCTTTCTCCCTCTCCTTCTCTCGTGGCTCTTTGCGTTTGCGTTCGTTACTCCCGGATTGTCTTGTGCTGGCTGGAGAGGCAGCACCTTGTACCTGCTGTGTAGGGAAAATAACATGGGAAATAAACCCAGCACCACTGCACATACAGCCTGAACTCCTCCTGTGTGCTCAAGTTCAAAACAAAAAGTTTAAGTATTATGCAAACCAGTAGAGTTCGGGTAGGGTTTTTAGTATACCTACTCCAGGACCTCCACAAAGTTGTGTATTTCTTGAAAATTAACTCAGCTGAAAATATATTTCAAGTTTCATGTGTCCCTTTTGTTGTGTCCACATATACAGATCAGTAGTTTCAATAAAATACGGTTTCAAGCATTTTCTGGCACTTCTGTATTATTGCACTGGAATTTTTTCTTGGTTTCTCTTATAAGTACATAATCCACGTTTCACTATTTGCAGAATCAAAGTGCTGGTATGGACAGCAAGATAATGGTAAAGCAGCAGCTTTTTGTGACTACAAACTGTTTAATAACTTGGCAAGGGGGTTGGTATACAAAGGCAACATAAGTTTTGTTAATTCATCATCTATTCCCGCTGTTACCCATTCACAGCTGCAAACGAGCAGGCTCTCAATCCTGTTCAGCAGGTTCCTCAGTTCCTTCTGCCTTTGGCAGGTATGAATCTGTGTCTTAACTAGGTAGTGCTGGTTCTATTAAAGCAACAAACAGTGCAAATAACACAACCTTTACCTGTCAAATTTCTTTTTTCATGCTTAACAAACTTAGCAGTTAATGGTTCTGAATTACTTCAGGCCGAAGATGTAGACTTTATATAGATTATTTCTTATATATATTTGTAAATAAAAGCAGTTCTGAAAACCCTCAGTGGTTAAAAACTCTCTTAAATCCAAAACACCACCTTAAATAAATATTGTCTCTGGCACAGAAGGTTCAGTTAAATTGCATTTTTTGATAGACATGTGCATGAATCACATTTTCAGAAGATTTTGAAATCAGCTGTTTATGGGTATGGGATAGAAAGGTGTACTGGGAGAAATTGTGAATTGCCTAATTTGGAACAAAATAATAGATTCACATGAGACCACAGTCTGAATCACCTAAAAATGTACAGTAACAAACTTCTGCAACATAAAATAAGGATAAAGCTTCAACTATTATCAAAAAGGTTAGCTCAATGGTCTTCTGCAAGTAATGTAAAATACTAGCTAATACCATCTTTGTAACCTGACATATTAATTCATACTATAATTCCAAATCAAGTATAAATGAAACCCTAATTTAGAAGGCTAAGCCTGCTTTAAAGTATTTAAATGTCTGCAGTTTTCATATCTACATGCATACTCCAACAACTGTAGTGTATTCCTAAAGATTCCTATATTCACCTCGGGCTGAAATATGTACAGGCACAGATGTATCTATGCAATTATTCATACTTTCTAAAATTGATGATCATATTCTGTAGTACTGTTTTCTTACCTGGACCTGAGCAGCTGCTTGTTCTTGTTCCTGATAGTACTGAGAAGCTCTCCTGTCCTCCTCTTCCTGGAGCTTCTTTGCTAGCTCCAGATCACTGATTCCTTCTGGGATCTGTTCCCAGTTAATCTCTTGATTCTGCTGCTCTTGTTGTAGAGACAACGCCATCAGGTAATCCTAAAGAGTAAACCTGTGAATTAATGCTCTTTCACAGAGAAAAGAGTCATGTCATACCAAGGGAATTTTTCAGCATGTAAGCTACACTGTACCATCACTTTTCTCCCAGCCTTATCTTCAAATGGAGATCAGGAATTTGTTTCAGAACCTGGGCATAACCTCAACTGCAGGAAGGCTGACAACAGTTACTTTACATGTCTGCTTTCACAATGACTAAGCTGTAGCACAGAAGACACAAAAACTAATTAAAAAATGTTGCTTTCAGGTTTAAATTCTATTACCTAGACACCAGCAAATTATCTTGTCAGATTTTTATTCTGAGAGAATGATTAGTTTTCTCTCAGTATTTAAAAAAAATTAATGGTGATGACTATAAACTTTATAGATTTTCAAGGAACTTAGTCTTGCTCTGCATTTGTGCATTACCTGGTACAACTCAGCCCCACCTCAGACATGACTTCTGCAAACTCTGTGTCTCAACAGGAATAACAAACACCCACCAGACACACAATCTGCTGTGGGGTCTGTCCTGCATTCAGCCAAGTGGGCAGCAGAAGGCAAAGTTAAGCTATGACAATCTTAATTAGCTGAAGGGAGATTGTTGTGTAGGAAGAAATTCCACAGTCTGCTTCTGTTTCCATACACAAAACAGAGTGAGGACTTGCCAGAAGTGGATTCTGAGAGATTAAAATCCCATTTTCCAAAATACTCAGTCTGTCTTACTTTTCCTCCCTCAAAACCATATTAATACATTCAAGTGGCACTTTTGGGAACCCTAATCTAATTACCTAAAGGAGTTTTATAGTCCCAGATATGCATGAGTATACACACATACACATCTGTGGAATTACACATAAATATGACTAAAAATCAGTACTAACTCACAAAGGAAAGGCAGAAATCCAATACCTGATCTATTTGATCCTGCTGCCCTCTGTAGACAGTTTCAGGGTCTGATGGAGGCCTCAGGTGGAATTCAGAGTCACAGAAATTCCCATCACCATCCACATTGTGTAAACTTTCCCACACAACCTTCTCTTCTGTAAGAAAGCCCTGGTCTGTCACCAGCAGGTAAAGCTGACCCTATACAGAAGAACAAGGAAAACTTGTAAAACTAAAAAAAAATACTTTTTACGATATAAGTAGCAGAAATGATACAAATGTTGCTTTCCAATAAAACATTCATTTAGAGTTTTTAGCACATTAAGCAATTAAATAAATCAGCATACAGCATTAAACCACCAGATACTAATATTCACTGCTAAATTAACAACCACACCATTTCTGTATGCCATCTTGCAACTATTCATTCTTAATGGAAGTTCATATTGACTAGAAATTAACATATATACATGAATGAATATATCAATATATATCAATCTGTATTGGCAATACCTTGACAGCTTTTTAGAAACATACCTAAGAAGTAGTCTTAAAACCTGGCAACAAAAACTTTAAATCCTAGGAATAATCACATTAAATTCCAAAGGCAAGGTATGGAGACAAAGGTGACCTTTCCAAACAATCCAAAAGGCATTACCTCAAAATGGCCACATCTCACACTTCATCTTTCATAATGAGTTTTGATAGAATTTGAGGTCTGTGTCAATTGAAAGCTCTAAATTTAAGATTCTTGCTATCACTTGTTATCAGTAATTACTTTTGTTGGCATTTTAGTAATTTTACAGTTCCATAAGGCCAATTTTCTTGATTTCAAAGTCTGAAATTATAAAATGGGCTGGTCTGGAGTGAAGGAGACAATGCTAACAAGGGCAGATACCAAGGTGGAAGGATGAAAGGCAAGCTTAGGATGAGGGAGTGGGAGAGGAGCTGAAATCAAAGGGAAATAACTGAAGTAGGCACCAAGTGAAAGGAGATGGTGCTGCATGTCTGAGGGACAGCAAAGCAGCACAAAATACCTGTTTAAATTTCCATTTTAATTAAATCAATTTATTTAATCCTACCTTTTTTATCATGTTTTTAGGATTATACTCCAAATCAAGAATGTTGTTACTGACCATAGAGCATTTTAAGACTGAAGCTCCCATTACTATGACTGAATGTACCAGATCAAGACACTCAATACAAAACTTGTAGCAGTGGTTTAGCCATAAAAATTAAGACAGTTTATTGTGACATCCACAAAAAATTGGTATTTGTATTCCAGCAGCACACAAAGGGTTCTCAAAGATTGCTGTGCTGAAGTTGTACCAAAGCAAGAGGCAGATCCTGTTCTAATGATTTCTAAGGCTAAACAGGCAAGAAATGGAAACTCTGTCCATACTCAACACATACAGAAGGAGTTCCGACTCCTCTGAAGTCATGAAATAACTCTAAGGGAGATGTTGAAATTCCACTCACGTCTTGTCAATCCCACTCTGTTTACAGCCGCCCCTGCTGGGGCTGGGAGGTCACTTGATGTAACAAAAATATTATTTGAAGACTCACATACAGTAATTATTCCAATATTACCTAATACCATAACATGCACTTATACACAAGGCCAAACAGAGTGGATAAAAAACCCAAACCAAAACCAAGCAGGTAACACTACAGTATGTTCAAGCTTTGGAATGGGAGTTAACCAGCACAGGAGGGCTTCACAGACATAAATACAAGTGTCAGCAACAAGTCTGATCACATTACATGATCTAAAAAATCATCTGTCCTTTGGAAACCTCCCTAAGAACTGAATGATACTCCTGACACTTAAAATTGCCTGAAGAAAATAAAAGGAAGTAATTTCACAACGTTTCCAGTTTGCACAAAATACCTATTTCACAACTTTTTGTATACAAGAAGTCTTCAAAAATATATTAAAAAATATCCCAGAATTTTAAATAAAAAATGTATTTGGACTTTTAAGTTTTATTTTTAACACTACATTGACTCAAGCAAAACCTAAAAAAGGGGGTGGTTTGTGTGTCTCCAAGGTTTTCCTCTATTATGCCATACATTTTAATTACAGCCCATAAACTGTGCAGCTTAGTAATACTGAAATTGTGAAAGTACTAGCTTTCCTATCTCCAAACTATTATAAGCTTAATTTTTCCACACACAGATATTAAGGTATATAATTGCCTTCATGCAATTAGAATCTAGCATCCAAGCATGGATTAAAGCTAACAATTGCTTGAAATGGAGACTTGTTTCAAACCTTAAATTCATATTCTTTGTAAGAATTTCTCAGCTGAACACTGATTGTAACAATGTCACATTAGAGTAAATAATACAAAAGAAATGTAACACAGCTCCCTAATGAAAGACAATAAACTGCATTACATATCACCACATTAGCTGAACACCACCACTGCAATTCCAATACCAACTGCATACCTTCAAACATTCTGCTTCAATTGAACAAAGCTTAGCAAACCAACAAACACGGGCTCCCTAGGACCTGATAAGGTACCTGATAAGGGACAGAGTTCCTGGTCACATTATTGGAATGAAAGGAAAATGGGAAATCACAGATCAGAGATCCAAAGTCATCTTTCCCTTGTTTTTAACCAACTTCTCTGATCTTTACATCATATTAGTATGATTAAATTGGATTCCCCAAAAAAAAAACCCAACCAAGGACCTCACAATATTGCTAATATTCATGGAACCTTTGGCAATAATTTCATATAAAGTAAGAGAAGGTGGCTCTTTTGCTGAGAGCTGTACATAGCCTCTCATCATGGGTTTATTCCTCACTTGCAACGAGAAAATAGAGGCCCTATCTAGACTGGCTCTGCGGGCACAGTTTTAATGCCAGGCACGTTCTCTTCCCCACGCTAAAGGCACAGGCCACACTCGGTGGCACACCCCGGCCCCAGCAAGGGCTGCCTGTGAGCCGACAGAAGCTTTTACCTTCCGACCTCCGCGCTGCCCCGAGCCGGCCCGCACCGAGCCGGGCGGGCGGCCAGGAAGGAGCCGCCCTTCCCAGGCACTTCCACAGCCGGGCCGGGGCTGCCTGAGAGGGACAGGGACACGGCCCCGGGGCCTGGGGAACGGGGACGCGGCCCCGGCGGTGGGGGGGGAACGGGGACACGGCCCCGGGGCCTGGGGAACGGGGACACGGCCCCGGCGGTGGGGGGGGAACGGGGACACGGCCCCGGCACAGCTGACCAGGCCGAGCTCGGGACACTAAGGTAGCCAATACACACAAAAATGGCTTTCAAATACCCCTCACTCTCTAAGAACAGCTGTCTGCTTTACAAAATGCTTCTACCCTCAGAAAAATCTTAACTGGCCATTTCTAGAGCACTACCAGATTATCTTTTAGATTTGTTTTCAAATGTGGGGTTTTTTTAACAAATACCCAGTCTCATAGGTTAACACTGGCCACAAAATACCAGCACATAATAGACAGCACAAGTATCTACTACAAACTATAGTCAATAGGGAGTAAAACAGTGAAAGTCCCAAGTGCATAACTACTGTAAACACAATTTACTTTAACAGAGTAATGACTAATTATTTATCCTAAGAATCGATATTTAGATATTGTAGACCAATGCCCAGATTTTATAGTTTCACATATAAAAACCTTGAAATAAAGCTGAGGATAAAGCAATATTATTCTCCCAAACAGGGATCTTTCAGTCTTCTGGTTTACACAAAAAAAAAAAAAACCTCTCTGAAATGCACAAATATAGGCTACAGGGGATGTTACTAGATCTCCTTTCCTTAGATAATTTCATAATCAGATTAAATAATTAATGTTTTTAAACTACTTGTTCTAATGCCAATTACCAAGTTTCCAGCAATTCAGAAAACAGAAAAAGAAAACCAAACACCTGTCCAATAGCATTGTACAGTAAAGACATTTTAAGCCTTAAGTTTTGAATAGTATGTAAATATTCTCTTGGGCTTCTGGATCAGATCCCTTTGTTTTTGTGAAGGTGTTTTAAGTGGATAAATGAATGTTGTTTTAATTTTCTCTGTTGAAAATTAAATTAAAATTTCAGAAAATTCAACTAAAAATTCAGTTGAAACATTCAGATATACTAACATTAAAAAGATGTTTTTAAAGGAAGTATGTACTACTGAATTCAGAGTAACCCTCAGCATAAGAACTGTATACTTACTAAGAAATTAAAAAATAAACATTTTTAAAGCAGTTATATTCATTGCCTCTACTGTGCCGATCTGAAATGCTCAAGGAAAAATGTGCAATTACGGTTATAAAATACACTTGGTATTGGAATGAAAGTATCTGTTGAGTTCTGAAGCAGAAACACAACATCTATAAAGTAGAAAACACACATACTTAAAAATCCAGACAGGTAAGTGTCTTGATACTTTTCAGTAAAGAACACAGGTTCTGTTACAAACACGTCTGTGGGAAAAACGTTCCAACTGAACTAAGATCTTACCAAACTGATCCCCTCTTTACAGTCCTGTTTTTCCTTGATCTAGGGAATTATCATTTGATGTACTTATTATCTGCATAATGAAAAGCAAAGGCAAAAAAAAAAATCACATTTTTAACTGTTGAAAATTATTACTGTATAATCACATGAGCCAAGACTATTAGTATGCAATGAAAGGGAAAGGAAGTAGAAAAAACTATTACTTGGGCAAATGGACAAGGTTTGGAAATCCAAGTCCTTTCACTAAAATATCAGCCTTAAAAAACCCACACTGCACTTAAAAATATCCCCAGTGTACAGGTCCTTGTATCAGCTGCACATTAAAGCTGCCAAATAAAAGTTTAAGCATTAGCTTAATTAGAATAATAATTGCTAATTACTTAAGCTGTGTTTCTAAAAATACACTGATTTTATTACACGGACAACTTAATAAATGTGTAATTCCCTTTTGATTAACTTTATAGCTGCTTTATTTATACATTTCCATGTATTGGTTTGGAGGGGAAAGAAATAAAGGCAGTATTAGAGAAAGAGAAAAAATAATTGCATCATTCTTGCCCTAGAAGTTCTATACCTCCATTTTTCCTGGCATATGTTGTATCTCCAGTTTTCCCAATGGACAGACTTTTCTCCATAGTCCAGCTCCTGCTGACTACTGCTCAAACTGTGAGCAAACTCCATCTGCAGAGTGAGCATTAAACCCAGGAGACGGAAAGAGTGGAACAGTTGAAAAACATCTCAACTCTTCAGCAACAATGCATGTGGCACTCACAGGAGTATCCTGGAGGGCCAAAAGATTCTGGAGAGCTGATCTTGGCTAAAAGCCCAAGTTAAGTCTATTTTTGACTTGATGCAAAAGACCCCCTAAAAGCACAGCTACTGCAAACAGCTGGGTAGGTAGGAGCCAAAAGAGTTACTGCTGGTCTTTAAACATCAATTTAAAACTTAACTTCTGTCTTTATTTAAAAGTTTCTTGGTATCTCAAATTCTGCCATGTACCACTCAACAGAAATCCAAATCAAAATGGACACTGTTTACAAGCTATAACCTCAGGAACTAAAACAGGTAAATAACATGGAAATTAGACACTAACTACAAGGTCATTCCCCATAATGACTGTAAAAACAAGAATAATGGCCTGTATTTCAATATTTAGCATTTCAGAATTCTAAGAATTTTCAAAAAGCACACGATTAAAACCACTGTGACTTAGCAGCAACAAACCTTAAATATACAAACCACACTCATTTTCAAATATTTTAACTTAATATTTCTTAGGACTTGTATTTAGTTCTTATAGATAAAAGTCAAGACATTTTTACTCACTGCCTTAACCTGTTCTGTATTATTAATATTGGCTGAGGATATTTAACTCATTGAAGTATTGCATTTTATTTCTATAAGGAAAAAGGATCTCAACTGAGAAGTAAATAAATGTTTACAAGTATGAAGCAGCTAAAGTACAGACACACACCAGTTTCTACCCTTTAATGTAATACTGGGCTGCAAAAGACTACAAAGAGACTATGTTTTACAAAACTAATCTGTATTTATAATTCACAGGTCAAAGTGATACTCACTGACTGTATTCAATACAAATAATATTTTAAAGGATTTAATAATAGCACAAAAATGTGTTATTTCCAGGAGGATTCATGTGTTTTATCTGGAATTGCCTTTAAAGAAAGTAAAAGAGCAGCTGCACCTCTAGATACCATTTGTACCCACAAAGTACAGCTGTACTTTTACTATTTTCTTTTTTAAAATCAAACCCTACTCCATGTAACAAGTGTAAAACAGTGTACAGGCTTGCTTCATGAGCTGCCACCAGCTAATCCAAGAACTAAACTTAGAAAAGCAGAGAGGGGAAAAACTATACTCAAAATTATGATTTAAATGAGCTGCATCAGGTAATATTTGACCACACACAGATTTATGTCATAGCTCTGGGTTATTTAAATGGAAGAAGGGAGGAGAAAGAGCCTTTTGCTTGCTCTACTGCTTTAAGTGAGTGGCATTGTATACACAGATTTAAACCAGGTCTCAGATGTACTCTAATCAGAAAACCAAACGTGTTACCTGCTTGTAGAGTCAATCATTATTTATCAGGACTGTTCAGACCTTTAGCTCAGCTTATGAGCAATTATTCAAAATGCCAAAGATTAGCACTGACAGTCAAGATTAACAGAGCAATGGAAGTGTCATTCACATGAGGTAGATGACATCATATAATGGCAAAACCAGGGGTTTCTTAACTTTTTTGCATGTTACACAGCTCTTCCTTTTTTTGCTTTTATTACCATTATTCATAAGCACAAGTGTACATGAAATTAAAGTCTTATTAAAGAACAGATAACCAAAACATAATTTTAAGAGTTCTATACAAGGGTAAAAATCACACACTACCTCCCAGCAAAAGTAAAGTTGTTTTAGCATGAAGATGCTCCATAAATGAATGTAAACTTTCCAAACCAGATTCTCCATTCCATGGAGGAAGGAGTCCCAGAAGCACTAACCAAGCTGACATTTGCTTTTTGTATCCTGGAATATTCCTTTCACAACTGCTGCCATATTGCTTCCCCAGATACATATAAATAATAATTAAAAGAAATTCTCTTCCCTAACAAAGGGAACCAATATTGTAGCCCATTTCAACTTCTCAAAACATTTGGGATTTTGCATATGGACCTATTCATCTACTAGCCCAACTGTAATGCAAACTTTTAGATACTCAGAAACAAGAAATTAAAGTAATCTTATCATGCCAACCACAAACTGCAAGAAAATTTAAGACATGTAAGAAGTGTACATAACTATACCTAGCCACAAAGAGTTAACACAGGGAGTAAACTGAACATAAAGGGAAAGGCTACAAAAAGATTTAAAGTAGTAATGGATCCCAGTGACTAAACCACTGTAATCAATAATTCCTAAGTAACATTTGCTACAGACCTTACATTCACTGTAAGCCATATTTATATATAACAACCTGGAATTTAATTCTATTTCAAGACAGTAAAAAAGTGTGACTTGCTTTGAAACACAAAACACAACAATAAAGACAAAAATGCTAGATGTACCTTGTATTTGGTCATGGTGCTAAAATGGTTGTTCCTGAAGAACACACAAAGCTCTCCCTCCTGGACAGCTGAAGTCAACTCACACAGTCCATGGTATGTCAATTGTGTAGCTGTGTTATTTAGGAACTGCTCAGCTACGAACCCTACAAAAGCAAAACATACTGTTATGTGTGTCTATTACACACTTGCTAATATAACACCTGGAAACAACAGTAGTATTTTTCCTATCTTCCCCCTATGTCCCCATACTGCCACAAGCCTTAGGGAACACATAAAAAGAGGGGACAACAAGTTTTAAAGTTCTAAAACCACAGCACTGCAAACAAACCTTCCCATGTTCAGAAATGCTATATCCACTTCTAATATTTCTCATATTTTCCCTTGTTGTAATAGAGTATATAATCGATATTCTAATTACAGGAGATAATACATAGCTAAGTTGAAAACTGAATGCTGCCGCAATAGGGGAAGTTCTTAGCAGCTTTTTAAAAAGTATTGAACAGATCAAGAGCATGCATGAGAGAAGTTGAGAAGACAAGCACAGTGCTGTGTGCCTGCCCAGGGAAAGCAGCTCAGCGCACAGAATGCAGCTCTTCCCACTTGTATCTCTACTCAGCATCACCCACATGGAAAATATCTAACTTAGACTGGGCAGGACACATACTTTGATAAAATACAGAAAAACATGACTTACCTTCACTAACCAGTTCACTGTTTTCTGACTGTTTACAAGAAATTATCTTCTCCACCAGCTGATTGTAACTGCAGTTACCAACTGCTTTTACTATGTCAGCAACCTGCAGCAGGAAGGAACAACATGGAGAATTTACCTTTGAGAAGAACAGAACACAGCTGCAAGCCAGTGGCAATTATTGATAAGACAATAAAAATTCAATAAAGAGAGGATGTTATCCCCTAAAAAAATGTAGGCCAAAACACTTTTGCCCAGAGTGTTACACATTTTGCTATTTCAGATCCTATTTTAAATCCTTCAGTTAACCCTTAGCACCAAAAGCTAAGGCAGATGGAGAACACTGCATGAGTTGGATCAGCTGGGCCAGGGGAAGAGAACACCAACTCTCACCAACAAGGCATGAAAAGAAAAACTCTTAGGCATTATTATTGCAGCCAAACTCACCAGTTTCCCCCTCAGCAAACAATACCACTTTAGTGTTTATTAAATAATATAATTAAAAATAAATTACATGTTTGCTAAAGCTGCAGTTCTCTCCAACCAGTTCCACCATCCTCATTTCTCAATAGCAGTGACTAAGAAATCAGAATTAAAAGGAAGAGGAAAGTAACTTTGTATGCCTTCCAAGTGTTCTCTAATAAGCTTTCAAAAATGATGACTGGGACACTGTATCTGGGGCAACTTGCTACTTCCCTCAGAAAAACAATTCTCCCTTACAGAGTCATAGAAGGCTTTTAAAGTGGTTTGACTATAGACCCAGGCTCCGCAAAGTTCCTGCACTAAAAAGAACACACAGTCTGTATTCACTCAATTTTTCTGACTAGATTTAAAAACTTCATTACCGTATTCATTATTGACTTGTTAAAATTCAGAAATACCTCCCCTCCCACCAATAACATTCAGGATAACATTTTTTTTAAATAATTGAAACAAAATAGGTTACCTGAGGGTCCACTAACCATCCATGGTACAAGGGAATATCAAGCAGATCAAACACTATGCATTCAGGAGTGTATTCAAATACTCGGACACCTGTGAACTTCACATTGACATCCAGACCCGTCTGCAACTTATGCAGAATTGCCATTGCATCACTCATATTCTGACAACAGAAAGAAAAGAACAGAACAGATCATCCAACACAGCTTTGGACACTTGGTGGTTACTCTTGTAAACTATTCATCATTTAGTACTCATCGACTTAACACTTAAAAAAAATAATTTAAAGGGTAAATTACCTAAACAAATGTTTCAATGCACATTTACTTCACATATTGTGCCAGGAGATAACATGAAAAAAAAGAATCTCCCTCCAATCACCTCTTCTACACCCATAAACTACTTTCACGCAGTTCTGACTGCTTTGAGGTCTATTTCCCAAAGCCACAAGCCAGATGTTTGCAAGAAAACTGAATTATAAAGGAATCTTCAAGGGACTTTTCTTGAGGTTTCTTCTCCCCTTTTAAGCCTTCCCTTACAAGTTAGGCTGAAGTACTTGTCACTACATAATGAATGAACAGTAAGATGTACACAGACCCACTTGCCAACTCTAATTTCATGGTTCAGTACTGAGAATCAGAGTCTTTAATTGTTCACCACTTTTTTTCTTTAATAAAAAAACATTTTCTATCTTATTTTGGGCATACCTTTAAATGGCTTGTAGATTCTACTGTTAAGTCATGAAAGTAGCAATTATTATAGTAGAGATTCCAATGGAATCCTAAGGAGAATTATCGAGTTATGAAGTTCCAATCACAGAAAGGAAAGATGAGCCAAAGAAAACGTGCTTTGTGAGACAGTTTTCTTGAACCAACAGATAAAAAAATTCCTGACTTGCAGGAAGAAGAATTTCCCATTAAGTGAGAAAAGTCCACAAGAATATGGTCAGAAAGTCCCGTGCAAAAGATTTGGGGAAACTGAGGCACTTTGGTTTTTTTTACGGGTTTTTGGGTTTTGCAATATTCTGTTGTTTAAGAGGATTTTGGGCTTACAGCAATGGGTAAGTAGCACGACAAAGACCAGAAATACAGACTGGACAGGAGATGGAGACAGCAAAGACTTACAGACCAAAACTACTGATGGTTAAAGACAGCTGCTTCTGCTGTCCTCTGATGAGAATGTGCACTTGAGCATGGCTGCTACAAATGAGGGTTTTAATGCTTGTAGCCCTTTAACCACCCTGTTCTGTCAAATTTCCATGATCAGGAATGGAACAGCTCCCACTGCCTTACTAAAAGTTGCTTCATCTTACTGACAACTTTGCTGTCATAAGGTTTAGAATTTAGCAAGATTTGGAAGCAATTCTCAAGACTGGCTTCACTTTTTAAGTTTTTATCATTTTAAAAGCAAACCAAGCCACCTTAACAAGAGCATGTCATTAGGAGGGGTCAGACATCAAATACAAAAACCTGTCTGTTTTGAAAGAAATTTTGCCATAACTTTACTCTGCTGAATGAATAAGAAGTCCACAGTAAGTCAGCACTAGCCATCCACAAATTCAAACCATACATCTACAGACAATAGCTGCATTTATTTTGTTAATGTTTACTTTGCAAACAAAGCAGGATTACATCAAACAGACCAGAAAACCACAGAAGTTTCTTGCTGCAATTTCAACATTGTAAGTTCGACTTTAACTACTTACGTACCTTCAAAGCAACTTAGAAGATTTCTAGAACAGAAAGCTTCTTTGAAATTACATGATTAAAAACTTCAGGTATGTGACATTTATGTTCTAAATCCATATATCTGAGCATAAGAAAGCTATAGAGGTTGTACTTTCACCAGGCATAATAGTTTTCATCACCCTCCTACAAGTTGATTATAGCTATAACCTCCTACAACACAGAATTGTATGGAAAAAAATAGCCAATTTCATTATTACAAAAGTAATTCCTATGATTTGATAAAAAAATCAATCTCAAGTTACTCGATTTGGCTTTCAACACTGAATGAGAACAAGAAAAAATGACCTAAGAATAAACAGAACTACCTGAAACCTTATACCTATTAAAAAATTCAAATTCACTTTTCCATGAGCAACCAAAAAACCAGCTATGACTACAGACAGAGCTCAGAAAACATATACTAAATCAACAATTTTTAAATCTAATAGCATTATCTTCCATACAGAAAGAATTCTGTGATGACATATAAATAGTGGCCAGTGCAAATAACATTGCCTTTCATAACATGGGATCAACCTCTTTTTGTCCATCATGATTAAGAACACAGATCACTCTTACTCAGTTTATATCCTCAGAGAAACTGTGGCAGGCACCACTGAACAGAGCAACTGAAGGACATGCAACACAGGACTTCAAAGAGCAACCACCCTGTTACATACTTTTATTAGTACCTCTGCGTTACACTTCCTCAATAAAACCTGTTTTACTTCATTACTGTTATTTCATAACAGGGGAAAAAAAAGTGTCTTCTGTTAATAAATACCGAGTTTTTCTTCACTAATAGCACATATATAAAATTATTACTCTACATCAAGCCCAGACAAAAACAAACTACAAACAATGGTCTGTATGGTTCTGGTTTTTAACAAGGTGACAAACCCTAGGTGAGAAAAATAGTTTTAGTTTCTTCAGACATAAGTAACTATGTCTTAGGAGCAGCTCCTTACCTGCTCATAATTAAGTCGCTGAATTTCAGATATCTCTTTAGGTTTTGCGTCAAGAATGTAGTCTCCTAAAAGAAAGCAAAAACGAAAATAAATTTGTTCTACAATCAAAGATTCAACATTTCTATGAATGTTTCTGACTGAACCTGACTGATAATGAATACCACAACTGAAGTTTTCTACCAAATTAATGAGATCACATTGTTTTATAACCTGAATTAAAATTATGGAGTAAAATATGAATACAAAAACTTAGTAAGAGCATATTAGGAAATAAAATTCAAATGGTCAACTATTACTAAAGCAACACTTCATAATCTCTTGCGGTATCGTACCAATCTCTTCAATATTCAAAAATTAACCTCCCTCTGTGCCTCAGGTTCAAAATATAAAAAGGTCAAACTGTTCACAGTAAAGTATGTAATTCTGTACACAATTTTAAAAAAAGACAACCACTTCTCCTGACTGATACTGTGAAAGTTTTGCCATATTTTATACATCAATAAGTCTATAAAACTTGTTGCGCTGGTTTTGACTGGAATATAGCTCACTCTCTTCACAGTGGCTGGTGTGGGGCTGTGCTCTGGGTTTGTGCTCAACACAAGGCTGATAACACAGAGATGTTTTTGTTATTGCTCAGCAGGGCTCACTCAGAGCCAAGGCCCTTCCTGCTTTTCCCAGGGCCACAGGAGGCTGTGAGGAGACACAGCCAGCACAGGTGATCCCCAATGAGCACAGGGATGTTCCAGCCAGGTGACAACATGCCCCAGTATATAAAGTGGGGGGTAGAAGGGAGAAGGGGAACACTTGGAGTGCTGGATGGTGTTTTTCTTCCCAAGTGACCACGTATGACAGGGTGCTGCTCTCCTGGGGATGGCTGAACACTTGCCTGCCCGTGGGAAGCAGTGAATTAATTCCCTGTTTTGCTCCGCTTTCCTTATATTGAGTCTTTAACTCAGCCCACAGGTTTTCTGGTTTTTACCCTCCCCATTCTCTACCTGATCTCACTGGTAGGGGAGTGAGCAAGGGGCTGCCTGGGCTTAAACCACAGCACTTGTATTCTACCTTTGTCTACAATGCAAAGGTAATAAATTAGTTAATAGTTAATCAACACACTGAGGTTCAAGACTTATAACATCTTTAGAGACTAATATCCACCTTCCAGATTTTATTTCAATGTTTTTGTACTTATTCCCTTGATCCATTACTAAACTCAGAAAAATATCATTATAAATTTCCTAATTTATATCCTTTAACTTGAAAGTGGTTGAAGGCTGTTCTGCTGGTTTTGGCTTTTTTTTTTCAGCTGTAGAAGAACTGCTAATCCTGTTGAGTGAATTGGAACCTAAATAATTTGAACACAGTTTTATTATTCAATTTAGTAAGATAATTCCAGAAGCTAAAATACGCCTTCAAGAAAGAATACACATTTAGACAACTGGAATTATGTAGTGACTTCAGACAGTCTTGTGTCATCAATGCAATTAAGAAACACAGGGAGCAAGATTTCTTAGTTTTTGGAGAAAATTGTGTAGGTAACTTTTTTCTTCAACCAGAAGACTCAGCAATTTGCTTCTGAAAAGAACAAGCTACGTTCTTTACAAGCAAAAATAAAGAAAATATTGTAAGGGTTTTTTCCTCCTGCTTAAGAAAAATCAAACCTAGGCTACTAAGTTCAAACATTCTATATTTGTCAGGCTACAAGGGAAGGAAAAGTGGTACATATAGCGTAAGTACTATCACAACTGCACTTTTAACACCTGGATCATCAGGGTTATTAAAGTTCCAGCCCTGTCAGATACACAGAGCTGCAGTTTTGTTGAAGACTGAATATGATACCAGAGTAGTGCCTGCAAATGGGACCCCAATCACTGTGAGGACTACATTAATTTTTCTTGTTATTTTAATTGGGTCATACTTCCAAGGATTAGAGGTACTATAGACAATTAAAGACAGAGTTGACTTACTACATTCTGTCAACTATAATAAAATAACACTTTAAGAGACATGAATAATTTTAAATCTGTGAATGTGCTGGTGCACTGAGCCATACCAGTGGCATGAACTAGACCAATCACTTTGGAAACCAGTGCAGAAAACTTCTAAAAACAGTTAAGCAAAAGCATGAGTAGTTGAATACTTTAAGCAGTTTTCTGGAATCAAATAAAAAGCTGAATAAAATAGTAAATACATAAAACAGGTCTATGTTGCTATGCACTACAAAGTAGAACATACAAGTGAAAGGGATTTATTGCAGTTACTAACCTAAGTATTCCATCAGCTGTTCAGCCGTTATGATTTCCATCATCGGTGGCAGTTTAATCTGTCAAAGAAAAAGTATATTCTCTTTAAAACACCAAAACACCACAATTTAAAAAGTATTGTATTTCTAGACAGAAGACTTCTAATTACATTTCCCCCACCAGTTTATAAGGCCATTAGCATACTGGACCTCTACTAAATAGCAGCCACAAGAAGAGATTAAAAAGGCACTTTGGTTTTTGAGAAACCACACGCATGCAGCACTTTCTCCCAGGTGCACATCTGTATAGTGCTCCCTTCTGCCACCAAAACATTTCTCCAGCACCCCCTCCACTTCACAGGAACCCACACCACTTACTGCAGTGGCTCAACTACAAGCACTCAGAATTAACAGACTGGGAACTGTTAAGAAAACTTCCCTCAAGTCTTTTACTCCCTACCTTCACTAAAGTTCTTAACTGAGTATTGAGTATTAAGAGTAGTCACTTTGAGTATTAGCTCAAAAAGTTCCTGTGTACAAAGTCTCTAAAGGATCTAGTGTCAGTAGCTGCTGGGACAGGGAAGACAAAGGTGCAGGTGCAAGGAAACGACCTCCCAGCCTCTCATCCCATGTTCACATTCTAAGGTTTAACATTTGATTTAACCTCACACAGAGCAGACTAGACACACAGAACTCTGTGGTGAATATTCTATTCCCCTCTTCCCTGATCTATTCCCACCATCATCATGGCTAAAACCAACCACCCTGGCAGAGCTAAAAGCTTCCTGCATTCTCACCTCTTCCAGCATCCTGGGTAAACAGTTTGGTTGAGCACTTTGATTTACTGCAGGAAGCAATAGGCAAAGCACAAACACATACAAGGACATGCTTCTGGCAATCTGAAGAAATACCACAGGAGGATGCGGACCTTTTCTCTGCAAAAATGTGAATTTTATTTTTCTAGGGTTTGGGGTTGGTTTGTCTTGGGTTTGATTTTTAAGCTCTCTTCAGTTTTAAATTTTCTCATCCTATCTCCCTCCAACATATTGCCATTCAAAGTCTACAAGAGGTATTTATTCTATCAGGAATTTTTTAATCAAGTTCCTCAATACTGATCACTGCTGTCCTTGACACATATAGAAAGACATGACATGAGACTGTTAACTCATGGTTGAGATTTAATAGGTTCCACCTACTTTTCTGGTTGTGGAGAAGGAAGAAGTAGAAAACCAGAGGATGGAAGAGCCATCTACATCTACAGCAAGCCTTTGACGCAGCACCCCAAACTCAAATATACAGTATAGCAACACACCACTTTGTTTGCACTGTGATGGAGAGGGTTTTCAGTATGAAAACTGAGCTATTTTAATAACTTTGCAGGGAAAATGAGGTGTGATTTGGCTACATCTGTCTTATCAATTTTAATTATATTTGACAAAAGGTAAATGTGTTAAATATATGTAGTCACAAGAAATTTCATTAAATGTGGAAGAAGAAAGAGACCCAAGTTTATATAGCTTTCTTATTTACACTCTAAGAAATATGTCCCTACTTAGGTTAGAGTTGACATTTGCCACACATTGATCAATGCAGAGATGGTGGGCTTATAAAGAAGCTGGTAGTACTGGGATCTGGGAAAGGAATTAAAGAAGAAAAATCAGGCATGCATGGGTACATGGTTTGTTTAAAATATTAAATGAATGACAACTGATTGTAACTTACAGAACTTCCCAACTCACCAACTCTAAAGCTCAATTACATAGCTTACCTCTACTTAGGCTCTATATATAGAGCTTAAAACAGCACAACATATTATTCATATCACTTGTTAACAAATGGAACTTTCCCTCACAATTGTAAAGCTAACCATTTATTTTTTTTACTGCAGAAAAAGCAAAGTGGTTTTACTCATATTTCCAGGATCTCTCAAAGCTGGATATTTTAGCAAGCTACATCTCAAAATTAACTGCTTGATTAAATGCTAAGCAAAGTTAATTGGTTACTTCATGGTGTAATTTTAGGGCTGGCATGTGTAGTGGGACCTTGATCACACCTTTGAAGTGGGCTAATGGGGTTCTAACACATTCTAAGTACTTCTGAACAGGGCTGACTTAGGGATATACAGAGAACATGACATTTCCCAGCTGTTCAGAGCTTCATTGCAAGCACTTAAGCAACAGGAAATGCACAGTGAAGAGGAAATGGGAGAGAAAAATACCTTAGGAATTAAGGGAGAGCAAAACATCGTACAGAACCACAGTCATTATCCAGATAAATCAACAGAAGAAAATAATGTAAGCAACAGTAGTAGAAGCTGCTGTTGTCCATAGCAATCTATTATTTTGAGGGACATATTTTTGTGATAGGTATCAACATTTAGTTGCTAGATTTCACATCAATTCCACATTTTAGGAAAAATGCATTTCCTCAACTCCCACCCACTTCCGGTACCCCTCTACTGCAGTTTCCTGGTCCTTTGCCCTGATGGCCCTTTCTAACTCTAGCTACATTTTACTTCCTACACTCAGGAGTGGGAAACTTAGTCCTTCTCACACGACTACAGCATGACATACAGTTGAGGCATACTTTAATTAAAAGACAAGAGCGGTAAAGAAATTTTCATAATAAATAAATAATAATAAATAAATAATAAATAAAACTTACACAGTTTGTATGAATTAGACTATAAACCCCAAAACTACATAATACTAATTTTCCACTGTATTCTTCCACACTACAGAAGAGCTTAAAAAAAAAGTGATATAGTCACACACAGAGGATAACACTTCTGAAAATACTATGAATATCAAAAGGGTCCAAGAAAATTTCTAATAGCTTATATAATAAGTCTTATATAAGACTTAAAGTCTCAAAACATGTTTATCTAAAACATGCAACTCCTCTGAACACAATGTTCCAGAGAGGTATGGGTAGATTCAAGCAGCTTTGACAAAAAAACAATTAATATTCTCTGCAAATAAGCACCCCTGGCCTGGCAGTAACAGCTTCATGAACCTGTGACAGGTCAGTGTGTGCTGCCACTCCGTTTCCTCCGCGTCTCCCTTTAGCCAGGTCACCTCCAGCCCCTGGGAGTGGGCTCGTTGCTGTGCTGGGCACGGCTCCAGCTGCACCTGCGGGCTCAGCTCATCCCACAGGTGCCGGAGGAAGGGAGGCTGCCAAGCCCCGCTGAGCAATCTGTGCCAGCTCCGGCCGGGCAGAGCGACAGCGACAGGGACAGCACATCACGTGTGAGTGAAGGGCCAGGGCCAGCCCCCGGAGCGGGCAGAGCCACTGCAGCCTCTGACAACCGAGTGGGATCAGCGGGAGGGTCTGAGCTCAGCTCCTCCCAAAAGGGCCATTTTAATGAAAACCTAACATTAAGAATTTCTAAGTAGAATTTTCTATTCTATCTCTTATCTGAACAGTCAGTTTGGATACATCTAAGCAAGAAAATGGTTATATAACATTTACTTACATAATTGTTATGATACCTAAATAGGTAATTCATACAGTTCTAAAAGTTTCCAAAATTTCAGTAGAACTAGGTGTGTAGGGAACATAGCTCCTTCCATTTGTTGAGAGGATTATGACACAAAAAACTTTCAAAGACATTTTCAAATATGCAGCATCACTGTTCTACATAAGGACACACACTTCTCAAGACAATATTAATATTATTTATATTCTAATTGTATAATGTTTTCCCTTTGCTTATTTTATGTTTCACAATCTTCCCTGGACATTTCAGATATGTAATTTCTGTGCAACACATTAAGGTACAAGGTTCTTCAGGTACAAGACATCATATCCTACCTAAGAAGCACAGAGCAGAATCACATGGCACCCTCACTAAGCTTTCAGCATCTGATGATTGCCACATTCCCCCTGTCCCAAATTACATCTAATGAAATGCCAGAAGTTATCAGAAAGTGTAGCATGAACTACATCTAACAAAGATCACAAAAGGCACTTAGGAAAGCCAACTTTGCATTGCTAAGCTTAACCACATAGTGAGCCACAGGCCTGAGCTAAAACTGAGCAATCTCCAGATTTAAATAAGCTGAAAAACAGCATGCTACACTAATACACATCAGAGGACATAACTCATGCTTGTACGTACATTTAAAAATGCTTGTTTCAATCTCTACTTCTGCTTCATTTCCATCACACAAGTCTAAGTAGTTACGACACTGTTTTGCACAACAGCTGTTCTGCACAGCAGCTACTTTTCCAAGTTGATATCATGCTTTTGTTTTTCTTCTTACAACATTTCTCTAACGCTCCTGTAGCAGAACTCCTTGGCTCTCCCGCCTATAAGCTAAACTGCAAGTTACACTTAGACAGGCAGACTGCAAAAACACTTCAAAAGAAAAGTAATTTCATAATTTTAATATTTAAAATACAGCTTCTGCAATCTGCCACCTCAAAGTATTTTGTATCCTTTGAAAGTGGTGGATAAAAGAGAGGCAGCAGTTTTATCACAAGCTTAGTTCCAAAACCTGGTATTTTCAAAATGGAATTTGAACAGTCACAGTGGGTGCTACTATTTCAGAATTTCCAAAACCCCAGCTGCCAAACCAGTACTGCAATTAAGCTGGCTGAGACCAGATCTATCTACAGGATGACCAGAACTCTCAACCCTGTCAGGAAAGAGTTCTAAAAAGGAAAAATGGTGTCTGATACAGAGAATAGAACCCAAAGCATAACTATTTAACTTGTTATTCCCTGCTGTGATTCTGGGTTTTCCTCCTCATCTCCTTCTTATGCTCTTTTTTCCCCATTACATGTAGCTTCTTTTCACCTAGTATGTACTATGGTATTCTCAGTCTACTTTTTCCTCTTTCATCTTTCAGTCTGCCTTCTTGTTCCCAAATTAAAATTACTTGACCCAGCCTAGTGTTCATGCTGGTTCAGGAGGAGTGAGAAAGTGGATGTCCATCCTCAGCCCTCACACGTGGCAAGCTTGTCAGTAATGTACACATGAGCTGCCGCCCCAACCGCTGTGAACGTGGTTCTTGACTATGAACTGGGGAAAAGAAAGGCCAATTTGTAGAGGCAGTAATTAGGAAAATCAATTACAAGCAACTACAATATATAACCAAATAACAGGAAAACCCTCAAGCCTATAAATAATAACTTGTGATGACAGTTTCACCAGTTTAGCTGCTTGTCTGCAACTCATGTAAATTCTGCTAGGGTTTTACATAGACAGAACTATAGAAAACTTCCTGTAATATGAGCAATAAGAAACAGTAGGGCACTCCCAAGGGGTATTTTGGTTTTTGCCTATTTATAAAAATGGGTATTACCTTAATTCTCACTAATGTAATATTTGATCCCAGCAGAATGTCAGTTAAAATTCTGGTTGGAGAGCAGCAGCACAGGGAAAAGGAAAAATGTTAAGGAACAAAACCTCCAAAAACTTGAATTCAAACAACAGGGCCAGTGCTGTCCCATTTACATCTTTCATTAAATCAACGATTAAAAAGTAAGATCCTGTAACTAACAGTTTCTTTTAAAATGTCCCCCCCCCAAAATGATAAGGAATGGCAAGTTTTTCAAGTCACCCCCAGATGCTAAAGAGAGAGCAAAGAAAGCAAATGTTCAATACTGAAGCCTGTGACAACATTCACACCCTCCTGAGGATAGTAGAACCTACATAAGGCAATACCTTAAAGTCACACCCAACTTCCCTCTACTGCTTTTACTGATGCTTAAACACCAACATCACTGCACCCAGAATTTTCTTTCTGATGTCTGAGCTATTCTGCTCAGAAAAATGTGTACAAATTGTAACTCAAACAAGAGCATTAATCTTCTGCAGTTACCTGCATCTAAACAAATTTCTTCTCATAATATATTTCCATTTTGACCTTTTCCTAAGTCACCTGTCACACTGCAAACAACCTCTTACTCTTCCAATACCAAATTTCTTCCCCTTGCTACTACAACATAAAAGCTATTCCTGTAAAGCTTTCCTATTTCAGGACTCTGTTCTATCAGCTCTTCAGTCTCCGGGGCTGAATTGCCAGCATTTCCTGAGACGTGCCCCTCATCCCTGTTTTGCAATGCACACAACCTTACAGCTCTCCTCCAACAGATACTCCTTTCACAGACACATGTTAATAACTACATTATGGCTCAAATTTTAATTACTTAAAAGATTGGGAAAAAAATTACTTTAAGACTATGGGAAGCCCACATCCACAATGGCTATAAAGAACAAGAACTTCCAGGTCTCAAAGGTACACTTGATCACTACCTGATTTATTCATTAATTTAAATACAATCTATACTGCATAACTGTATGAATGTGTCCCTATTACTCAGGCAGCTACTCGTACAAATCCATATTTTGTACAATTCTGCATTTCGCACAACTCTACATACGCTTTATTATATGAAACTAACCTATTTTCCAAAAATATCACTTATGTGCTCAGTGCTATAAATAGTAATCTTTACTTACTAGAAACCTGTACACATTAGTAAACTATTATATGTTATATATTGTTCAGGTCATCATCGAGATATTTTATTTCTGTTTTAAGACAACAACGAAGTATGTCTATACATGACAGCAGCATCTAAGTAGTATACTGGCAACATACTGCACGGCAGTACTTGTTTTCCAAGTTCTATATGTGAGACATGTGCTTAACAGCAGAAATAAGCTTGAAGTGTTTACTGAAAGAATCACGGAATGGTTTGGGCTGAAAGATACCCGAAAGATCATCAGGTTCCAGACCCTCTGCCATGGGTAGGGACACCTTTTAGTAAATCATGTCGCCCAGAGACCCAACGAGCCTGGCCTTGGACACTGGTAGGGATAGAGCATCCACAGATTGCCCGGGTAACCTATGCCAGTGCCTCACCACCCTCACGGGGCAGAATTTTTTCCTTGTATCTAAACTTGCCCTCTGCTAGTTTAAAGCCATTCCCCCTTGTCCTATCGCCGCATGCCCTTCTCAGAAGTTCCTCTCCAGCGTTCTCGACAACGTCTCCCGTTTGTCCTACACAGCACAAACTTCCCGCGGTGCCCTCACGCCGCGATCGCTCGGGAGCCGCGAACGCCGCCGGCGCCACACGAGCCGCCCGAGCGGCACCGCCCGCCCGGCCCCGCCATGGCGCCCGCCCGCCCCGTACCTTCCAGGCCAGGAGCAGCACGTTCATGATGGCCAGCAATGGGCAGGGGCCGTTCTCGTTCTGGGTGATGACGGGCGTGTTCTCCTCCTTCCAGCGGACCCACTTGATGTGATAGACCGACTGGCCCGGGAAGCGTTCCTTGGAAGCGGAGAGGAGCTGGGAGCCCGCCGCCGGCCTGTCCCCTTCGGGCTCCGGGGCCGGGCCCCCCGAGGAGGCCCCCGCCACTACCGCCTCGTCGGCGTCGCTGTTGAGCTCGGAGCTGCTCGGGCAGCAGGAGTGCAGGTTGGAGAAGGACTCCAGCGAGTCCAGGCTGCGGGACTCCTCCCCCGGCGGGCTGGGAGCGCCGCTGCTCCCGGAGCCGGCTCCCGCGGGACCGCTCTCCGAGGCGGGCGCCGCTCCGGGACTCTCCGACACGGCCAGCCCCGCGCCTTCCGCCGCCGCAGCTCCCTCCGCGGCCCGGGAGGGGGACGCGGTCTGAGGGGCCGCGGCGGGAGCGGGGGCCGGTGGAGGGGAAGGGCTGCGCCGCCCGCCGCCCTCCTCGGCCTCCCTGCAGCCGCCCTCGCCCGCCGCCGCCTCTCCCAGGCGGAGCCGGCTGGCAGCGCCCCCGCCGCCCGTCTGCAGCGAGCCCGGGGGCGGCGGGGGCTGCGCCAGGCTCTCCATGCCCGGCCCGGCCGCTCCGCTCTCTATTGGCACCGCAGCGGCTGCGCCTCCGCCCGCAACGCCCGCGACGCCATCACAGCAGCGGCGGCAGCTCCGCCCCGCCGGGGACGTGCGGGCGGGGGAGCGGCCGCGGGTCACGGCGGGGCCCGGGCGGGGGGGCCCTGGGGCGGGGCGGGGCGGGGCGGGCCGCGGGAAGGGGAGGGAAACAGGTGAGCCCGGCTGTCCCGAGCGTGCTCGGCAGTGCTTTTCCTTGCGGTTTCTTAGACAGTCGTACTACAAAAAACACGGCTGTGGCGAGTATAATAGATAACTTCAACAATTTGATTGTATAGACTAATTGAAAGAGAGGAAATTTAGGTTAGGTATTCGGAAAATATTCTTTACTGTGAGGGTGGTGAGGCACTGGCACAGGTTGCATAGAGAGGCTGCAGATGCCCCATCCCTGGAAGCGTTCAAGTCCGTGTTGGATAAGGTCTTGAGCAACCTAGTTTGGTGGGAGTCGTCCCTGTCCATGGCAGGGGGCTGGAACTAAATGTTCCTAAGATCCATTCCAACCCTTTAACATTCTGTGATTCTGTAAGATTTAATGTGGGTGTATTACTCAGACTTTACCCCAAGGAACCTCTCTTCTCCCTACAGAAATCTTCAGCTTTTAATAACAAATTTTAAATACTCTTGGGATAATAAGGATTTACCCTGTCATTTTATTCTCAGCAGGTCTCTAATTTGAAGTCTGTAAACACTTGCATCAGCTTCTGCAGCCTCACCTGAGGTACATTAACTGTAATTTTACATTCTATGTGCATTTCCATAACACCTTCTCTCACCTGTATCAGTGACAGATGGAAGTTGTTTTTTATTCTGACACGACAATAGGAAAGGAAAAGCACAAATATAAAGGGCTGACAGTAAATTGAGAAACTTGGCATAAACTCTAATATAAAAAATAAATCTTTGAGATGGCACAGTTGATAGAAGAATCAGCATAAGGACAAACAAGAGGAAACATTTTGCTCAGATGTCTCACATTTGTATTTCTACGGGAAGATTTTCCTGTACCCTTGAATTGTGAAGAGACAGTTTCAGAATGCCACGTCCCTGTTCAGTGGGGACACTGCAACACTTCAAACATGTAGAGCATCGGGAGAAGTCGGTGATGTAAAATAAAACTCTGAAAGTACGTAAATTAGTTCGTGCAAGGAAACAATGTGTATCTGGTAAGGGGATGAAGGAAACCAAAGCAAAACTCTAAAAGTGAATTAGTCCTCTGCAGGGAAAAGCCATGTATCCGGTGAGGGGACAAAGGACAGCATCCCGCGCACTCTCTCAGTCTGTCCGTACTCCGGGGCGGTGAAGGCTCCGTAGCGCCGGCCCCGGAAGCGGCGGGAGAGGCCCCGCCCCTCGCGTGGCCCCGCCCCAGGGCGTGTTCACACGGCCCCGCCCCTTCCGCCGAGCCCCGCCTCCTCGCCCGTGGGCGGGGCGGGGCGTTCCGCGCGCTTTGGGCGTGTCCCGAGGCTCCGCCCCGCCGGCGGCGTCTGGCGCGCGCGCGGGCGGAGGGAGCGGCGGCGCGCGGAGCGGAGGGAGGGGTGGCCCCGCTGCCGGAGAGCCGTCGATCCTCCCGGGCGATCCGCGGCCGTTCCGTGGGCGGGAACAGTCCTCGGGAGCGGCGGGGGACAAAGCGGAGGGAGGCGCCCAGCTCGCCCCTCCCCATCCCGCCCGGCGCCGGTCTGGGGCGGATGTGCCGTGGGTAGGCGGCGGCGGCGGGGCCTGCGCCCGGTGGAGATGGATCTGGCGGGGACGATAATCCTGCTGTGCTCCTGCGCGGCGGGCGCTGGAGGTGAGGAGCCGCCTGGCCTCGCGGGGCCCTGCTTTGGGGCTGTCTCCCTTCCTCTCTCCTTCTTCCTCCTCTCTCTCTCCCCCATCTCCGGTGCTCGGGGCCGGGGGCGGCGGGCCCCGCTTTCCGGGGCGCCCCGGCGCCAGGGCCGCGGCTGGGCCGCCAGCCGGGCTCCCCGTTCCGCCCGCCGCTTCAGCCCGCCCGGGCCTCTCCCCCGCCGCCCGGGGCCGGCCTGGCGCCCCACGCCTTCCCCGGGACTTTCCCCGCCGAGGAGCGGGTCAGTTGTCCTCCGCTCTTCTTCCCCCTCGGGTCCTTCTCTCTGCGCTCGGCTGTGTTTGTTTGTTTTCCCCTCCCGGCTCCGCTTCCGTCCCTCAGGACTTCCCTCCCGGTCCCGGTGGCCGCTTCCCGGCTCCCTGCCCTCACGGCCGCTTCTCTCTCCCCGAATCCGGGAAGGACGGGCAGGCGGAAAGTTCAGCTTAAGGAAATAAAGAGGAGCCCGGGTTCTTCCCGAAGTGTGATCGTGACTTCCAGGAGGGTCTCCGCTCTGCCAGGCCGGGGCGAAACACGCTTGTGTGTATGGGGACGTGTAACTGTATCGGCTCCCGTTAGGAGTTGTTCCTCGGCGTTTGGAACTGGGCAGTTTCTCCACTGCGCCTGGTAATGTTTAATTGATCAAATCATGGCAGGGAAAATAGTTTCGACTTTGTACAGAGAAAGAGTTTCGGGAAGTGTGGACTTGGGAGGGTGTTTCTAGAGAACTGTGGGTGGAACAACTGATAAAGACTTGTTTCCTCTGTTCCATTTGGCACCTCTCTGATTTTTCTGGGCTCTGCCTCTGTGTGCATCAATATGTAGGTTTTTTAACAAAGAAGCTAGCGCTAAATGCTGGTCTTCCACACATTCTCAAAAAGTAACATCAAACTATGGGAAACTTCGGTAGCTTGTACTTGTGGCTAAGCCGTGAGAAAAGAAAGCAGGGTGATTTGCGTGGTCAGAAGCCATCCTGTTATTTGTATGATTAGGAGTGGGATGCACCAAAAAATTTACGTTTTTCTTCGTGGATTTTTGTAAGCTATCGAGATATTTCAGACTTAATTGTTGGCATGCTTTCAAGGCGTCTTTGTTTTCTCATCTAAATGGTGCTGGCACAGAACTAACTCAAAATAATTAATTAACCAGGGTTAATTTTTGAGGGTTTTTTTCACTCTTTAGTTCCAGGCAGGCAGTTGTGCCTTAAAAATTGTAGTAAAAATGTGAGGTGCAGTCCTCTGGATATATAGATGAAACATATTTCAGAAATTCCTGTTAATTTTTTTCTTTGAGAGAAGAACAGGCATCGTCAACATTTCTGGGCACTAGGAAGCACACCTCACTATTAGTTGGTAGAAGTGCATGGCTTTGGTGTGTAACAGTGCAGGTAAATCTTTAAAGAAAGATTGATAATGCTGGATAGAAATCTAGTGATAGTTCCCATACACATCTCTAAAATATCCAGTAGAACGTTTTTGGTAAAATTCTGAATGTAATTATGAAAGATTCACCATAGTTCTGTGTTAAATTAAAATTAGACTTTTAAGTTTAGGAAGGTCTATTTTACCTGTGTTCACATTTCTAGAGTTTAATATATGCTGCGAATATTTTTATTTATTGAAAAATAGGTTCTTCATTTGCATATTTTTCCTTCTAGGCAGGCACTAATATCTGTGTGGAAAGGGCAAGTTCATGATTTTTAAAGAAGTTACTGTGAAAACAGTGCAAAGGAAAGGCCTGATGAGAACCCAACAATTTACATTTCATTTGTGTGCAGTGCATCTGGTCTCATTAATCTTACACAGATCTTGAAGCTAAGTTTCATTTATCTGTAAAGTTGTCTGGTTTTAAGCCACATAGGTATTACATAGTAATCATGCTGGAAATTTTATTAATCTGCACTTTAAGAATAATTAGGGGTATGTATGTTTGGTCTAAGATTGGAGTATTTTTGTGGGATACCCAAGTTTGAACTCTTTCAGAATTACACAAGGCCTTGTGCCTGTGTACTGTGCAGGCACTCTACATATTCTAGATATAAAGGTATAGATTAACAGAACCAACTGTAGCATTAGCTCACAGCTAAGTATGAACCATAACATCAGCTTCTAAACAATGGTGCAGCATAATTTGGATGGTTTATTTGAAAAGGTTCAGTGAAATCTCTTTGTTTTCTTAAAAAAAATATTTTCAGTTGTCATTTATATTGTTCTTAAAATTATGAGAGGGGAATGCAATCAAAAGCAATCAGTAGTGCTGCTGCGCTGTGAAATGTACTGCAGAGTCTGTCTTGGGCTGCTTCATGGTTTTGGTAGGTTGTGTCTGTGTGGTTAAAGCAGACACGTTATCAGAAGTTTGGCCTAAAAGGCCCAGAAACATTCTTGATCATATTCTGGTATTAGGTCACTTCTAGTGTTTTCTTCTGCTTTCTTTGCTTCCACTGCATCAGTATCACCTTCATAAAACCAAAGGTCCAGCAGGTCAGTTTGAATACTGTTTAAATAGTATAAGAAGGAAAAGCCACACCATTTATTTTGTTTTCTTTCTGTTAGTAATTAGGGAGAGCTAGAGTTTAGTCTCTGGTATATGGTGTCTACTTGAGATAGGGTATACGTACCTTGACTTTTAAGAATTCTTTTTTTAAAAGTGAATCTCAGCATCTTCCCAACACCCCTGGAACTGCTTGGCTTAAGGCATCTCTTCACTCACTGCTGCTGTCATGAATTTTGATGTGTGTGGAGTGGTGCTTCAGTTGGGTGATATTATTGGCAGCTTTTTGCAGCATGCTTTGTTGCATGTGATGAAGATGCATGCAGGTATATTAATCAGTACTTAATTATCCATACATAATGATGTTCGTAGAGGAGTGGAAATAGCTAATTTAACCTCTCCTTCTACCTAAGGGTCATTTAAAAAAAATAAAAAGGGAAAAAGCAATAGCAAACACAAAGGAGAACTGTTGAGGTCTCTGACAAGCTTGGATTTAATAAGAGTGACCATGCTTTGGCTAGACTGATGAAATGCTGGATATCATTGCAAATCTATGATAAATAGTTTCTTGTCACTGGTACAACATGCTCTTTTTATATTGCTAGGATTTCCAAGTTGTATCTTAGTGTCTTGTGCTGCTGGATGTTGAACTGCCTATTTCCCAGTGAGCATGGGAGAAATTCTGCTTTTTTTCTGGACACATGGGGGAGTTGTGGGAAGGCATTTATGAGCTATCAGCATCTGAGTGATTTAGTTGTGTTCTTATTATAAATTGAGAAGAACAGTAGCCTTCATAAATATGGCAGCATTCAGCCTCCAGCATTTATTTGGAGTTGAAAATAAAAATATTATGGCTGAGATAGTGCCTAGTCAAGACAGCTGTCAGATGGTTGTTTCAGAAATGTCTGTGGTAATTAAAAATAAATAAAATCAGGTGTTTAGGTGATTGCTTTGAAATACTGTTACCCAAAAGCCTCAGAGTGCAGTTTGTTTATACTTTTAAAAGATGCAAAGGTTCATTTTGCAGTATGGCAGAGCTGCTGTACTGAGTTACTGCTGTCTGGTGGTCCTGCCCTGCACTCCCACCTCTCCTCCTGGCATGAGAAGTCAATCCAAAGAAAAAAAATTCATCAGTTCCTGCCAGATGTGTAACTAGAGTTACTTTATTGAGCAAAGCCAGGGCTGATGGGGAAGAAGAGCTGGGACTTTGACAGGGTGGAGGGGAAGAAGGTCAATAAAAAGCAGACATCTGCTGCCACTGCTGCTGCCATACTGTCTGACCATGCCCTAAATGGAGGCCTCAGTGAAGGGAAATGATCCTGACTTGACTTCTTGATTACATGTTTTTCTTTCACCAAAAACTCACTTGACCAGAAAAGAGAGAATATTTTCGTCAGCTGAACCTAGTGCCAGTGCAAGGGAAGAATGGAAACAGAGTAGATGTAAAAGGGCAGCAGGGCCTGCCCTTCTGCTGGCAGTTTGGAAACAACAGTGTGGATAAATTCTTCAGAGAAATCCGAGTCAGGAGGTACACAGTAGAATTTCTGCCTTGCTGAATCCAAATGCAGTGTACATTCTTTAATGTCCCATGTAAATGGAGCTTTTTTGTAAGATAGATAATGTTGAAAATAACTTGAAGCAAAAGTTGCTTTGATTATCTTAATTGAAATTATAATAATAATTCTCTACAAGATGTTTATCACATGCTGGCATTTTAAATCTGCAAGTTAGTGATGATGCTTGCAGTAATAAGACTTGTCTGGTGAGTTAGCTTGGCTTCTGAACAATTTCTGATACTCTGTCAAGTTGTATTCTGTGCTTTTTTCCACCCCACTAACAAACTTGAGTTGTGCTTGAGCTATTTGCATTTGTCATGCAAGTCTTAATCTGAGTGGTTTAATGCAAACTTCATCTTTTAGAACAGTGCATGGTTGATTTATCCTCTTATGGGAAGTTAAATGTTGTTCTGTTTTATAATGATGTGTATCAAATTAATAGATATTTATATTTACATGGGTAAACTTTCAGTACTGTTTATTACTAGTCATTTTTTTGTGCATGGAGCTAGCTTCCATAAAAATGTCCTCCAGAATCTTCACAGACACTGAGATTAGTCTGACCAGCCTGTAATTCTTCAGGCTCTGCTCCTTGAAGATGGGGATGACATTTGTCAGGCGTTCCCCTCTATAACAGGAACTTTTTAGACAGGTGATGGAAGCCTTGAAGTGGTGTCAGGCAGCCCCCTCAGCACTCCTGGATGCATCCCTTCTGATCCCGTGGGCTTGTGGATATCCAGGTGGCTGAAGTGTTCCCTTGCTCATGTCATCTGCTGCAGGTGCAGGCTGGGAAGGGTTTATCTGGGGGGAAAAGCTCTTCATGGTTTTCTCTGGGAAAATAATTGACCAGGGAATCATTGAGCACACACCACCAGAGAACTGCTACATGTGTTTGCTCACCTTGTCACAGGAAGCTTACAGCTAAAATCACATGGATGATCCAATTTAGCCTTTGCATAAGGCTGGTTAGAAGGTGAGAGTACATGTCTCAGACTCCATACCGGTCCAGTGGGATTTGTTTGTTCACGACAACAACAACAACTGTAGATGCTTCACAGCTCTCTAGGGATCCTGAAGAGTTGTATATCCTCACACACAAAACATCTTGCACAGGGACAGGCACACTGAGACATTTGCCTAAATGCTCTGCTGGATTCTGCTTTAAGTCCTTCCCAGTGTTTGGTTCTAAGCTGGTGAGAGGAAAGCTTCGTTCCTGCAGGGAATTTGTCACAGGAAATGCCACATCTAGTTTAGCAAGTCTTTGGAAGACTATACTGTCAAGTTCAAAAGCCATCCCCTTGTCAGTCTCTGATGTCTGTATCCTAAAGGGTTTCTGTCTCCTAGCTTAGTGTTTAGGTGGAGTGTAATGTTGTTTTATTCCACCAGATTGCCTGAAAGGCATCACACTGTTTTGTTTTGTTGATGGCAACATGACACATGGAATTTGTAGAGCAGTTCCCATAAACTACATTTAGGTGTTCATGGTTCAGTGTTTCTTACTGTGGGCTTCCTGAGTGTATCCTTAATTGAAAAGATCTTGGTCATGTAGTCTTTGTTAAAAACCCCAAACCCCTAGTTTTTCATTTACAGAAAACAGCAGCAGTAATTTGTAACAGAGGTTGGGATCTGGTGTGTGCTATTGTAGTGATTTCTTGGGGTGTGCCGCTTCCAAATTCTGTGAAAGACTTCTTCCTTTTTGATGCAGTCTTATAATTACAGAAACTGGAGCCAGCAGTTCTCACTGCCTCATGTACCTCAGTTTAATGAACTTTTGCCTCAGAATCCTCTGTAGATTCTTGTGTTACTATGGTTGAGCTACTTATTCAGCTACCTTTGCAAAGAAGATAATCCCTTTTGATAGGTAGCTGGTTTGACTACCAGGAGAGTGTGATCAGTTGCAGACTTTGAATGCTGTAGCAATGTTGATGTTATAGAGGTTTCTGGAAGTGAAACTGTTAATTCTGAAGCATTAAGTCCCTTTTTGGAGAAGCCATAATGCTCTAGGTGCTGTGCAGCTGCTCTGCTTAAGCAACAAGAGAGCAGCAGGAGTGTTTGTGTTAAGTGTTTGCTATCAGAGTACTTAAAACATAAGGAGTTCTTTAAGTTTTGGAGAAAGGGAAGAGAAAGTGTTGTTTCCCTGTGTGATCATACCAAGTGTATTAATTTTTTGTTGTTGTTGTTAAGAAGAAATATCTTTGCTTAAAACCCTCTGCTTTTCCTTAGCAGAGAGAACAGTTATAAAACTTCTAATGTCAGTAGTCTTTTGCTGTCTTGTCACAGTAGTTAGCACTTAAAAACTATTCTTTGTGGCTCAGTTAAACACTGTCTCTCATCTTTTCATGTGATCATGAGACCTGGATCGAGTGCCAAGTGTTATTGGGTCTTCAGTAAGTTGTCACACTTCAATTTTTTTTTCCTGGGTGCCTGAAGCTGTTCAAAGTGTATCTTGCAAAACTGAGAAGAAAAATGGTCTGTCACATTTTAAGGAGTGCATTATTACAAGCTTCCTACCACAGAAAATTTAAAGATGATTCTGTAGCACAGAAGTTTACACATTCTGCAGTGTACTTACTCTCTAGTTTTGATCAAGTTCTTAAAGCAAGTTTTTAATATAATATTCTAGATTCAGGTTAATTTAACAATTAAAACTTTTAAGTTTTAGCCTATATCAATTAATTTTGAAGCTTGTCTTCTTAAATGTTGACACTTCTGGGTTATACACCTGGAATTGGACAGCATGTATCTGTAGTCAGGCACATGTATATATTGTGCATGATCTCAGGCCAATTTGATTTGGTACCCAGAAGTTCTTGGGTTATAGGAGGCTCATTTTGGAGGGGTTATGTTAGAAGTGATGAGAGAAACAACAAACACAAACAACTTTCTGCATCCTCACAACTCCTGCTAGTTACTGAAACTTTGTAATGATTCTGTGTCTTACTGGGATTAGAATTAATGTAGACTTTCTTGAACCACACATTGTAAACATTTTAAGGCGCCTAAGACACTTTCCTTTCTGAAAAGCTGAGTGAGAATGAACATGTATTTTGAGACTAAGAGTGAGAGGAAATTAGAATGAAGTTTTGTTATTGGAATGTATTTGCAGTTAACAATGAAGAGTCAACATTTGCAGAAGCCTACAGTACTGTGAGTAAATTTGAATGGGATTTCTCAGCAGTATAGCATTAATTGAATTTTAAACAGATACAGCAATATCATCTTGTGCACATGGCTGCTAAATGCAAGCAATGCACTTGAAAGTATTAATTTACTTGGCCATCTTTTTAGATCTCTGAAGAAAAATACCACATGTAGTGCCTGAGAACTAACATTTAGATTGGTTTGAAGTTAAATTGATTATGAGATAGTATTGTTTCTTCTTGCATAATTCAGAGTTCTTCTGGTTTTCTCCACAAGTTGTATTTTGGGGCTCTTTTAGTGATTAGTGTCTCTTCCTCCATCAGGATAGGAGGGTAAAAATCTTTGCCCTTTTCTGCCATGAACTCATTTTAACATAAGGCATAAATATTACCCTAGAAGGAATTGTACAAAATAGACTGAACTGAATCTACATCTCTGGAGATAGATTTTAATAAAACTTTTCCATGTGGTAGAACATTCCATGTGATAGAAAATCTGTTGCTAGGTGTTATGATTTGGTCTTAATTTCCCTGGATATTTCACATGTAGACTACAAACATTCTGAGCAGATAGTGTGGTGTCATGATTGCAGAGTGAAGTTGGAAGCACAATTTCAGGAAACCTGAAGAGAGATATTCAGCTGTTGCAGTTCTTATTTTGAATCAGGAGTGCTTTTCTAAAACATCTCTCAAGCATTTCTGTTGACAGCGATATAGTTTGCATTGTGGGGTAGTTTTGGAGTAAATGAACTATACTTGGATTGAAATTCAAGTAGAAGATGCTTTCCAAGGCCCATCTGATGCACTTGTAGCTGCAGATTTTGTGTCCTGTCTGTGGGACTAGAGTAGAATGAATCTGATGTGTACAAAGGAGAAAAAGAAGTTAAAATGATATAATGTGGAATTTGGGTCCTTGTTACCAACTGCTTTGCACCACGGGTCTGCCATGCCTGGTAGTATGGTTATAACCTGGTTGTCTCTGTTTTCCAGGCCAGTATGGAAATCCTCTAAACAAGTACATTAGACACTATGAGGGGCTGTCCTACGACGTGGATTTGTTACACCAAAAACACCAGCGTGCCAAAAGAGCAGTGTCACATGAAGAGCAGTTCTTGCGCCTGGATTTCCATGCTCATGGAAGGTTAGTGATATCTTAAAAGGTGTTTGCTTTAAATATTTTATTCATGTGTTTTAATTGGAGTGAAATGGAAAGGATGAAATGCAACCACCAAAATAACATCAGCTAGAATGCACCACATTGCACTGTGTGCAGTTTCTGTGAAGTATTTTTTCTCATGTTCAGTTTAGGTATGAAATTGTTACTTGCAAGCACTTCTTCAAACATCTGATGGTAACTGTTAATGCACTCTGAAGCTTAAATAATGGAATCATACTCAAAACAGAATGGGAATTGATTCTGAGTTTATAATGCAATTTTGTGTTGCATATATAATTGGTTTTTTCTTCTTTCTTTTTTTCCAAGAATGGTGCCAAACTGCCTGAGAAAATGTAATTGAGAAAAAGTAACATTTCAAATTGCATTTGAAGCTGCAAGATAGGCCAAAAATTCTGTTATGTGTGTACTCGTGTTGTCTGATTTTTTTGTGCTATTGGGAAATTTAGAAATTATTTGACATGGGGAAAGATGGTTACTGTTATAAGACATGCTTTGCCTTGCATTTAACATGTAAGATCCAGTATGAAGTTAGATATTCAGTGTGACCAACTGAAGTATAATTTCTGGGTTTTCACTTATGAAGATCTCCTTGCAATTTGGAATTGCCTGCTTTTTATATAACCCAGGATAACAGAAAGAAAGTTATAATATTTGTGTCTGAGTCTTAGTTTCTGTGACTCTCTCCTTCGCAGCACCACTCTCTTAATATATTTCAGGAATGTGTAATGCCCTTCTTTTCCTTGTTATTTCAGTTACAATTGAAGTATTTAGAACTTGATAAATAATTGTTAACCATATGTGAAAACAAAAGTAGTTTAACAGAGAAATGTAAACCTGGGTCTCCTGAATCTGTTTGGGATATTGTTTTTTGAGTAAGTGTTTTGGTTTTGAGCCAGCTTGTCATTTCTTCAGGGAATGAAGTGTTGTTCCTGGAGGTTTCTGATGTAATGACGGAATTTCAGTACATGCTCCCGGAAGGTCAACATTAGGGCTGTATTTCTAAATGCTGTGAAACTACAACCCAAATCCTGATATTGAAGGCCTGTCCTTAAAACCATGTTTTCAAGTGTGATTTTTAGTCCAAGGATTTTTATTGTTTAAAGAAGAGTCAGTCACAGTGCTGCTGTCTCTGCTGTAACCTCACTGGCAGTGTCTGGTTTTCCCTTTTAAATTGTTCTAATAAACAAGCCTGCAGAGTAGAATGCTCCAGAGGCTCCCCACAGTGTAAACTTTGCTACTTTTAAATCTCCAGCAAAGTTGCAAGGCAGTGAAGTTCAGTTTGAGCCTAATGCTGCCACTTCTAAGCTGCGGGCTGGTTGATAATTTAAGCTCACTGAAGTGTGCACTGCTGCAGAGAGAAACAGGCCTAACCACATTCCCAGCATCATCCTTGTGCTAGCACTGCTAGTGTTAAAGCTATGCAAGGAATAGCATCTGGACACTAATCTGTCTAAAAATTATTTGGGGAAAAAAATACCAGTGTAACTTGAAGGAGTGATGGAAGAAGGATGGAACCACTCTTGCTGGGACCAGGCCACATTTCAGGCCACTTGAGCAGTTTCATCTTCTCATTGATAAATATCCCATAATAATCTTCTGTAAGATAGAGCTGCTAGCTTAGGCTCTGAGTTCTCTTTGTGGTGAGAGGGGGGGTAGAAAATCCTTATCCTGTAAAAATGGGAGTTGCACATAGGATAATGTCTAAAAAAACTTTCCTCTCTTACTTCACAGAGGAAGACCATGCTTTAGTCAATTGGTAACAATTGGTAACACCTACTGTTACTCATGAAGAAAAATGTTGGTGTTTATACGTGGAATTGATCATAAATCCCTTTGGTTTGGGGCACAAATCCATCATTAACTGAGGAGGCTGATTGGAAACTGACTGTAAGGTCAAACCAGTCCATAATCTAGGAGTTGGGTAGTTTCCTGTGGCACATCTAATGCTTCCTACCAAAGAGAGGGTAGTTGACAGGATGTAAATTTAGTCCAAAGTTCCTGTTTATTAATTTGGATGTGTTCTTACAAAATATTTTCATTTTGCTTTAAATATGAATTAGGAAGGATCAAGTGAATTGGTTTTACTTCACAGAGTTTGTTTATTTGCTTTGAAGGTATGTAGCAGTTTGAGAAGCTGTATAAATAGGATTGGTTTTTTGCAGTTGCAGCTGGTTTATTGGGAATAACTAAGTGATTTATGTCATCACTGAGAAGGACAAAAGTAAAACCTTTCTATCAAGCATTGGAGTTACTTTGTGTGAAGGTAGGAAATAAAGCTTTTGCAGAACACTTGAATGATGAAGATATAGGCTGTGGGCTTTTAAAGTGCTGTGGCATTTAGATGGTGAAACTTAAAGGCATTCAGTCAACATGAGAGTTGATATTCTGAAAACTTTTACCTGATATTTTTAATGGCCTTTTACCAAATGGATTGTTAAGGTTTGTCCAGGTGTGGTGGTTTATTGGCACACAGCTGCCCAACTTGCATCCCCTTAACTTAATAAATATAGTAAACAGCTTCTGCTTATAAGGACTGAAATGACAGTCTTGTATTTTGATTTGGATTCTGGTGAAATGGCTGTGTTTTGTAGCCAGGAAACAATGGAAAAGCTGTCCTAATATTTACTGCTGTTCTCTGCTGGCAGCAGCAAGTGAAGCTGGGCAACAGTGGTTCTCAGGCTGTGTCTCTGTGAGCAGTTGGAACTTCTAAACTTCATCTTTTGGTGTGTGCCAAAGGAAGCACCTGCTGCTCATGTGGCCAGTCAAGATGGGAAAGTGATTTGGCTGCTTATTTTTCACTGAGGTTAATTGGTTCTTCTGTTCAGTGTAGAGGCAAATTTGCTTTAAGGAGAAGGAGTGCAGAACTAAGCAGCAGTGGTGAGAGGGAGGATGCAGTACCAGCCTTTTCAGTGGCAGTGCTGACATATGCCAGATAAGCATTCATCAGACTTACAGTTTCATTGTCCAGAAAATAGCTGGCAGCTACCAGTATTTTAGGATTGTGTTAGTAGCATCTGTTCTTTTCAGTGGGCTGTTTAGATTTAAGAACTATATCTCATAGTATCCTTCTGTTGAAAAAGGAAAAAATAAAACCACAACTTAAATATTACATATTTGTACCAAATGAAAGGGACCATTTAACTATGGGCTAATAGTTAAATAATGAAATAGATACTGAAATTATTGAATTAAACCCAAAGCTACCTTTTTTCATACCACATTTAGTAATTCTACAAATGAATGCCATTTGTATAATATGCCATCACTCAGAAACCTTCTCTGTTTAACTTTTATCTGAAAGTTAGATGCCACACAATATACTGCTCAGAATAGAAGTTTTTCAAAATCATTGTTGTTTGGTAATATAAAATACAACTTCTTATGGTAGGTGCGATGAACTAGACTGAACCAGCCACACTCTTCAATGCTGAAATACTAACTTAGCAGGACAATTAAAATTGCTGAAACTGAGCTACAAATCCTTATTAATTCTTTTTTATAATAAACCGTGTATTAGATTAATCAGCATTATTGCTTCCCCAGTGGTGTAAAATGTGTTTATTTCTGTAATGCTTCAACTTGGAAGGAATATGAAGGTTTGAAATGATCCTGGGTGTGTATCAGAGCTCTTCCACCTGCCAGTTCATATTGAGTGTTCTAGTGTGATTTAATTTAAGGCGCCCTTTGAGTCCAGGAAAGGCTCACACAAAGTTAATGAATGCCCAGTATTAATACCAGGAACTTGGTTAATATAAAACAGTTTTTGAACCCATCTCACAGCCCTTCCCCCCAAAAAAAGCAAAATAAAGCACAGACTCCCCAAAATACATGGATTGATTCAAAGAAGTGCCTTTGGCACTGCCTTGAGATACAGTGAAGCATTTAAAATAGAGTAACTTCCTTTTGCATGTCAAGGTAACATCAGTAGCTTCAAAAAGGAAGTTGGGACATCACTCAAACTGACATTAGATTTTATACAGTTTGCACCTGATCACAAAATGTGCACTTGCTATGGTTCATTTCTGGACACAACGCTTCCCCTGCTGAGAAACTGAAAAGTTTTCTTCCCTTTTTCAGTAGAAATATTTGCAATATATTAATCGTAGAATATCTTGACCTGAATTTCTATCCATTGTAGAATGTCAGAAATATGCTGAATGCTTCATAGTGATTTTGAGGACAGAGCTTGAAAAACTTGGATGATGTCTGATATTCTAACACTGCTTTTTACCTAGTGACAGAACTGGGAATTCCTGAGATGCTAATGCATTCAGAAGGGAAAAATGATGTCTGTATTGTTCAACTTTGTTTTCATTGAGCTTTTTATTTAATACGTTGCTAATAACTTATGCTTTCTAATTCTTTGCTTGATCCTGTTAATTGTCCATCCACACCCACTTTCAACACTCCTAGATTAGTTAATGACTCTTGCTTGGGAAAAGTGCCCACACAACTTGAGTGAACAGTTGAATTTTCAAGTGGTACTTGAACACATGATAACACCTGCTTATTATTAAATTAAGGATATGTCAATAATTTCTTTAAGATGTTTTACAGTTTAGCTACATTTTTTCTGTAGATTTTACCTAAAATTCTATTTTTTGAGAAATACTGTAAGTTGTTCACACATGTTTGTAGGAATGTATGGTCTGTACATGGTCCTTATAGGAAAAGTGTGGACCACAAAATTTCAGTTCTTATTTAAGTCTGAGAGTTTTTTTTAAATTCTTGATTCTGTAGTAATCTGTAATCCTTCATATTGCCCTCATTACTGAGAACTGGTAAATGTGTTTAAACAACATAATTGTTGGCCATATTTGAGTAGTTTATGAAAACAAAGGAGGATACCTGCAGAGAAATAATACTTGATAAGCTGATTTTAGAAGTGGTGTTCTAAGCGTGCTGCCATGCTGAGATGGACTGAAGTTACTGAGCCAGTTACTGTTGCATTAAAGAGGACTTTTTATTGTCAATCTAAGGTTTTTATTACACTAGATGTTCTTTTTATGGCTTTTAATTTAAGTACTTTTTAAAATGTCCATACAGCACAGTGCTCAATTCATAAAATGGATCTGCCTTCTATGTTCTATGAGCCTGTCAGAACAAAAAGCAGATTCAGTATTACTGGACTAATCTGAAAATATATGTTGTGTCTCTTTCAATTCCATGTGCACTTAAACACACCCCTGAACAGCTCAACTGCTTAAGTAGGTTGGTTCAGCAGTAATCAAATAGAGCCTACTGGTTGGCTGTGTGAGACTTAGGAGAATTATTTTCATGAATTTTACCAAGTGAATTTTTTTGCAAGATTCACTTACTACAACTCATTTTAGGCTGTCCAGAATTTGAAAAGGAAAAAAAGATATCTTTAGTTCTTACTGTAGTCTTCTTAGTATTATTCACTGCTCTGTGGTAATTTTTCAATCATTACCTATCTATTGGACCTTTTAAGTTATATACCTTGACAGATAGCTTGTCAGACAAGACACCTGTGAATCAGGTGTCACTTCCTACACCTGTTTGGTCAAAAAACCCCCAAAACCAAACCCACCCTATGCTGATGCTTGTAGGTAAAGCAGTTTGATCTTGCAGAGAATTGGGAAGCAGGGTCCTAAGTTCTTACACATTTTTAGCTGAAATGAAGTTAAAAAATTCTGGGGGCTGAATCTGTGGGTTAAATGTCTTGTATTTTATGAATTTAAATACAATGAGCTGGATTATGTGTAGCCCTCAGGAAAAAAAGGCATTTGATGTTTGACTTGGGTTTGTCTGGGAGACACGTGGTACAGTAGTGTTGGACTGGTTGGACAGCTTGGCTGAGGTGCAGCATTTCCAGTGTACTGCTTAAATTGGTATTAATGGTTTACAGCTCTGCTCCCTGGCCAACACATTTCGGTAGACACAGCCCAGCTCTGAGAAAGTCATGTTCTTAAAATGTATATTTAAATGAATGTACCTAAGCTATGTGCTCTTATTATCAGCTAGTGGGTTTATCTTCTGTGTCTTTACTTGTTTAAGTAAGAAAGCTTCTTTCCTAACTACGTCCATAGTTTGAATTAATGTAGTAACTTTGCTTGTGCTTGTATTCTAGTACATCTTTACCTGTTTTCTGATTTTTGATACCTTGTTTTCGTTAGAACATGGCATTGCATATGAATAGCCAACTTCATGTAAATACAAATGGGAAGGTTATTTTCACTAAACAGGAAACCTGGACGTCAGCTCTGTGCTGAACTTCCCAAAGTTTTACTGAAAGGAGGGGGGAAAAAAGTCAACCTTGGGTAAAGGCTGTTCTGCCTTTAAAATCTGTACACTGTCCTCTTCAGGACAGAGAGATACTTTTCTCGGAGTGTAACTTAGCAAACATGTAGCTTCTTGTAATCCTACTTGGATGGTTTCTGTTATCTGAGCTAGCTTGTGTTTGCAGCTATGCATATCAAGAGTAATCAGCGGCAAATGGTTTGGAAAGAAGGCTGCATCCTCACTCTAGTGTTCTAGAATACCAAGTTTAGCAAGTCTGACTTCTGAAGGTTGGGAAAGACATCTGAATAACCACAAGTGTCATCCTAGAGATGCTAATAGAAAACAAACATAAGTTGCAGGCATTCTAGCTGAGATGGCTGAGTGTTGAAATACTGTAGAGATTGGGATTTACATAAACACTTACTAGGGGATGATTTTGTGTGCATCTAGGTGGATCAAAGAAAGAGTGATAAACCTGGAGGCCCTATCATGTGCTGCTTCAAAGATAAGTTTTCTTTAGTGTAACTAGCAGGACTGTGGGAATTATCAATTAAGTGATAAAGTATGTGATGTGGGTTTAATTGCGAGTTAAAACAATGAAAAAATCTTCAAGTGTGATGGTTCTGTAGAATTGTGGGTAGTATAAATCCAGTATTAGGTTGTTAAGCTGCCTTCTATTTACTACAGTTCAGAGCTGGAATGAGTCTGACAGTCTTGTGGGAACTGAGTGGATTGTGGCATGCCTCATGGAAGCAGTTAGAAAGAAGAACTCAAGTTATTATCCCTGTCCATTTATAGGCCCCCCTTCCATTTTTCCAAGAAGAGAGTCTGAGTTCTTAGATAGGAAAAGTGAGGATAAAAGACTTGCACCTCAAGCAGAACAGTATTTTCTAGATGCTGACTTGTGAAGAGGGTGATGAAGCCACGGCTGTGAGGATTTTTCTGGTTCCTACTGGGAGGAAAAGACTGTGAACCTAAAAATGAACTCTCCTTGTACTGAAGTCATGTTACATACTGCTGCCAACTAATCCCCTTCAGTTTCCTTTCTCCAGCCACTTCTTTCAGCTGTGGAATAACTTCTCCATCTCCTTTTTCCCCTTTCCCTTTTCTCAACAACCTCCTCTGGTCACTTAATGATTCTGTGGGCCTGTCACCAGTTACAGCAATTTGGCTGAGGAAAGGCAGAAAAGGGATAGCACCAAGTGCCCTTTTTGTATGCCAGATAACAGATTTTTCTGCCACTTGTGTGCAAGTCTGCAGACTTGGTACCAGTTACCCAATATACTGGACATTGCTTTGTGGTGAAAACACTGATCTTAGAAGGTAACTCATATTAAAAAGAAATGGAATAATAGGTTATGCATTAACTCTTGCATGTAAGTCTTTATATACCCTTTACCAAATGTTGGCAGTATATAAACATGGCTTGTTTGTTTTTTGGTTTTTTCTCTCGAGTACCTGCTCTGATTAGAGCTTAGGATAACATAACTTGAGCCCATGGCAAGGTACTGGGTCTTAGCGAAGTGTGATGCTCTCAACTATAATTTTTTCTTTAATTATGACTGAATTGCTGTGTTACTCACAAACTGGACATAGTCTCTCTGAGTTAAGCTATAGAGAAATAAAAATCTACCTCTTGATAGTCTTTTGGGTGCTACCATTAATATATAAGATGTAGTTTATTATCAAAGCAGATTATATAATTTTATATGTGTGTAAAGTTTTTGTCAAAATTCGATCTACAACCAAGTGGGCAGCCATACAGTAACTAATATCAGTTTTCAGATCTGTGGAAAACAGAAGCAGTAATAAATAAGCAAGGTCAAAACTGGGTCTTAATTGATTTAATTCTGTTCTAGAGATTGCTACTGCTGGGAAGTGTTTTTTGTGAGGTAGAAAGTGTGTAAATAAAAGAGGCATTATTTTTCTGAAATTAGTTAATCTTCTGCCTGGTGTGTTTCTAGGCTAAGGAATAGCTTAGCTTGCACTAAGAATTTGGTGCATGTTGTACAAATTGTAATTGTCAAAAGGCTTATTTGAAGCTTCTTGTTTCTTCCATTGTGGCTAATTTAGAAACCATATTCAATAATTGTATAGACAGATTCATTTAACTTCCTCAGTGTTTCCTGTCCTCAGAAGAATCATGAAGTTACTGAGTTTAAGCCAGCGTAGAATTTATGTTTGAAGTTTGGTGATGTGCTAAAGTTGTTAATTATTGGAAGTAGAGATGAATAGATGCTTGTTTAGTCCTCCACCCTCCCCAGCCCTTTTCCTCCCCACAGTCCCAAGTTGTCTCTTCCCTCCTTTGGTGGGGGAGAAGTAAAGGAGTATTTGTCAATTTTTCATTATTAAGAAGGTGAACAGTTTGTACAGATTATCCTGTTCTCATCAAGCATGCTTGAATGACGAAGAAAAGACCTGTTTAAAAATAGCTGAGAGATGATCAGGTTATCTAATAGTTTAACTAAGTTAAGAAATCAAATAGAGAATTGCTAGTGTGAAGCACAGCTGAGTTTTTTGTATTTGTAATAGTTCTCTAATCCAGCATATAGAGCTCATTTTATTAAAAGATAGATAATCAGCAGCACGGGTTAGAATCTTTAGCGTTTATTATGTAGCAATGTAGAAAGCAAGGAGAGGGTAAAAATTAAAGGAGAATAAATAGAGGCTTCCTAAATTTTAAACTGGTGACACTTTTATTTTGCTACATATAACTTTTAACAGTCCATTTTGAAGGACCTACAGATGATGTTGATGGAAAGGTACCCCAGAGAAGGAACAGTCATTCCCAGCTTCATTAAGCTCCCTGTTTCCCCCCAAAAGCAAGCCCTGGATGTGTATGCAAAGCTCAAGGCTGGCCCTAAAGCGTGGCCAGGTGGCCACCAAGGGTAGCCCATGACTGCACCACAATTGTCCTGCTGGTCTGTAAGGGTGAGAGCAGCAAACTCAGGATTCCCTGGCTGCCTGCGTAAATCAGGCCTGGGGCTCATCCGTCCGTGGTTTTGGGGTTACACCAAGCTAAGCTTGTTAAATTACCAACTGTCAGGCTGAGATCAGGTCCTGGGTTTTTCCCCCCACTTTGCCAGTATAGATGGGAGTTAATAGAGCAGAGGTCCTGCATTCTGTTGCACTGTGTACTTCAAAGCCATACGAAATTGCTGGTGCAGTTGAGTGTTAGAGACAGCTTCTACTCAGTTTTATTTGCAACATACACGAATACAACCAGAAAAATGTCATTTTAAAGAAATTATGTATACACTTCTGAAAGGAAAGTGCTATATAGGGTGAGGATTTTTTCCCAAAAAACTTTCTTTCATGAGGAAAGGTAAGAAGTCTTCTATCAAATACTAGAGAAGTGAGGAGAGATTCTAATGGGTCCCAGATCTCTTGCCATTTAACTTCTGGTTCAAATGCACTGAGAGTCTGATCCATCCTTGAGTGTGACAACTCAGTCACAGGGAAAGCTCAAACTAAAATGGAGCTCAAATCTGTGTAACACCCTGGGCAGTGTATTACATCCATAGAGAGTATAACTTTTTCAAGTACTTAAATAAAGTTTGTCATATTCTCATCACTGTTGGTTTTAATTTCTTTCTACCTGTTCATTTTTAACTTCTGCCCAGGAGAGCCACATAAAGTGGCTGCAAGTCTCCATAGTGCCCACCACCCCACCCTCAAAAAGCTTGTTGGGTAATCTTGTAGCATTCAGTCTTACCGGGTGTCTCTGGGTTGCTTGTTCGTGTTATTTCCTCTTCCTCATGAACTTCTGGGTTGAAAAAGGACTGTTGTGGCAGAGGTAGTAAAAATATGATTTTATTATTATAATTCTTATTTCTTGTCTGAGTGATGCCAGTATCCGGGTGCACAGTGAACTGTTCCTTCCTTTGTAACAGGAGGATCTTCCTCATAAAATACATCTCTGCTGAGCTGTGGTAGGAGCACTGCTGGCCTTGGCACAAAGCCTGAGTCTCAGGGAGTTGCAGAAGTTAAACCTTCCCCATCCACCAGCCACATCTCAGTTTCATAACCTCGTGGTAGATACCTGCGATGCATTCCCAGAGCAGGGTACTTTCTTTGAAGCTTTATTAACACTGTGGCAGTAATAATAAATACAGTTTGATTGTGAAATGCTGTTTGCATTACAGAATAGTCAACATGAGTCACTATAGCCCTTCCCAGGCTTTAAGTGTAGGCAAGACTTTTTTTTGACCTTGAAGTTTGCATCTTAATGTTTCAAAATACTTATAACTATGGTGTCATATTTAATGTGCAGGTGGAAACTGAAGATACACTTTGTGTATGCTTCACTCATTAGTAAAAAGTAACTAGATTTAATCAACTTTACACTATGGCTCTTAATTGCCTGGGTAATTTTGTTGGTTGCATACTTGGATACTCACTTTCACTGTGAAGGTCAGCTCTGCTGGGTGTGGTTTTTAGATGACTCATATCCAAAAGTACTCGACTTACCAGAGTTACTTTTTGTGTAACAAATTGGTGACATAACTATAATATTCCTTCAATTTCATCATTGTGCGGAGAAGGAAAATATAGGAAGAAAATCAAGACTAAAATTGGAATGGCTGAAGTTTCAATAACTTTTTGATCTGTATTTGCACAAATGTTTGTACAAAAGTTAAACGAATACCAAATGAAATTTTAAACAAGCTAATGGTTGTCGCAGGTATGAATTCATATAATGTCAGGTATTTTAAAACACTCCAGTTATGTTGCTTGCTTGAATGCAACTCCTGATGGAGTTGCAAGGAAGGAAACTGTTTCATATAAAGATTGGCAGTAGGATTTGCATTAAAGTATGTAGGGCTGCAACTGAGCCCAAACAGAGTTGTTTCCATAGCTGTTCATGTAACTCTACCAGTTTGGGTATATTTATTAGATGTTGTTGGCCATCTTACTTTTTGAGTTTCAGTTGAAACATTCATTAACTCACCTACATTTCATTTAAGTTATTTAAATCTTAGGTGTCATCAAAAAAAGTAAAAGAAGTGAAAGCTGTTTTAATCTGTTCTACTTCACAGTGCTGTAAAGTAAAATAGTTGCATTTTTTCTAAACTACTCGAGTGTCTTCTGAAGGACTGGGAACAAGTGTGTAGTCCAAGTCAGCACTTCAGAATTAAGTGTTTAAGTCTAATGTGTTTTCTGGCTTAAACCTTGTAAGCATAGCTATTTATATAAAAAGCATCTGAAGAGTCTTGCTTTAAAAATCCTTCTAGGCTCTGATCTAATTCTTGTACAGTAAAAGCATTTTCTACAGATAAATTTTACAAGGTCTGCAGATTGTTCGCGCAAAAATGTCGTTCTGAAGTACTTTATTTAGTGCTCTTGTAGCTGAAGCTCAAAGCCAATTTACTATCTTGTTTTATTCATTTTAGACAATTCAACCTTCGAATGAAGAGAGATACCTCTCTTTTTAGTGATGACTTTAAAGTAGAAATATCGAACCAAGTCATTGATTATGATACCTCCCACATTTACACTGGACACATTTATGGTAAGTATAACACTTTAAAATGGATGAAAGTGCAGCAATTTTAAACAGGAATTTTCTAATAGTATGTGGAAAAAATAGTATCAGTATTATTAGATTATTGTTAAACTTTAATAGTGCATCTATCATATTTGAGCTCCCATCTGCTTTTATAGTAGTCACACTTAAATGAGTATTTTATCTAATAATTTTCATACCCATAAAACTTGAATTTCAAATCTGTTTATAAACATAGTCTTCACAGAAGTCTAATGCATTAAAAAAAAGATAGAAAAGTTGTATACATTGAAGAAAAAAGAAATCAGGTGCCATTTTTACTTTAAAGGAGTAAAAGGAATAGAGAGTTACTGTCACTAAGGGTAATATATCTGATTTTAATAAATACAATGGATAAAATTGATTAAAAATGAAGAAGAATTACAGAATTAAAAGCAGATGGAAAGAAGAACTGGATTAAGATTTACTCTGCCTCTCTTTGTACTGTTTGTTTGGCTTTCTTGAAGGTCTTTCTTAACCATGTTCTGCAGTCTTGAAGTGAGCATTTTCAATTTTGAAAACTAATAAACACAGGGCTTCATATGCATCTAGGCAGACCAATTTGCCACTTAGTTTGAGTAGGTGAGAAAGCTTTTTGATAGTGTGATTCTGAATTTTCCTCAATGGAGGAGTATATAAATATTGTTTTAGCAGAGTAATCTTTCATCCTTTATATAGGAAGGGCTGTGGGGATGCTGCATGTTGTAGCAGTCAGTGATTAAAATTTGACAGTTTGTACTTTCCCTGATTGTCACTGTTTCAAATACAAATTCATTTTATGCAGATTTAAACCTAGCTACAGTTTTAAGAGGATTATGCTTGAAGAGACCAATGGATGTCTTGAATATAGGGAAGTCCTTCTTTGAAAGCTTTCAAAGTTCTGTATATGCTCTGTTTTATTGTTTATTATTTCTAATTGTATGAAGGGATGTGTAAGGACAGGATTTGACTATAGAACTGCATGCTGTGTATGGACCAACTCTAAAATACAGAGTTGAATTCTGCATTATATGGTTTTTAAACATTTCATTTATGCACCTGATTGGGAACTGCTGAACTTAGTGACTGTCATTTTGCTGTAACTGTTTGTCTTAGTGATGGATAATCTTAGTCTTAAAAAGGATTTTTGAAGGATATAAAAAAGCTAATACGCTTTGTCCCTTCACAGGTGAGCAGGGAAGTTTTACTCATGGGTCTGTTATTGATGGAAAGTTTGAAGGATTCATCCAAACTCACAGTGGGACCTTTTATATTGAGCCAGCAGAGAGATACATAAAGGACAGAAACCTACCATTCCACTCTGTCATTTATCATGAAGATGATATCAGTGAGTACTTCCATTTTGTGCTACAGATGAAATATTTCTTTTATTAAATGTCAAAACCTGTATGCCATTTGTAAGCATCAAATGAGACTTTGGCTTGTGTATGACACTGTAAATCATGCTGTCCTCAAGTGATTCATATACAGTTAAGGTGTGAGAGAGATTTATGGCAAACCAAAGTCAGCTTTTATTCTGCCATTTTAAGAAATCCTTAGCAGTCAGGCTTTAGTGGGCAAGCAGTGCATTTCCTACCCAATTGATGCATGTTTCTTTCAAAAATACCTTCTTAAAATGATCTATACTGATTGCTCTTCCATGTGACCTGGAAAATAAAAGATAATTAAAGTTCAAGTCACTCAATGATTACATACATCTTATGAGGGTGACATTTGTGTGAAATAAAAGCTTCCCTGCCTGTGTCTCTCACATGTGCATTCAGAGAGCTCTTAAGAGATGGTGGCACGCAGTAAGTCCCATTTTACACAATAGCTGATGGAAGGCTACAGAGAATTTAATTTGACAAGTATAGCCTCAGAAATCTGGCTTCAGTTTCAAATGCTCAGAAGGATGAAAAAGTACCATGAAATACTTCTGTGTCTTCAGAACTGATGCACCAGAGTTCTCCTGCACTTTACCTGCCTATTTATCTATGATCAGTCTTCAGATGTAATACAAATCAGTTTTGTTTGATGCTTAAGTTATATTGAACCTCAATAGTACTGCAATAAAGTTGTGATTCCAAGTTTGAATCCTTCAAGGATCAAGGAGGTATCAAAGGTAAATGTTAGCAGAGTCAGTTTAAGACTTAACTTTTGGTTATTGAAGCTAACAAAGTGTCTATCCAGCTGACTTCAGGATGTCAGTCTTGCTTAAAAATCTATTTAAACCATAACTTCATTTAAAAACATGTCCCATCAGGCCACTGTGCAAGCCCTAGAAGACTTGACTTTGAAATCTCATTTGGAATTGCATGAGGAGGCTTGGATTAAATCACTAGAAATTACTTGAACCACTCTGTTAATGATATATGTATAAACCATTTTCAAAGTATGTCATAATGAGACTACATTGTGAAAAGAAGTGTCAAAGAATTGGAAGTTAGATGAGGTAAATTTCTGATTGTGACTTTGTATATTATAATTTTCTCGGTGCTGTAAGCCAGTGAAAAAAACAGGGTTACTGCATATTGCTCTCCTTGATTACTTCTCTTGTGTGAATGCAGTGAAATGATCTTTCTCCACTAAAAACTCAGCAAATTTGGGTGGGATTTTTGTATTTTACTTTCAGTGGCAGTATGTGTGCTGTCTCTGAGTATATTAAAATTGCTGTGAGCTGGCAAATATGTTTGTCATTCCTGTTATCTCATTCTGTAAATATGATTACTAACCCAAAAGCAAATAGAATTTCCATAATTTCAAAGAGCTTGTGAACGAAAGCGTTTACTGGATTTGTGAACAGTATTTGTTTTCTGACTAAGTGTATATTTTCCTGGTGCTTACAAGACTCATGCTTAAGAATAATTTTACGGGATAACATTCCATATTTTTGATTCTCAGAGACAAGCTGCAGCATGAGCTACATTTTCATCTCTACAGAGCAATGCTGGTCAGTTTAGCTGGGGGAATCAGTTCAAAGGGGAGAAGGCAGTTTTCCCTGTTAGCTGCAGTTGGAGTATTACTGGCTTTGCTGCTGTAGCAGGAAAGTAGTGAGGGAAAAGTAATAGAAAAGTTACAAAAGTCTGGTGTGGAACTGTAAGATACATCTTTCATAACATTTCTGTGAATAATTCACACGTACTTCTAAGTTTTGTGTTGCATCTTACAGGTCTCATGAACAGTTCACTGCTTGATAGTGGGAATGTTGGGCTTCCACTTATGTAGGACTTTGTGTAAATAAGTCACTGTCAGCTTCATAAAGGGTTTTATTAACTAACCCTGTTGTTGAAAAGAGGGGGAGGAGGAAAGTAAGCAACATAAGGTAGTGATGTGCCCAGTTTTCAAAGGTTGAGACAAGTAAGAAGATTGTCTCATGTCCCAGTTCCTTATGCTGTAAATAGTGAGTGACTAAAAATACTCTTCACTGTTATTGAATACTGACAGAAATAGAACTGTGCCTTAAAGAAGCAGATAAATTGATTTTATGAAAGTTACTGTTGCTGTTTTGTAGGAGTGATCTTTGTTGGAAGAGTAAATGGAATGCTTTGGGAACTGGAGAAAGTAATGTTGAAATTGGTTCTTACTAATGTCTTATAAAGTGAATGGGAGCAGGGTATGTTGGGGTGTTTTTAATTATTCAGGTATGGGAATGGTTTATATAATTTTTCCTCTTGAATCTAGTGCATCAAACCCATGAATTAGAAACAAAATCAGATTGTCAGAGGGGAGAGTCTAAATCTGTTCTGATGAGGCACATTAAAGCAGCAGTACAGTATGGCTTCCAAGTCACCAAGTGAGTGAACATTGCTGCTTGCTCAGCAGGGTTGAAAATAGCCCATCCTGGAGCAAAGTCTAAGCAGCACTATTTAAAAACACATCACTCCTCTTGGCTGCTGCCAGAGCAGTCTGATGTGCCTGTGTTCTGATTGTATAGAATCACTTCAGTCATTAGGATCATAGATGCCTCTAGGATTTCTGTTGTCTGAAATATCTGGAGTATACAACTGCTTCTGTCTCTTTCTGACGAGTGCTTTCGAAGCTAAATGATTTTTGTCTTTCGTGAGACCTATTTTTGCATTGAACTGCAGCTCCAAAAAAACCCCACCAACTCAGAAAAGCTAAGCTTTGTAGTAGATTTGTTGTTAATTTGTTACTGCTCTAATCTAAAGCTAGCACTCATGAAACAGAGTCAGACTGTCCCACTGTCTTATGTAGGACAAAAGCAACAAAAATGGTCACATTTCTGACTCGGGAGAGACTGAGGAAAAAAGTCATCTTTGCTTTAATTTGGGTATTTTTTTGGTCACCCATGTTTCAGCCTTTTGAAACAATATGCTTTTTAGTGCTTTTCAGAAACCACAATGCAACATATGATTAGCATCTCAATGAGTTCTTTCTCAGTAGTTAAACAAAAGTTGTTTTGTAAATGGGGATTATATTGTCAACTTTATAAGGCAGCTTTTGTCTCTTACAGTGGATCTGGTGACCAGTGGAAGGCAGCCTTCTATTCATGACTTGAAACACAAGTTGAATGATTTTAGTTTCTAAACCAGTCTTGATCAAACTGTTTATAATTTACAGTTAGAAAGATGCAAATTGCTGTTTACATTGAGATATTTAGGAAACATTTCTTTAAGGATGAGGATATATTTACTTTATTGAAATCATATTTGCTTCAAGTGTATCCCTGAGTTCATACTGTAAAATACAAAATCAGTGTTTCTTCAGATCAACAGTATACAAGAAAATCCTCTTCAGACCTTCCAGAAAATTAACATGGTCACTTAATTGTGTTTATGATCCTGGAAGGGGCATACAACTAAGAACAGAAAGTGAAGCGGTTTGTAATTTTGCAAAGCCCTATCTGCTGAATAAGGCTGACCATTGCAAACTGTGTCATTAATGAGAACCTGGTTTCTTTTTCATCACACTGTGATTACAGTTGTCATGGCAGTACAGCATCACAGAGTGCTGTAAATTAAATCTGTAATAAGGATTTCTTTAATTCTTTTTTGTATCTGCTTATATTTGAGTTTTGTTCTGCCATTATTGCTTTTGCTAGTATTGGGCAAACTTCTGTGGCTCTTAAAGAATTGATTTTTCATCATTTGTAATGGAAGTTTGATGTCATCCTTGCCCAAGATGCCTAAATTCAGTAATTATTAAGTAGTTAACCTAAATGCTTAACAGATCATACTATTAACTGATAAGTAGAAGAAGAAAAACCAAATGTTCAGGAATGTCTGTGGAAGGTGGTAGTGCATCTTCTTGAAAGGAAAAAAATCTTATTTTGAGCATCTGGAGTATATATCATTAAAAATCATCTGCCATCTAGTTAGAGTAAGACATTGTAGTCAGAAGGTATGAAATGACAAGATTTTGCAGGTGGTTTTTAGATTCATTGTTATATTTTTCTACTCTCTATTATTTCTTAACATTCTGCCTGGATATACAATAGCTGAAAGTGGACAGTACTGGAAAGGAAAAAGTTGGGGATTTTTTTGCCTAATGATTATTCTAGTTAGAAAATTGAACCTGTTAGTAACCTCTTCTACAGCAGCTCTGTTGGAAAATAGTCTTCTGTTTTCTCAACTCTGCATTCACTGTAAGCAATCATTTCATGGTGAACGCAGGTTTTTTCCTTTTTACTTCTCAGGGTTGTGGTAGGGATAGGCTAAGAAGCTCTTGATCCCAAAGGCTGCACAGAAAGCTGGCACATCTCAGAGCATTGAAAAGCCTCACAAGAGCATGGACCAGACTTGTGTCTTGTGGGTCAAAACTGGCCAAGTCATCTGGCACCATGCAGTTCTTGCTTAGTTTCAGGCATTTAAAACTGGAACTGCTGCAGGGGATGATGGAAATAGGAAGTCTCAAAAGATGACAAGGGAATGGTGCCTTCACAGTTTGGAGGTAGTTCAGCATTTAGCAAATAAAAACTTCATATGCAACTTCCCCTGGAAGTTAGAAATGGTTCCAAAGTGAACTATCCTGTATTACCTGTCTCTGTGATTAGCAGGGTGGTTTCAAATCTGCCTCTGGGGAAATTGTCTTTTCCAGCACATGCAAAATCTTGGCAATTGCTATTACAGGCTGTTTTGTGTTCATTTTTTTTGTAATTTTAACTGTCATGGCTTTGAAGTGTTTCTTACTAGATTATTACCTTTGAAGTGAGAAATATTTGAATTGCAGGCAGTCAGTATAAAAAAATGTGTTAAGGGATTTCCTAACATCTTTGTGAAATAAGATAGAAAGAGAGATAATTTTGTGTAATAAACTGAGAGCATTTATTTCCAGTCCTGTTCTGTCAGTTGTCGTAATGCTTCAGAGTGGGGCTCCTGCAGGAGTTTCTTTCAGGGTACAGTGGTTTCTGCAGGGGCAGTGTGTGGGGGAAAGGCAGATTGGGCCATTGCTGTGCCCCTGGGTAACCTGCTCTTGTTGCAGAGATAAACTCTTGGTGCTGTGAAGTCAGGTAGTAGGTGATGAAAGTTTGCATTAGAATAAATACAGTAGAATTTTCTATACTATAGAGAGAGGAAAAAAGGGTGGTGAAGATGGAGACGGGAAGGATCATATCCACAGTCCTTTGCTCATAACTCCAATCTAGTGATATTAAACAGGATCCCCAAAAGTAGAAGGTGACTCCAAGAGTGGTGCCTTTTGTTTAATATTGGTTGTAGCCAAATCAGCATTCCACTACCACGCTGGAGCAAATTGTGTGAGGTGACTTGCAGTAAAAGCATATTTTTCTCTTTTTCTCTCCATTCTTCTGGCACTGTACTAGGGCTAATTGTGCTGGGAGGAATGTGATGAGATAGCAGTTCAAAAATGGTATTTGTGTGGTGGTGGAAACTGAAATGAGGGAAACCAGTATGTAGAAAGTAATGAAATAAACTTAGAAGGTAAGCTGTATATTGAAATAGTTTAGCAGTATCATGCAGTATGACTGTAAGAAACAGCCATAAGAGTCAAAGATAAATGAAGGCAGCTGTCAGATGAAACCATACAGAGCCCACACTCCAAGGGAGCACATCTGCTGCGCTCCAGCTACTGCCAAGCCTTGACTCCACAGCCCAGACTAGAGCTAGGCCAGGGCAAAATCACCTGAAATGCATAGAATGTGGGCATCAGGTCCTTGGTGCCCAGGCTTTACAATTCTACTCTTACATAGCTGTTCTATTTACTCTGTGAATTAGGATCTCCACTCTTTAAAAAATAAAGTCCCCTCACCAAACAGAAATAAAAAGACAAATGAATCAACCAAAAAATCCCAAAACACAACAAACCTTGGAAAAGGTTGTAGATTTCTGACAAAAGTGGCACGCTCTTGAGATGATGCTGAAACTGTGGTTTGCCCTACAGAAACTGACATGTTAAGTATTCAGATCTGTATTCCATTATTTCTTACTTGGGCATCAATTTATGATGGGGTTGATGCAAAGAAATCAAAGGGAGAAGTGTTCAGTATTTCTCATCTCTAGAGGAAGTTTCTGCAAATACAGGTTAGAAATCTGCAGTAGGTACTGCCAGTAAAAGCTGAGCACGTGTGTCTGAAACACATTCCCTTGTGCAGTGAGGTCTGCACTGGCAACTATTGCAGGAGTTGGCCTTGATAAACAGGTGATTGTGGGATATTCTCACTAGTTTGGATCTCCAGCATTTTTAACTAACATGTAGTGGTTAACTAAACCATGGTTCTATTCATTAGCATTTCCCTTCTTATGTCTTGGTAGTTATGTAGCATAATGTGAAAACTTCCAAAAAATCAGTGGAAGATGAATAAAATAATAAAATCCTGTTAGAATGTTGGCAAGGTTTTTTAGTTTGTTTACCAAGTAGCATAAAAACCCTTTCTCTTACCCAAGCAGTCTTTAGTATACTTGATATCCAATAACTTTCCATTGTGATGTCATATTTTGAAGGCTGCTTTTAGCTGAAGTAAGTTGGTACAGATGTGTAAATAAAAGCTCTTGTTCTTAAGTTAGGCACTGCTCATCTTATTTTCTTGTGCTGCCTGAGAAAATAATGTTAAGAAGCAAATGTCAGTTTTGTTCTGTTTGTGAAACTAAGAATGTGTTAGTAGAAATGTTAAATGAAAAAAAGCTGCATAGACCTTGCATCTTCTAATGCTTCCCTCAAACCACATGCACAACATTGGACACCAACTGAGTAAGTTGCACTGATGCAGCCATATTTTGGACTTGTACTTGGAATTTGAAAACTCAACCTGGGCTTCCTCTTTTTAGAATATCCACATAAATATGGACCACAAGGAGGTTGTGCAGATCATTCAGTATTTGAAAGAATGCAGAAGTACCAGATGACTGGTATAGAAGAACCAACAACAGAGGTACAACAAAGGCTAATGGATTATGTTGATTAGTACTTAGTGTGATAACTTCCTATTTCTTGTATGTTGTCTCTTTTACTTTTGGTGAGCTATCATCCCTCCACATTGTGAGATACTTAAATAATTGCTGGAAGTTTCTTTTTAACATAATTTTTCTAAATTCTTTTTCTCGTTGCTTCTGTAGCCCAGATGTGCTGCTTATAGTCTTAATGAATCCTAAGTGATCTCAAATTTTTCAACAGTTAGAATTATAGATGGATGTGGAAATCAAGCTTGAAATGAGGAATATACTTTACTGCAATTGAGAAGGAAGAGTTTCAAGATCCCTTGATCTCCAAGTAATACATTAGTTCTAAAGAGTAATAACTTCTAGATGTTCAAGTTATGTTAATATAACACACTTGGGATATCTGAGTGCTTTCAGTGGAAAATTAAGTGATATTGGTGGGAGGGTCTTCGTAACAAGCCTGAAAGCTTGTGGGGGTTACAGCATGTTGCACATTGGCTGCTGTGAGAGGTAAGTGTCCTGTGGCAGGAACTTGTGTACCTGAGTGGGGTCCCACAGTGGGTTTGCGCTCAGGTTTGCACCACATGTCACAAAATATTTTTTTTTCAACAGCAAGTTACTGAGTTTCTTTTAGACTTAGTTGTGTTCTGAGCTGTTCCAAGTCTTGGCATAATTTTGTGGTGTCAGCTAAATATATACCCAGAAAAGGGTGCAATATGCCTTGTTAAATAGCATCAGCAACTTAGTTTATTTATGTTGTGACTCCAGAAATTGTCAACATTAATACCCTTTTCCACCTCGGTAACAATAGCATGCTTTCCCAGAAATGTGCTTGTAAAACTTCATGGGGAGAGAGAGAGAGGGTCAGCAGCCAGTGAGTGCTGTAGGGCCAGGGTGCTGCTGCTGCCTTGAGAGGCTGCCTGGGGCAGAGGCCAGACAGTGTTACGGGAATAAAGTAGGGATTTGGTAAAAGGCCTTTAAAGGATACACCTTGGGCAGTACAAGAACTCAGCTGTGGCTCTACCCAAGATGGACTTTGAGTTTTCACACTTTTATAAGTTTTGGTCCATTTCCATACTGGGGTTAATTGTCCAATTACAGCTTCGGGTTACTAAGTCCCATCCTCTGTTTGCTCTCCTCAATTCACTGTTTACGCTTTTTGGGCCCGAAGCTGCAATGCTGTCCCTGGTTCTCAGGCTGGAAAAGGATGGTTTTGTCTGACTAAACTGTGAAGAGAACTTGCTAACATTTTATATGAATTCAGAGTTACATATTAATGCAGTACAGATTCTGGAAAATACGGAAGCTAAAACTTAAGGCATCACTACCAGATACCACTCTGCCTAACCAGTGTTCCTTTAGCTTCTTGTTCAGTGCCCCATTTGTTCCATGCTGAAGTGCTTAAACATTTGTTTGCTGAGGTAGCTGACTAAGGTAATAACAGTTTGAAATAACTGGTGTTAGGGAAGGTGCAGCCAAGTCTCACCAGTGCTGATTTTTTTCCTAACCTACCGTTTGTTTAGCTTAGAAAAGGATCATAAAGAAGAAAAATTCCAAAGATCACATGAATAAAAAAATCTATGTAATGTTGACTGCCTTTTGTAATATAAAATGAAGTGCAGAGAGAGCTTTTGCTAAGATTACATTCAAAGTATTCGAAAACTGAACATAATGTACTTAATTCAAGATTCATCAAACTTTGCAAGTTAAAGAAAAAGAATGAAAATCTGTTTGTATTAGTGGAGTATGTTTAGAACCATTGTTATTTTTAGGTAATCTAGTGCAGCGTGTAGAACTACAAAATTAATGTATTTCTTGCCTATGCATGTGTAGAAACCTGTTGAAGAGCCTAAGAAGGATGATCCACAGCTTTTGAGGAAAAAGCGTGCCACTCAGGCTGAAAAAAACACGTGCCAGCTGTATATCCAGACTGATCATTTATTCTACAAGCATTATGGAACCAGAGAAGCTGTGATTGCACAGGTATTTCCAGTCTCTTTGTTTTTAATTGCCTGCGTTCACTTTGGTAGTCCTGATAAATTTCATGTAACTTTTCTTTTTGTTTTACTTTTTAATGGCTTGTTTCCTTTGTTAAAATGGTCTTGACATAATTGAAACAGCATTTTATACTTTGCTAAAAAGATGCTGTTTCTGTGACAAAAGTCCTGGGCACTTGTGCCTCTTTAATGGCAGCTGTGGTGTGTTTAGCACCTCTGAGCAGGACTTGCAATCTGACTGTTCTCAGTTCTTACTCAGAAAAAGAGTATTTCCTGAGGAGTTCTGTCCTGTTTGACAGCCTGCCAAGCCTCTGTTTTAACACTTGCATAGGCTTCCCTTTGAAATTCTAGCTCAAAACATCATGAGCTAATAATGCTGAGATCTATTCCTGTAGTATCTAATAGAGTGGATGGTAAAAAAAGCAGTGGCAGGTAAAGGCAGATGCTTTTCATTTGTCAATATACTATTAACTGAGAAAAGGGTTGATATGATTTGCTAAAAATATCTAGCATTTTAACATACTTCTAGTGAAGTCTGAAGTTTCACTGCCACTTGCAGGTCTGAATTTTACTATTTATCACGCTGTATGTAGGCAATTCAATGTAAGTAGCATTTTTCAAAGCTCTGAAGTCACCTTTTAGTCACCTTTAGCTTTTTAGTGAGTTAACATTTCTGTGTACTCATATAAAAGGTAAATGATTAGTTTTCCCACATTTGTGTTCTACCAGAAATGAAAGAATAAATCTGTAACAAGTAATTTTTTTTTCTGAAAAAGCAATACAGTGCTTTGAATACATAGCAGTGAATAAGGGAATATTGTAAACAGCTATCTGAAAGTTGATAGAATTGTGTTAATAAAAATCAAATGGCAAAATCCTCTGGTGGTATCTGGCATGGTGATGATGCAGGTATTGATTTTAATTCAAAAGGCCTGTTAAAAGTTCCTACAGCACAATATCACATATTGTGGGAGTGTAGGCATCGCAGCTATTGCTGTTAAGATAAGCTGTGGTGTAGTGCATGGATCTCTGAACTGTAGCTACTTTTGTTTTTGACAGATTTCCAGCCATGTTAAAGCAATTGACACCATTTACCAGTCAACAGATTTTTCAGGGATCCGTAACATCAGCTTCATGGTGAAACGAATCCGAGTAAGTTGGGTTGGAAAGGCTTTCAGCTTCACTGATGCTGCTGGGAGGCTGTGTTCTTCAAATGTGCTGCTCCTGTTCACTTGTACCCATTTATTGTTTTATAACAGTTCTTTAGCAGAAGTGTCTCTGCAGGAAATGGTGCCCTAAACCATTTATCTGAATTGGTTTTAGTGATTATTGTCAAAAGCCCACTCCTGCTGTTATTGAGCTGTGGTCAGTTTTTCTATAGGAATCAACTTACTTTGTTTCAGCACTGTTGTTGTGTGGTGAATAGATTGTTGCTATTCTCCAGTAACTTTAATACTACAATAGAGAATGACTATCCAGGTAGGGACTCCCTTGTAAAAGTTTAAATTTAGGAGGATAAATACAAATTTTTGGGTACTCATGGAAAAAAAAGAGAAGGAAATAAGAGAATGGGGATTTACTACACAAATGCAATTCTTCATTTATTGTAGTGCTTTGTTTTCCAATTATTGGGGTGGTAATTTACGGTCAAGGCTTTTAAATTTTAAACATTTTTAACTATGCAACAGTGAGCCTCCTAGCTGGCATGTGCAAGTGGAAATGATCCTGTCTTACATTTTGTTTCAATCTCCTTTTAGATTAACACGACCGTAGATGAGAAGGACTCTTCCAATCCCTTTAGATTTCCTAACATTGGTGTGGAAAAGTTTCTGGAGCTGAACTCAGAACAGAACCATGATGATTATTGCTTGGCCTATGTGTTTACAGACCGTGATTTTGATGATGGAGTCCTTGGTCTGGCTTGGGTTGGAGCCCCTTCAGGTAATTCTATACAAGCCTTCAGTGCTGTGAGATAAAGTAGGTAGGCACTAGAAAAAAGGTAGAAACCACATTTTAAACTGACAGCAAATGCACAAAAATCTCCTAGCTTTTTACTATTTTGGTTCAGTATGGTTTAATTTTATTTTTAGTATATTGTGCCATTTCAATTAATCTTTCTGTATTTCTGATGAGCAGGATATGAACAGTAAAGAAAACATATTTATTTTGGTATACAAAGGTGATATTACTTGGATTGCTTTTTATTTATGGTAGGTGTGAGTGACCAGGAAAGTGACAGGTGAAACAAGTATTTCTGCTCCATATAAACAGAGCTTACAGCTATGAAAACTACACTGCAGAACCTTTAGGTTTTCTAGGTGGTATTGAAAGAATTTTTTTTTTTTTTTTTTTAAATCAGTGAGATCTTGTTCTGGGAGATAACAGAATAATTGGGATGACTCTTCTTGAACTGCTTCTCATTAGTTTCAGTCTAGTTGTGTATTTTGGGTCTAAAGTATGTCCTTTGATGGAAAAAAAATCTCAATCAGTGAGACATTGCAAGAGACAGGATACCTTAATGAGAACATAATTGAGAGCTTTAACAGAATTGAGTAATGGTGGAAGAAACATGAAGCTGTTCATATAAGAGGTAAGAGATCAACAGACCCATGACTGCAGTTGGTATGTTAGAGGACCAAATTTAGTGACTGTGGCAGAACCATAGGAAAAGTAATGCCCAGAAGGTGAATAGAAATGAGAAATTGGGTCTGTGATGACTATTCTAGTGTACACACTGAGCAAGGACAGGAGGAATTGGAATGTGCAGTCCATAAACTGCTTTCAAAACTGAATTTAATGGAGAAAAATGATGATCTTTGAGATTGTCATCCTTAACACACATACTGACATATATTAAATGGGATATGTCACTAAATCAAAATTCTACTTGAGACAGGAAAACTTCTTTAGACTGGTCTTTAGACACCATTTACATTAGCAGTAAAATAGCTGGATTTTAGAACATGAATAATGCTTCAGTAGAAACTCAAATTATGGAAAAAAAATTGGTGAAATTAAAGTCAAAATTTTGGGAATTTTCCAAACAGGAAGTATGATGCGCTTGACTGCCAACCTTCTAAACATGGGTCTCATTGGCCACCACATCAAAAGCATTTTCAGCTTTAGATTGGTTTTTTTCTGACAATGAGATACACACACACACACACACACACACACACACACACACACACACACACACACATATATATATGTACTTATTCTGACAAGGACATTTTATATAAATGCTCTTGCTGTGAGAGAGGATCTCCAAATTTACCATGTCCTTTTTAACTTGGTAAAATCGAAATAAGATATAGATTGAGGCTGCTTCTGTTGGGCATTGCACCCTGCTAGTCTTGTACTACAGGTATGGTGAAACAAGGGCTCATCCATTCAGGGAGTGCCCAAAATAGCTCTCAAAAGCTATTCTAAACAAGCTGACTTCTTGTGTGAATGTATCCAATCAGTGTTGAGAGCATTTGTGTGAATAAATCTAATCTACTTTCAAGGTTGTGTTCATATTAATTATAGAGAGCTCTTAGTCTGTAAACCTGCAGAGGCAAACTGATTGTTGCTCTGGATGTCAATAGACAACACAACAATTTTCCCTAAATGTGTGACTTGTACTTTTGTCTGAATGCAGGGAGCTCTGGTGGAATATGTGAGAAAAGCAAATTGTATTCAGATGGTAAGAAGAAGTCTCTGAACACTGGAATCATCACTGTCCAGAACTATGGCTCTCACGTGCCCCCCAAGGTTTCTCACATTACTTTTGCACATGAGGTTGGGCATAACTTTGGTTCCCCTGTAAGTATTACTGGTGATCTGTTAATTCACTCTCAGCCATTTTATAGGGAGTGATTTACAAATAGAGGCTTTACTCCTTGTAAACAAGGACAGCAGAATCCTGACTCCATGTGCGTATGTGCACATACGTTTATACAAACAAAGGGATGGCAAGTGTGCATTTTGTGAATTGTTTACTTATATTAGTTCAATCCCTTACAAAGGTACTTTATTATTGTTCCCTAAATACTTCCCTGACTTTATGAAGAGTAGGGTCACACACATCTTGTTAAATGTATTGTACTTTATCCTGGAGAGGAGGAGGAAGCACTGCAAAATTGATTAAGATGACACTTTATTCAGCAACTGGCTCACATTTGTTAGATGATTTATACTTACAAGTTGATCTAAGAAAATAGTGGAGGGAATTAGGATTCCAAGAAGAATGTCTTTGAGCAGGACTGTTTCACAGCCATTTAGGGAAGCAACTTGTTTGTGGTAAGCTTGAAAGCATGAGGCTTTTTGTTTTGCCAGTGTGTAATGCATTTCATTCCTCATGCTGGATATTGTAGATGTAATCACTGGCTGATTCCTGCTCTGTTTTGAAGTTCTCTTTGTACCTCCCTCAAAGCAAACAAGAAGAATGGACTGTGGTTTCTGTTAACTCCTCCTGCTTTTATTCCACAGAATGCTGATTACCCTTTTGTGAGCATAAAGCCACTCTTTTTAGGAGATGGCAGCTTGTCCAAGTCAGTATTTATTCCAGGACATGCACTTGGGGGTAAATTACCAAGAATGCAAAGATTAAACTTAAGGAATTAGATCCTTGCTACTGTTGTCTTGGGGGAAACAAAAACAACAACAGAACAAAGATAATTCAAAACCATACGTTGGGTTTATATACACAGTTTTTGTATTGCAAAGAACCTGAGAGTGTAAGATGGTGGTTTATTTTTATTTTATTTATTCTGTGTTAAGGCTACCAAATCCAGGTTACTTTTGCACCCGCCATCATTGAGATAGTTGTAAAATATTTGTTTTGCAGCATGATTCTGGAATGGAGTGCACTCCTGGGGAGTCCAAGAACTTGGGGCAGAAGGAAAATGGCAATTACATCATGTATGCAAGAGCTACATCTGGGGACAAACTTAACAACAATAAGTTCTCTATCTGTAGCATTCGAAATATCAGCCAAGTTCTTGACAAGAAGAGAAATAATTGTTTTGTTGGTATGTATTTCATCCTCCTGAAAGCCAAATAGCTAAAATATTACCACAATGCTTAATTTTAAAAAAATTATTTATTTTTGTTTATCTTATTTTTTAAAATTTACTGAAAGATTCTGCAAGTAAAGAATTGAATTTGATATCTCCAGTACGTGTCAAGTTCTGGGCTGGCCAGCACAGAAACAGCAGGACACACTGGATTCAGTCCAGCAAAGGGCCAGAAGGATTATTAAGGGATTGGAGCTTCTGACATAGAAGGAGAGTCCAAGAGAACCTGTTTAGTGTGGAGCAGAGAAGGCTGGGGAGGCTCTTCTCTGTCTTTGTACATGCCTGGTGGGAGGGAGTAAGCAAACAGGGTCAGACTGGTTTCAGTCATGCTCATTGTGAAAGGACTAGAGGTAAGGAGCCCACATTAAACTGCAGGGAAATCCTATTTAGACATGAAAAAGAATTTTGCATGATTTTTTCTTTCTGGAGTCTGATGTATGAGCGCTCACAAATTTTGTGAGCTCACATAGGTTTGCACATCTGCTCAGTAGGTTTGGATTTTGGAGTAGTTGACCCCAGTACCATCAGTCTTTGCCTCAAGGTCCTCTGACTGTTAAAGGAAAGGATGCAGCTCCCTGGGAGACTGAGCAGAAAGCTTGTTCTTATACTCCCACTCTTATACATCAAAACCTTTTACTCAGAGGCTTAAAATTCTATGAATTTTGGGAATGACTAAGCTGGGTGTCAAGCAGTAATGAAAGTGACTTGAGCCCTAGTCTAAAGTCCAGTTTGACCAGGCTCTTTCAGTCATGATTAGCTGGATGCTTGTTAAGGTTTATAAGTATTTGCATATTCTTTGTACTGCTTTGTACATAGATATACTGGCATTTTTCAGAGTCTGGGCAGCCCATCTGTGGTAATGGACTGGTTGAACAAGGAGAACAGTGTGATTGTGGATACAGTGACCAGTGTAAAGATGACTGCTGTTATGATGCAAACCAACCAGAAGATAAAAAGTGCAAGTTAAGACCAGGAAAAAAGTGCAGGTATTGTGCATGTGTTACACTACACTTTAATTTTGGGCATTTATTGGGAACTTTAATGGGGATTGCAGAATCTGAATCTGCTTACCTGCATCTTTATAAAAGTACTGATTTTTTTTAAACAACAACTTGTTTAAACAACAAGTGAGACGTACATAAGCATAATTATGTTATGGGAAAAATTCTTTTCAAGTCACACTTGATTGGGACAAATCAGAAATTTGTTGAGTGCTTGAGTAGGCTTCAGGATGAATAGTCTGTTTGGAATGGTTCATGCTTTTTGTTGGCATCCACAATCTGTGTTTGTTTGCAGCCCCAGCCAAGGCCCGTGCTGCACTGCGCAGTGTGATTTCAAATCCAGGACAGATAAGTGTCGGAATGATTCTGACTGTGCGAAGGAAGGAATGTGCAATGGTGTCAGTGCTCTCTGCCCAATATCTGAACCCAAAGAGAACTTCACAGTGTGCAACAGGAACACACAAGTTTGCATAAAGGGGGTATGGTTTTTACAGCCTTATGTAACTGCTAATTATTGTGAATTGACGGTTTCTGTACTTACTGCACAGGAGTGCAAGCTCAGTCTCTTTTTCTGTGTAGATGTTTGATTTATTGATGTCAGTCAAAATAACATCTTAATCCTTGATGAAGGTACATCAAGGATTAAAAGTACATATCAAATCCCAAGGTAGCAGTACTGTCTGAGAAAGTTACTCTTAGTTTTTTTGTAAAAGTCAGGATTATGAAAGTGTTTTATTTTCTAGTGCCACCTTTTCACTTTTCTTCAGTCTTGGTCAATAATTCTGTTGCCTTAGAAAACTGGATATACTGTCAATAGAGGTTGAATTTGGTTTATTGGCAATACACAGTTTCTCCAAACATGTACATATAGCACGGATGTGCAAACATATGGAATTAGAATGATTCTGAACTGCAATTAGTTTCCTGGGCTAAAGAGAACGTGGCAGTTGCCATGAAATATTGATGGGAAGCCTCTTATAAATTGATCTCTGTTTGCTTGGAAGCAAACACAAGCAAAAATCATCCTCTTTAAGACCTGTAACTTTTTGTGCTGTTCGTTTTCCACAGTCCAGTGTTTTAATCAACTACTGCTTGTAATATTTTTCAGCTAATTTATAGCCATCTTAAAGGTGGAATGGTCTTCATATAGTTACTGATTTTGAAACAAAATTATAAATAAACTGAACTTGTTTGAAGGATCCTGACACAGTGAAATTAAATGCAGAATCTTTTCTGCCATTAATTTTTATTTTCCAAGAGAAATAGTTGTGTGTACATGTGTTAGATTTATTTTTTTAACCGTGATTTTGAGTAGTCGTGTTTCAGTGTGAACTGTGATGCTGTGGGTGTTTTGCAGGTTATAAAAGGGTTTAAAAGAAGATACTGTGTTAAAAAATAAAATCACCTTCTAAAAAACTACATAATATGCCAAAATATTGACATTGAATAACTGTAATAATTTTTTGCTTATAAGGTTTGGAAAAAAATTGAAGCAGTTGATTTATTGATCAGCATCTTTAGAGCTATAATTATGCTTTCAGATATTAATTGTTAATATCTTTCCTAATGTCAGTGTAGTTGAAAGTGAAATTGATTTTTGTGTTGCTGTGCTTTTGTCTCCCACAGCAATGTGCTGGCTCTATCTGTGAGAAGCATGGCTTGGAGGAGTGTACATGTGCTAGTTCAGATGGCAAGGATGATAGAGAACTGTGCCATGTCTGCTGCATGAGAAAAAGTAAGATTTACCTGAAACATAAGTGTAAATAGAGCAGGAGAGGTCTGAGGAACCTGCTCATGGTGTTTGCACTTGAGTTTTTGTTAACTTTGAGAGCATTTTGTTCAAACATAGTTTCAGACAGACATTGCATTGTATTGTGTAGGAAATAAACAATACACTCTGCATTTTAACAGATTATTAGAGAAGCATTTTGAACCATGAAATACTAGAGTGGGTATTCATGCATGCATGTTTTAATACCATAATGGTTTGATGAATTTGTATTCACTTTCAGTGGACCCAGCTACTTGTGCAAGCACAGGCTCGAGCCGATGGCAGGAATACTTTCACCTTGAAACCATCACTTTGCAACCTGGATCTCCCTGCAATGACTTCAAAGGCTACTGTGATGTGTTTATGAGGTGTCGGCTGGTGGATGCTGATGGCCCTCTAGCTAGACTAAAGAAAGCAATTTTTAATCCAGAACTATATGAAAATATTGCAGAATGGATTGTGGTAAGTATATTTTTATATTACAAGTCTAACATGAAATGTTCTTGGTAATCAAGATTCACAGTTGATAAGTGTTTATATGCAGACTGCTTCAGCATTCTTCAAAGTACAATTAGCCCTTGTTTTACTAGATTTTCTGTAAGCACCCTGTGTGCAACAAATAAGTTTGCTAGATGGAAGGAAATTGAAACAAACAAATAAATAGGATCTGTTAATACTTCTATCCATTCACATTTTTAATTTACTGGTTTTTTCATGTTTTGAGTCTTCATATTTGAATGCTCTGACTTCTTTTAAGGAACTAAATATTTTGATCTTTAGTATTCATCATTTTTGTTGTGCTAGGTGTCACTTTAAGAATAATAATAATAATATACTGAAGAGGAGCTAGAGTGAAACACCCTTAGAGAGCTGCATAGGCAATTTTGTGTAAGCTGTTGATTGTTTGAGGCTTACACTGCTCTGCTGGAGTGCATCTTGTGTGAAGTACCCTTCTGATTCTAGAATGGAAATATTGGGGCTTTTCTGTGGAAGGCCTTTGGGGACATTTCTTTCAAATGTTAGGCTGGATATTCTTGGTGATGTTTCAGAAAGCTTTTTGATGACTTCTGGAACACAGTGAAAAGCCATATTCAGTGTCCTCTGTCTCTTGTGCATGTGTGCCAGCCCCCTCACAATCTTGTTGTTGTGGTTTGGTTTTTTAGGCTTATTGGTGGGCAGTGTTGCTTATGGGAATTGCATTGATCATGTTAATGGCTGGCTTCATTAAGATATGCAGTGTTCATACTCCAAGCAGTAATCCAAAGTTGCCTCCTCATAAACCACTTCCAGGTGAGTAATGCAGCTAATTATAGAGATAGGTTTTCTCCACAGCTGTTTAGTTCTAAAGAGAAATTTCAGGTGTTTCAACCTACAGTTCTTAGGCTGGCACTGTGAAACTACAAATGGAATTAATGCCGGTGAAAAAATTAATGAAAATCTAATTCTTGTCTGATTTTCCTATAACATAATATGCAATCAAAATAAAGCTTTAAGGACTTTCTCCAGCATCAGAGTTTCTTTTATTTCCTATTCCATGCTACATTTTGTAAGAATTGGCCTGTTTAAGTGCTGTTGAGGTACTGAAATATATTCTGTGTGTCCTGCATGCAGTTACTCATCTAGTTAAAACTTTGCAGGTCTAAATCCAAAGTCTTCCAGACCAATAGTTGTATTTAATTTGCATGGCCAGGGCAACTCTTTTGGGAATAACTTGAGTTTTTAAAAATTAATTTTAATAATGGCTACTTTTCTTTGAAACAGGCACTTTAAAAAGGAGGAGACCACCACAAACCGCTCAGCCCCCACAGCGGCAAAGGCCCCGAGAGAGTTATCAGATGGGACATATGAGACGCTGACTGCAGCTTTTTGCCTTGGTTCTTCCTAGTGCCTACAATGGGAAAACTCACTCCAAAGAAAACCTAATAAGTCATTGTCCCCAGTCTAACTCTCAAAAATTGAAGAGGAAAAAAAATAGCATGATATGCCCTCAAAACAAGTGGAAGTGGTTAATTTTTAATGAGAGAATCTTCCAGCTCAAAAAGAAGAAAAGTGTTTTTCTTGAATATTTTTAATTTAGTGGCACAAAGTCCTAGCATATCATGGTTCTTTCCCCCTTCTGTGCTCTTCATTGCTGCATTTTCTTCACTTGCAGGCAAATATGGCTGTAGTAAAACTTTTACTCAAGAATTGAGAAAAAGATCTATTTTTCAACTGCCAGACAAGGCTAGGAAGCTAGACCACCTCAGCATTGGAGACATTACTTGTCAATGTATATACATTGTTATATGCAGACATGTATTTCTAACGTACACCCGTACTTGTGTGCAATTGTAAACAAGAGAATTGCAATATGGATGTTTCTTTGTATTATAAAACTTTTCCGCTATTAATGAAGAAATTACTGTTTAATTGACATACTCAGGATAACAGAGGATGATGGTGTGTAGTGGTCAAGGGTCCTGTGATGCTTTACACAGCAATTTTGAATCCAATCACACTTTTTTTATCATTATCAAAGTTGTTTCAAGCACTCATTTCATCTTTATCCAACAGCTGTTAAAATACAGCATACAAGCCTGGATGGTCTTAGACAGATTTAACAGGTGTTCTGCAAACTTTGCAAATGTCAGAATGTTTCAAAAATGTTTTATGTGTCTTCCTTGTAGCTCAGCATAAATATTTTTAATTTGTCTGATTATTCAGTGAAATAATGAATAGTTAGATCCACTATTTCCATGCTTTATTAGAAAAATTTGCCTGTTATTCAACTTGTTTTAAAAATTGCAACCACTTTATTTGGGCTGTTCAGATATTCTTACAGTTTGGTAATCAAGTTCATGTTCTAAGGGATGTGGAAAGAAAAAAAAAGCTGTAGTTTTTTATTTTATTTTTTAATTTATCAGGTGTTTGGATAACTTTTCAGCATGATACTGTTGATTGATAACCACTAAAGTAGAGTGATTTGCCTGGCTACTGTGGCAGAGTTAAAACTGTAGTTAGGACTACCAGTTTTCCCACATTTATACCAGTAGTGAAGTTCAACAGCACAATGTCCCATTCCAGAGTTTTTATTATGAATGTAAATAATTGGCATTTTTGAAGATGAATAAAAGATGTCTTAAGGTGCTTACTGCTATGCAGGAGATGAAAGGGGGCATTACAAAATGTTTAAGCTTGTGATGTATTTATTGCTTGTTTTCCAAAAGCACCAAGCTAATTAGAGATGCAAATGGCTATAATTTTCCTGGCTTTGCTTAGGAGAAAATTTACTAAGGGTTGGACAGGCTTCCTTTGTTTGGTTTTTTTTTTTGGTTTTGTTTTCTTTTTTAAGAGTATAAGGTTTACACAATCATTCTCATAATGTGACGCAAGCCAGCAAGGCCAAAAATGTTACAGAATATAATGGGATCTCTTCCTTGTAAACTTGTACAGTATGTGGTAACTTTTTCAAAATACAGCTTTTTGTACATGGTTTAGAGACAAATTTTGTACATGAAACCCCAAGTCCAATAGACTATATAAATAATTCTAAATGATCTTAACTAGTTAGAAGTGTATGTAGTTGCTTTTGAGTCATTTTAAATACATTTGTTTTAAGACTGTGCAAAGATTGGAAGTGGGTTTGCATTTCTAAAATGGTGACTTTTATTCAGCAAGAGTTCTTAGTAACTTCTTGAGTGTGGTAGACTTTGGAACATGTAAATTTTTTGCCTGTAATGTTATCCTGTGGTAGGATTTTGGCAGACAAATGCTGCCCTATTTTATTTTGAGTCTAAGTTAAATGTTTTTTGAAAACAGAAATGTGCACTGAACTCTCCACTGCAAGTCAAGATGTGGTAAAGCCGAAAGGAAGTTCAAGACAATGAAACAGAAATACTACTGTCGATTTCATGTCCACTGTGTTTTATACAGTCTCTTTTTTGTTCACTTTGGAAATTTTTACTAAAAAATGCAAAAAATAAAGTATTGTGCAAAGATATGTAAGGTTTTTTGAAACTTGAAATGCATTAATAAATAGACTTGATGAAATCATCTTCTGAAGATCCATTTACTTGTTGAGCCCTGAAAGCAAAGAGGAATACACACATTCCACTTTGCTTGATTTCTGGCTTTTACTGTCATGCCAAACTGTAGTTGTACTATGTCTGTCAAAGTGTCCCTCTCAGTTTTAACATCCTGCAGTTATATATAAGAATAAATGTGTGTAACCTGTTTAGAGAAAGCCATGAAATTAAATTACTTACATGATCACAGGAATAAAACTTTTCTTACCTCCAAAATGAAAAACTAGTTGCTGGTGGGATGTTCAAGCCTGGCATCATTGTTACTGATGGATACCTTTGGAAATATATTTCGAGAGGAATATTGGAATTAATATGCAATATTCTGAATACACAGTTGGTGGATGAGACAGAAGGAGCAAATGTGCTTTTTGCAAGGCTAAGCTGGGTCGCTGGGTTTTTGTGTGTGTTGCATGGCTGATTTAAGGGATAAGACTGCTTTTCAAAGCCAGGTCCTGCAAGTCTTCCATTCTTCAGGCTGTTTGTTGAGAGTGGCTGCCTGGACATCTGTTTCCCGAAGGGAGCAGGGTGGACTTTGATGTTATCAAAGCACACTCAGAGTTCCTTCCTCACAAAGCTCCCCCCACCACCCCCAGGACTTTTTATAGAAGTGCTTCTCCCTGGAGCTAAATAGCACTGTCTGTGCAAAGGGCATTAAAAGAAAATCCCTTGGAGCAGAGCTCTTCTGCAAATCCTCATAGAGGTGGTGGTGGCTGTGTTTAAATCTCTGTAAGAACACAGCCCAGAGGAGTGGAATAATGCCTAAGCAGCTCAAATGCAAGTTTTCATGTATATTTTAAAGTATAAGTGAAACAAACCAGTACATAATTTTTTCTAGCTAATATTTGACATAGTTTTATTTGTACCTATTAATTTATTCATCTTGCATTTTTTAATGTATACATTTACCTCATGTAGAACCATATATAGAGTAGTCAGAATGGTGTGAGCATGACAAAGGCATCAAAGTCCTCTTAAGCAATGAAACTTTATACCATACAATACCATTGATATAATTTGGGTTTTAATTAGTGTTCCAATATTTCTTTCAGGAAAAACACAAAAAGAGGAAGGAAGAGGCTTTTATTTCTGAACATTGGAAGTTCATTATTACAGAGAGGTGATGAAAAGGACAGCAGCCATTCTGTCACTGAGCTGGGTGTGCTCTGACAGGAGTAAGCACCTGGTGGCTTCCAAGGTCTCAGGTCAGCTGTATGGAGAGAGACAGGAGTAATTCCCATGAGCACAGAGTAAGGCACCGCCTTAGGCACTGGAGATTGTAGGTATGACTTCAGTTTTATGTTCAGGCACGGTGAGACTGAATGTATTACAGCTTGGGCTTTATTCCATGTTATATCAGAAATTAGTGTAACGGCTGTCAAAACAGGGACAGAATTTGTTTGGTATGATTTGTGAAAAATGGCATCAGAAGTATCTTCATATCTGCAGGAGTTCACATACTGACTGTTCTTTTAATTTTCCTACTTGGCTTTTTAAAACCTTTCAAATTGTCTTATCTGAGGATATACCATCTTCACTTAGTTGAGAACTGGAGAATGCTTTTTCACAAACACTAGAAGTCATCCAACACCCACTTCTTGGGTTTTAGCACAATATAGATAACTCTAAACCTTCTTCCACCTGCTTTTCCTGAAGTAATGCCTGCTTCTCCTGAAGTTTAGATCCCTTTATCAGCCTCCTTACCAAGAAAGTGATAGTCATTTGCAAGAAGTGCCAATTTTGATGTCTGAAATGTTTCTAAGAGTGTAGTTTCTGTACTGTTGGAGTACAGCCCAATTCTTTTTAGCCTTTCTCTTGCTTTGTCATCCTTCAACTTCTTCTGAAAAAAGATTTTTTTTGAGGAGTAGGGGTAGGATTCTGTTCAGAAAGCTTACAAAATTCATAGCTTAGAAAGTTGGTGATAACTGATGTAAATGCAATTTCAGTGACAGTATTAAATTCTCTAAATAGACAAGAATTTTATGAAAAAAGAAAACCCTGAAACAGAAGCAAGTCTTTAGCAGCTTTTTGCAAAAGCAACAATTCAATTCTAGAAACAATCTAAAGAGATGCCTAATTTGAGTTAGCCACACATACTTCTCTCTCTGTTTACTTTCATTTTCCATTGTGCTTTGGAACACTAAAATGGCCACATTGTCATTTGTTCCTTGCCTGTCATTCTGCAGGACGTGGTTCATTGTAACTTCATGCCCCTAAAAATGCTCTCACTAGGTCTCTAGCAATTGAGTCCCTCCAGTGGATTATAGCTACTGCAAATGTAAAAAATCAACCAAACAAAAGGCCTTGGTGCCTACCTAACTCGCTCACATACTTTTGGCTGAAGTTTCCTTCTGTGTACGTTCCTGATTGGACTCAGCTACTGATTTTTACACAGACACAGAATGTATTACAGAGCTCTCATAAAGTAATTATGTTGCAAAATTTAAATATTCAAGGTAGCAACCTGAAGCATGAAATTAATCACTTAAATTGTAATTTTTGACACAGAAGGTGGAAATACTTTTGTGTTTAAAAAACCAGTTTGCTTCATTGAACAGAAGCTTTCAAAGCACAGACCTTTATTTTCACTGAGGAACAAGGATCTTTTTGCATGGAATTTGTATTTAAATAGGTAAATATTGATCTAATCATGATACTACTCCTAGGAGCCATTTTAAATATTGGAACAGCTTCTGACATGTACACCTCAGGATGGACAACAATTCTCATTTGAGATCTAAGTATGCTTCAGGTCCTGTTGTAGTTTGTGAGCCTTTCTGATTCTGTATTGAGGAGTATTCCTGTTTGTTTAAAGGGATGATAGTTATTGAAAACAGCGTGTAAAAGGAGTTAATATTCTGAAGGGTTGGCAGAGAGACCTGCATTCCACATCTGATCACTGTTCACTGCATGCAGGATCTGCTCAGCTTCTTCATTTGTTGGGCAATCTAAATAAATCCCACTTTATTCCTGATAACATCTGGATATTTTGATTAAAAATTCCCTGAAGTATCTTGGTATTAAAAAATATGCTTTGCTTTAAGTCTTAGCACTTTCTTGCACATTTTTTTACCACTTAGAGAACATTTAACACAAATTACATTCCAAATTCAGAGTTCAAGAAACCTTAATTTTTAATTAATCTTGTGCTCAGCATTTTAGTGACAAATGAATACGTATACATTGATTTCTGTTTCAGTCTGCACAAACCATAGAATAAAAGCAATCTGAGACAATAATGTTCCTTTCTGTTGTTTATATTCTGACAGAGGAAACAAGGGAATTGTATATGTTTGACCTTACAAAGTTTGTTTATATGCTCTGAAGTTTTTTGAAGGTTTAACCATTTTCATTTGTTCTGGTAGTTTCAAGTCATGCCAAAATCTGGTATACAGAGATTTAGAATATAAAAATCTCAAACCTTACCTGAATGGCTAAATATGCTTTAAATGCAAAAAATTACCTGAACTTAATTGTGCTAGAACTTTGTGTAGTATACTAAGTATAATTCAAATAATTAAATTGCTAGTAATTTAAATCAGTTCTTTAATTAAATTAGTTAAATAGCAAAGCATTTTCAGAGAACAAGGTTTATTATAGAATTTTTAGATTATACTATTATTGGGGTTTTCATATGGTTATTACAGCTTAAAAATTTTCTATTTTTATATCTATTTGGTAGTATTTTCTTTTATGAACTATTTAATTCTCCATTAGGAAATAATTTAGCAAGGTTTTAACTGATAGTCATAGCTATTAATATTTCAATGCATACCATGAAATGAAGTTTCTTTTTTTCCCTTAAATCCAACAAAATTAAGTTTTTCAAAGGCTTATGACGATGATTTTGTCAAATAATATTTTTATTTCTGGCGAGCAGATTTTTTTTCAGATTTTAAACAGTTGAAAATTGACAGTTGCCTTGATGAAGCTGCTCACTGATGATTTTCAGAGTATGCTCCTAGATGAACAAAGAGCATATTTCAGTTTACTGCCAGATGACAAAAACTAAATATCTTAATGTATTTTTTTACCATCTCTGAAACTGCTAGGATATTTGACTGTGAATTTTTAGAACATTTTACTAGATGTATCATATTTTGAATATTTTGCTGAGGAGTTGCCTTTTTGTATTCTTGCTCATTTTCTCTTTTGGCTCTGGAAGAGATCTTCACAGCTCACAAATATCTTCTCTTGGGAAGGATGAAGGTGAATGTTGTCAGTGCTTTGGGGGCAAAATGTGTTTCTGGAAAGAAAAGACAGCATGTGAGTACAATGTTGGTTAGAAAGTTTAACATTAGTTAGAGTCTCCCAATCTTTAGGCCGTTCTTCAATCTGTCTTTTACAGGAAAGCAGCTTTCTGTTTTATAGGCTTGTCAGGAAAGAGTTGTATCTGCCTGCCAGACCACAGGGACAGAGGAGAAGAGCAGCAGGGAGCCCCTGGGTACTGAGGGCATTGTGCTGTGTCTCCCTGGTGTCCCTGTGGGTGTCTCCACAGCACACCCTCACAGTCACCTGGGCTTTCCTGTCAGGGGGGCATTGCTCCAACTCTCACTGTTACCAGCATGGTTGCCCCATTTGGGCTGCTGGAATACTGGTATTTAGCTGGTAGGTTGCTAAAAATCAGTTATGTAGGATGCTAACATCAGCAGCTGCATATGCTACAGAAATATTTGAAACCAAATGTTGGAATGGGGTATTTTATTGCTCATAATGGTCTTTTTCTTAATTGTTTTTTAAGTTTATGCTGTTACATCTCAAGTCTTTGCCATTAGATAATCTAACAAAGGAACTTTCATCATGTGTACAAAGATCACAAACATCTAGAGGCAGAGATACTAGATGTTAGTATCTCTAACATATGGATATAGATATGTGTATAACAATAAAAGATTGTCAGCTGTTCAAATACCTGAGAAAGCACAAGAGAAGTCAAAATACATTTCATGTTTACTACTTTTTTAATAATTGAATTTCCAAAATTGCTGATTCTGCAATACACAATGTTTGGTATTCTGAGGAAGGCAGAACTCTACATACCTTTTTTCTTTGAAGAAAATACTTTTCCTTGAGTGTTCTTTGTTTCTCCTTTTAGAACCACCTAATAATCTTTCATTCCCCCCTTAAACATTAATGCAGTATTTCAGTGATAATTGAATGTCACTGCCCAGATTGCAAAGAACAAAACCCAGCACATAATCAGTGTCCATTAAAAGCTTGGCACAAACTGCTTCCACTTGCAGCAAAAAAAGCTTCTAAGGAGCACTAGGTAGCTGAAGATACCAACATTATTTTTGTCAGTATAAGAGCCCCCCTCACTTAATAATTTCCTAGATAAGGAAAGGAATACATCAGCAGTAATCAGCTTGTGCCAGGTTACTGGCACAGCTGCATTGGATAAGAGCTTCCTGGTTAGGAAAATGACTTCTCACCTTCATACCTTTTATCTCAAGGTACAGGCACCTGCACCTAAACAGAGCTCCCTAGTTTGCAGTGTATGCTTTGCTTTAATTTGCTTTCAATACTGATTTTGGGTCATGGCTTTTAAAATAGCAGGAGATGTTAGAGGAACTCCTTTGATTTTAATGGCAGGAGCCATTAAAATCACGTACCAAGTGCCCGGTTCAGAAAACACCTCCAAAATACATTTTTAGGAGGATTCAACCTCGGAGAATGTGATCCTTCCTCTGCCCCCCAGCACACTCAGATTGTCTTATGAAAGGTCTCTTTAAATTGTCTAATTTGTTTTTGTGTCAATATTTAAGGAGATGCAGCTCTGCCAGTAAGAGTTGTTCTGCAGGAAGTCTGCACCAGTTGTGGTGGTAAGAAAGGGAATGTACCAAGGAAAATTGCCTTCTAGGACTGAGCCTCAGTTAAAGGTAAGGTGCTTTTCTCATTAACCTTAATTAAACTGCTCAGTTAAAATTTCTCAAAGGATTAAAGCAGTGGAGAATCATTATAAGTTTTTTTATTCTGTCTTCTGGCTGAAATTTCTCTGCATGAGTAGGCAGTTTCAAATGTGTTAGCATTGCTCAGACACGGTGATCCAGTTTCAAAGCAATAAACAAGCAGGGGAAAGAAGAACACCAAAAATAATCAAAGGACTCTGTAGTACAGCACATGATCCTTCCAATGAGTACTTTCAAGAATGGTGATGCTTTCTCTAGGAAGTAAGTATTGAAAGTCAAATAATTAAGATTTGGCATATTTTTTTGTAAGTAGGAATCTGAATATTTCACTATGTTAATGTTGAAATCATTATTTATCTTGCACAGTATCTTGTTTCATTGAAATTTCATATGGTCCTTATGGAGTGAGGTAATTACATTCATTGGTGTGACTGCTGGGGCTCAGATGTTTGTGTTTGAACTGGGATGAACTGGATGCCAAAATCCTGTGGAGTTACTGAGTGCTCTCATTACACTTACTTTTGCTGTGTTTCCCCTGCTTTCACTCTTATTTCCTTCACTATAAGTCCTGGTCGATGGGTGCCCTTTGTCCATGGTATTATGGTTTGAAATGTGTCCCAGATATTTCCCCAAAGTGGAGGTAATTCCCATTTGAACTTGATCATTATGATGTCACCAATATCATTGTCCAGGGTGATGAGAAAGGAGTAGGTTTTATTCCCAGTAATGCTTTCAACTCTACAGAAAACAAGATGAGAATAATGTTATCTTAATTATTATGAATTAAAGTGAAAAAACCAGGATTTTTTTCCTCTGAAAACCAGAGAAAGAACTATGTTTGCTTCTTAATGTCTCAAGGATGTTCTTCCTCCAGGTGCAAAAAAGTGATGAAATAATACAACGTGCTAGGAAAGAAGCACAAGTGGCAGAAGCTTGAACAGCTGATGAAGCAGTAGTGGTTTCTGACAGCAAAAGAAAAGGTGTCCCATAATAGCATCTATGTTACAACTTCTGCCTGCTAAAGCAAATGCTGACCCACACTCTTGCCTTTGCCTTCGTTAATACAGATAGGGTCCATCATGATAAATATCCAAACTTCTTTATCTTAATTACAGCTGATTTTCTAATTTGTGTTTTAATTGTTTATACCTCCCTGTCTTAGCTATGGGATGGACCAAGGTAAGTGGACAGAAAAATTTCCAAATTTACTGTTTGTATTCCAACAAATTTTTTTCCGCAGAAACTGCACCATCATTGTAAGAACTTGTGACTTTCAGGGAGTATGAGTGAAGAGAGGACAATTTCCAGTTCATGTTCACTTAGCTGTACTAAACCATTTCCCTCATAGCATGATTATCAATGTGGTATGATATTACAAATTGTCACATGCATCTTTTGTCACATGCACAATTACATGTGGTACAATACTCACAGTGGGATGTGCAGGTTTTTAGCATCAGCCTTAGTCCCTGTCAGAGACATGGTGAAAGCTGGGTCTATTGGCTTGCCTTGGATTTCATTGATGATGTGGATCTTGAACTGATAATGATACACTGTAGGAAGGAAGAATTGGCAAAAAGTGGAAAAATTAATGGTCAAATAATCAATAGTTTTCTGAGGCAAAAGAATTTTGCCTTTCAGAGCAGAAAGTTGATGGTTATTTCATTTTTCAACCTAATTTGTTGAAATTAAAACATTGTCATTTTTCCTGGTTGTGCTGTGCTGTTAGCATTTGTGGTCCTGTTGCTTTATTTAAAGGATAGAGAAAAAGGTAATTAGTGTTGAGTTTCTTTTTGGGATAAAACATTCCTCTGTGGGAAATAGTTCAGCTTTTCTGAAGTTTAGTTGTCAGAATTTCTGGCAAGCCCTCTATCTAGTGACCAGGCAAATCCTTGTGACTGGGCATGACTAGAGATGTATGATACAGATCAAAGACCTTATGCAATGTGGTCAGGCTGTTTCTCTGATCAACTGGAAAATTGCCCTGCAAAACAGATGACTCTCAAACTTTCCTTGACTGCAAAATGATATGTTGTGCTTAACACACATCTGTTAACAATGTCATTAATGCTTCAGGGTCCGGGGAGTTTCTAGAACAACACTGTTAAAGAAAGTCTGAACTGAGTATTGTCAGCATGAAAAATGCCTAAGAAGTCATCAGTTTGATATTTTGAAAATTATGAAAAAGAAAACCCCAACAATATAGATTTCAAGCATGTGCATACAGATACTATCAGCCACATTTGAATGTCCAGAACTCTTCTATCTGGTCATTCTTCCAGCAACTTTCTAGACAAAACTGATAGATTTAGATATGAAGGAACATTATTGCATGCTAGTTTTTGAGTAGAGCCTCTTCACTCACTTCAGTCTTCACTACGTCTGAGAATGGCTCCCACACCTCTAACTGAATCATCTTTTTATGCACATGCACACATAGGGGTTTTTGTGCAGCTCAGAGTGCTCATGATGGAAAGTATTTGCTGGAACAGCTGTATCCTTTCATTGTTTTATAGTTCTTGTATGTTAGTGAACAGTGTATTCTGAGAATGTGTCCCTCAGTAGAAAACAAAATGGCTGATTCTGTGCCACAAACCTGATGAGGACCAAGGCAGAGCGGGTTGTTTACAGATCACTTTTATAACTAATCATTCTCTGGGTTTTCTCTCTGTAAAAACTGATTTTTCAGTATATGATCAGACACAGCCCAAGGTTTTGCTGTGATTATGGTGTTTACTTAAAGGAAAAATCATATAAAAACTCAGAGTCCCATCACAGCTTTATTATAAATGTTAACTTCCGTGTAACAAACTGGGGGTTTTGTTTGAGCTGGACTGATGTATGCTCCAGAATATTATGTCATTAGCTTGAAAAGTAAATGTTAGATTTTGTGACGACACAGAGGATTGTGAAGTGTAATGTTGAGTTTCTCAAATTTCTTCTATTTGTGCTTCTCACATGATCTTTTTTTCTTAAAGCATTACAAAGATGACTTTGTAAGCACCTTCCCACAGCTGCTGCTTTGTTTAGGAACTTTTGTGAAAGGAGATCATTGTCTGGGGTACTTTATCCACATATGTGCCAAGGATGGATTTTTACGCAAAACCAGCTCTAAGCATAAAAATGCAACATGTTTGATTGCAATCAAAGCCAATAGGACACAGATATTTTACCCCAGACTGAAACTAGCTCCATATCCAGAGAGGAACACAGCACGGTGATGACATCTCCGTGCCCAGGTGTGGGAGCAGCAGGCGACGCATCCCAGAGTCTGTCATTCTCTCATTCTGGTGGGGTCCTGGCCCTGACTGTGCTGGAGCAAGATAACGTCAGGAACTAGACACAGCCTCTGGAGTTTTAAAACCTGCTCCAAGTATCTTCCTGAGCCATTTTAAACTGTATTAAGAAGAAATTCAGCAGGTTCAACTGCTCTGAGTATCATTCAGGGCTCTGCAGACCCCTCTGGAGTCATCACTGAATATTTCACAGCTGTGCTAGTGGAAGACTTCCAAAATTATTTTAAAAGTACCTGAATTTTTTGTTTGGTTTGGTGGTTGGTCTTTGTTTGTTTGTTTTTGTTTTGGTTTTGGTTTGGTTTTTTGTTTTTGTTTTTAATCTATGATAATGCATCTGAGTAACCGGGCACTGTGGGAAGACCAACTATATAATGCAAGCAGCCTTTGGAAGCCTTTCTCCTCATCCCTTCAGTGTTCCTGCCGGGGCGCACGAACATATGAAACGCTCCCCAACCCCAGGGCGAGGGGCAGGCGGGGGCAGAGCCCTGCGGCAGGAGGGAGGCTCCGGCCTGGCACGGCGCGGCACAGCCCGGCAGCCGCTGCGGGGACGCGGGACTCCCGTGGCCGGGGCCGTGCCGAGGCTGTGCCGGGGCTGTGTCGGGGACAGGCAGTGCCTCAGCCGGAGCGGAGCCTCCTCCGTGTGCCCTGTGCCTCGGCTCGCGCCGCTGCTCCCCACACGCCTCATGGCAGCCGGGGAAGGAGGTTGTGAGGAGGAGAGCCGGGCGCCAGGATCCCCTGCTCCGACAGCCCCTCGGGAGAGGACTGTCCCACATCGTCCTGCTTGTTCTCACTTTTAAAAGCACGTGAACCTTCCCAGTGGCGAGAGAACGTTGCTCAACAGCAGCAATGGGCTCTGGCGGCGGAGTGCAACGGAGAATGGTAGGAAGGCCCTGCGCCCCCTGGCAGGCCATAGCCCCTCTGTCTGATCGTACCGCCAAAAATCCACACTGACTCGATAAAGTAACGTTGTAGAGCTAAAGCTAGAGTGCCAGTCTTAATTTTAGTGCTACAGTTCAGCCTTGCAAAAGTCCATGCTATTCTGTTCTCTGTCCATTGTTTGGAAAGTAGTAATTTATATGTCATTTCACAGTCTAATTGCAGATAAAATTTGGGCAAACGCAGAACAGGATGTTTTATAGGCCTCCCAGAGTAATTATGCTGCTTTTTTTGGCTTGGCTGTGTGCCTGCATATGTTACAACAAACCTGCATAGTCCAGTTGTAGGAAAATCCTGCAGATCAGGACCCTGGGCATCTGCGAGCCCTCAGCTCCACAGCTCGCCTGGGGCCAGCAGGCAGTGTGCTTTTTCCCACAGAAATGTGAGAGCCAGGATCTGGATGAAAGGGCATCAAGATAGCCTACTGGGACTCTCAGTTGTCTCTGCAAATTGATTATTCTCACAGATTTTATAAGCTGTAATGAATGAGTAAATAGGATCACAAAGCTTAAGCTTGGACTTCCACTTAGTGATCAATCTGGACACTAAAAAGTATTCCCACAAACCTTTGAAGGGCATATGGGCTCTTGTTTTCAGAAAGAGTCGTCTGCTTTTGGGCAGACTTTCCTCCCTGATGTTGTAGCCCAGGGTGTTACAGCGGTTCTTCTTACAGCTGAGGCACAGCCCTTTGTTGAAAGTGTTGATGTCGTTGCACCAGTACGCTGTGCTTTGCTTGTCCTTGTGCAGCAGAGAGTCGATGAACAAATGAACTGACCTCTCATGGGCACATTTCACAGTTTGAGTGATGCCTGAAAAAATGCAACAACAAAATTTTACATGTCCTTGGTTTTTTTTTTTTACCATTTCAACTGCAGAGTAGTATTGTAGCCAACTATAAACTATAAACATGATATTGTTTCCCCCCACACACACCTACCCTTTGCATCATGGTTTTGCCTCAGAAGTTGTACATCGTAGCAATTTTACTTTTAGGATCATTCAAAAATAGAATGGCTGAACTTCTATGATAATAAATAATTTTCTGCTTAAACTTCTCTAGCCCTGACTGTATCAGACTGTAAATATGAACTTTGATTTCAGTGTTATGGTTGTTTTTGTTAATAGAAAATACAACCTGAGTTGGTGCGCAGTCTTTCAGATCATGCCACATTAAAGACAGGAGTCTCATTTGGAATGGCTGAACACTCTTGGATTTGGATGCTTAGGCAGAAATACCATATTTTGTCCCTATTAGACTGACACACTCTTATGTTGAATTGAATTTTTGCTGCTTGGAAAAAAGGAGCAAAAATTATATTAAACTCAATAAAAATATTTCATAGGTCTGCCATTATGAGAAGTATATTATTAAAATGCTATCAAATTTCAGAAATTATTTTGTGCAAATAGGATGCTTTATGTCTCTATTGATAAGCTTTGAGCTGATGCTTGGTTTCATGTTTGTCATGATTTATCTTCTAACAAGTAATGCCCAGATTTAGGCATTGTATGAGGATAATTGAGAAATACTTCTGCAATGTCATGTGCTGGGTGAGCAGGGCTCTTTGGGGGTTTTCAGCCAACACTTCTGGTTGTCACTGCACATCAGGACCTTATTCAGTATCTTGCATCAGTTTCTCTATAGGTTTATGTTTAGGTACATTGATAACAAGCTTCTATAAATAAAAGCTAGCCTGGAACACTGGCACTCAGGTCCTGGAGAGAGCATTGTCTGTGCTGCTGAAGGACATGGAGTTGGGAAAAGGTGAGCTGTGGAGGTGAGTAGTACAGACCTCTGTTTTGTTTGATTTGAAATAATTAATGGCACACTAGACAAATCTGGCTTAATTAGAATAAATTGTCTCATCTCTCCTACTGCTGAAACAAATACCATTAAATTATTCAGAGGTGCTTGACAGCAGGATGCTCATGGCCTCATTTTCAGGAGTGCTAGGCAGCTCAATTCCTTGCTGGTGTCAGTAAAACCAATATGAACTAAAGACATGTAAAAATCAGATAATTAATCTCCAAACAAGAAAATACCTTGCATATAAGGGTGATAATAATAATCCTTAGATGCTGTTTAAGACCACCACACAGACTCAGTACAGCTGCCCCAGTGCCTCCCACTCTGTGCCACTGGTTCTTACCAGCAATCCCCAGCTGTGCGATGTGGTTGTACACGTGCAGGATGTGACAGCCAGGCTGGAAGGTGCCTCCGTTGGGATAAAAGTCAAAATGAGCCACAGGCTGCTTGATGCCAACACTGAGGCCCATGTGCTGTTTGGTGAAGGTATGAATTGCATCCACAAAGTTTGCATCATCTGGAGATAAACGGTCTGTGGGTGACATTCCTTCAAACAGGGGACCAGCAGGGTCAAGGCCTGTAATAAATGTAAATAATTCTATTGTCATATCGTGTACAATGAATGTTCTACTTCTGTAAGTCTGGGATAAATGTCTGAAAACAGGCAGCACCTGGTGCTTTACAAGGTCTTTCTCTGATGGAAACAATAACAACACTTGTCCCACAGAGGGTTACACCTAAAGCAAACACAGGCACTGTAACAAACACTAACTGGGACCTGCGCAAGGACACAAGGACACAGCCCAGACAGACGTGTTTTTCAGAGACAAACTGTGCCTGCTGCCAGTGGCACTTGAGGGACCTTGACATAATTTTGTTCTTTCAAACTCCAGAGATTGTGTGTTTCAGAGGCCCTTTGGAAGACACCAGTCCCATAGCAAGATTGACTTTTAGCCCACATGTGGGACCTAAAACTTTATAAAGCTCGAATTACTGTTTAAAAGCCCTGTATGCCTGCTAGATTTTATTTATAATAATTCTTCAGCTTAAAAAATCTTCAAGGCAGATTTTTGCAGTATTCAGAGAAATAATACTCCACTTAAGGAGTCTTGCTGATTTTTGTTTTCTGGACTATTTTGCATTATGGTCTTCTCAGCTGGGAAGTGATTCAGGAACAGAACTTTGTGCTTAGTTTAAAGCTGCATTCAGCTTTGAGGACAAGCTTCTAAATTTGGTATTGTGAAATAATATAGTTGCATAGATATAACCAGACAAGACTAGTAACACAGGCAGCAGGTAAAATGTTTTCTCTGATAACTTAAATGTAGCTGATGTGGGTCTTGTGTAAAATGCACTTCTGTTTTCATTTTGTTTGGATTTTTTGAGCTGTCGCTGTGTATCAGATGAAGTACTGTATATAGTGTATCAATAATATTATAAATGTATTTTCATTGCACTCGTAATTAGTACAGTTAGAAACATTACAGAAGCCAATCAAGTGTTAGGGTTTCCTTTAAGCATTTACTAGGGGTACTCCAATGATATGCCTCTTGTAAAATGTAATCCAGAACTGTCATTTTTGCCACAGGAGAACTGTTTTGAATTCACTATATGGGCACTGTCTCACAATTTAAAGCTCAAGCATAGTCAGACAATTTCCTTAATATATTTTTTAAATTACTCACTAACAGTGAGCAGTATTTGAATGACTTTGGGTCGAGAAGTGGCCAAAGATCCAAGGTTAGTGGCTAACATTTAGTTTAAGGTGTTACTGGGAATGGATAAGAGATAAATTTAAGCAACCAGCAGCTTGAAGCTTTGCTTTATGATTTCTAGTCCCCATGCTTGTGTATTCTGTATGTCATAATTGGACTGAGGTGGGAAAGATCAAAGATAGAAATGCTATGAGACCTAATTTTCAAAAATATTTTCATTAAGCTTTTTAAATCGAATTTCTAAACCAATGAGATGAAACTTCTAAACTGTGCTGACTATTGCTATTCAACAGCTAATTGTTGATATGACATTGATATGTCAAATATCTTCATAACTTATTCGGTTGACTGTTACTTTTCTTAAAGGTATAAGTCTTTTACCTGTAATTCTTCCAATCTTTTTTGTACCGTTGATAAAACTTCCAGCAAATCCTGAAACATGAGCTCCCAGGCTGTATCCAATTAGATGAGCATTGCTTCTGGAAAATTGAACAGATTCCTGGAAGATAGTGGCAACTTGATTTAGATGAAGAAATGTGAAAAGTAAACAGTGAAATATCTATTACATGTTAGGAATACTGGGAATTATAACACAAGAAATTTGTATGTTGATGGTGGTCAAATGAGGTGCATGAATCATTTAGTAAATTCCTGTTGGAATGTTACTCCTTGATTCTTTTCCATGCAGCAGGAAAATGCCACACATTTGGGCACTGCCACTTATCTTCTATGCACAGGAAAACCATCAACACAGTGGAATTTTTCTTGTTGTTTGTTGTCAGTCGTTTGATGCAGATGTTCACTGCCTTTTGTTGGCAACATTTGGCTTTCCTGTGATTATAAAATGGATATCTGTTCTTTAACTTCAGGGTAAAATAATCCCCTATAAAAAGTGTCATTTTTTTTCCCTGAGATATCAGCACAAGCCAAACTAAGCCAAACTAAAGGGATCAAAATATTGATCAGACATGTTAAATGATACAGCAGTGATATTTCTTGTACAAAGATGTGGGTCTGATTCGTAATAAACCTATTGAAGCAGAATTGTCCTTCTTTCTACCTAATCAATGGTACATCTTAAGCATTTCACTTGAGCTTCAAGGCTCAAAGTTTATCTGATTTGTAAAGAAAAATGTGGCATATTTTGCTTGCAGTAAAGGCAAACCTCACTTTCAGTTTCTTTCTGGATGTTGCCTGTCCCAGTGGAGTGGCTGTGCAGTCTCAATATTATTTTCTTCTGAAGATGAGGTGAACTTGGCAGACTTCTTGTGAGAGAGACAGCTCTTAGAAATCACAAGATGTGACCAATTTTCTTGTCAGATGATACTGCAGTGGATGCTGTTGAGGCTGTTACTGATCGTGCCCTATTATTGGAATAAGAGCACTAATATTTACTTATTGTTTGTTCTTTATTAAAATGTTGTGTGGCACTGCAGGTTTTGTTGCATCCATTGAGAATCTTTGAAAGAATTATCTGCCTGTAAGCAGACAGAAGCACAGCAGAAAGATAGGTGTGGAGTTGTGGAGTAGGAATTGGGAGTTGGAATGAAGGAGGTTTAACTGTTAAAGTCTGGAGGGGTGCTTCTCAATATGAGGAACATTTACTGGTTGGAGACACTCAATGCTGTGAAAATTTATGGTATATTTAAATTCTGGAACACATCACAGCACAAGAGTAACTACCTATAATACTGGAGCAAGGAGTAATTTATTCAAGCCTTGGTTTGTTTGTTGACACTAGGAAATCACAGAATGTCTATATTGTTGACAATGTGGTGTGTGCTCCTGGGAACTGATCAAAGTCCACCATTTGATTCATTCAATAATTAAACAGCTTCAAAAAATTACTTTAGGCTCCAGCAAGTTAAACTGTACTTGACCAAGAGCTGAGGTTTCTTCTAATATCACAATGAAAAATAGTGACCCTGACTTTCCTGCCTCCTTTTGTGCCTTTTGTCCCTAACTGGGTGTGATATCTGACAGCTCCTTCTAGCCCTGCTATTCCTGCTTAGGCCTTTAATGATATTTGCTCCAAACCTTTCAGCCTTGCAGTAAATTTCTCTTCCACCTTAGGCCTCACCATATTTGAAGTAATGTACTCAAAAATTCATTGTCAGGTATAGAAGCATAATTTCATTTCAGATTAAGTAGCTTAATGTTAGAGATTGGTACAATAAGAGTTGCTTAGAGTTCCTGGTTTGTATGAGTGATTCTCATTCTACTGTTTGCTTTCTGCCTTTTCTTAAATTGTGCTGGAGCCCAGTGATCTCTGCAGACTCGGCTGCAGCCTTTTCAATCCAGCCATGGCCCTGCTCCCCATGTAGCAGGTGTTGATAAATAGTCACTGCATTAGTGTGGCTCTGTACTCACTGCTGCCTCCATGTCATCTGCTTTGTGAAGCATGTCTGTCCTCTTGAAAGGTCTCCCTTTACATTCTGGATCTCTAAGCCATTATTTTATCCTACTCTTTGGGAAACTGCAGCAAAAATCAGACACAGTGTTGGGATTGAATTCTGCATTAAAAGCAGAAGTTGAGCACAGATAACAAACTCATTTTCCTGTACTCACGTCTTGCAAATGATGATGTATGCCTGTTTTCTACATATGGAACAGTGTCAGCTGCCTACACAAATGGTAATGGAAAAGTCAAAGTAGCAGGAAACTATCTCACCTCTAAAGATATATAAAAATATTTTCATAAACAAGCTTTAACCTCCTGCGTGATGAGAGTTTCACAAAGTCATATGAAAGTTTATAAAAGAAAAATGTGCATTAAAGAAATGCGAGTGATGGAAAAGAAAGCATTAGCAAGCACAGTATTTCAGAAAGGTTGTGGAAGTATGAGAACAAAACATCTTTTCCAGAGAGACGTGTTGATGTGGCATTCTCACCTCCAGCCACTGCAGGAACTGCGCGATCTCGTGTCCTGTGGTGCGCGTGTTCCGTACAGCAATGGGATAGTGCTGGTGAGCCAGGGCCAGCCAGTCTGCAATGATCACATTCATTGGGTCATGGTGAGACTTCAGAGCTGCTGCCATTTTCCAAATCCAGCTTTCCAATATCCCATCCACCTGTTACGGTTGGAAAAAACCCCAAACAATAAGAAAAACATTGTTATGGGAAAGCAGTCTCTGCCAAATATTGGTTGTGAAAAACATGAAACAAAACCCCCAGTATGAACAGGGAGGGATTAATGCTGATAACTAGATGTTAGGGGCTCCAGCCTGCTTCAGTGCTGAGAATCTGTAGGTTTTGGTGGACTAAAAAAATAAGAGTAATAGAATAAGGGTATAATAGTGTGTGTTTTATAATAGGAACTCTTATAAGTGAAAATCATGTCCCCAAATACTTTAACTCATCCAGAGATAACTGGTTAAAAGACAGACAGAAATGCCCAGGAAATGTCTGATTTCATTCAAGAGCAGCTATCCCTGTAAGTATTAGCTAAGAAGATTGGAGAAGGGAAGCTGGAGGATTGCAGACCAGCAGGCATTTGTCATCTCTAGCCATTCCATTTGGAGAGCTGTTTGTTTTGAGTCATTCTTTTTTGAATACCTGGTTACAATTTTCTTGCATCAAAGCATGTTTCTGATTTTATGGACTAGAATTATTATTTAATCTATCAGATTTAATTGTTATTCTCATTGTATATATTTCCTCAATTGATAAAATAGCCTTATCTCTTCTAGTGTGTTACAATTTGGCAGTCTCAGGTCTGGGTTTCCACACACACGCCTCTAAGGGTCCAACACCTCTGCAAATTAAGTTAATGTGAATGATGAATTTCAATGGCAGCAGCTTCAGGCCCGCGGTTTGAGGAGGGTGTAGGTTTTGAACTAATTTTTTTTTGCAAGAGAGTTTAATTTTTTTTTACTAATGGAGTTAAATGTATCTCTCTCATTTGTTAAGGGAGTTACGTGCGTCACAGGGGATGTTCAGAGTTCCTCTGCATATTTGCAGATGTGCAAGAAAGATCCATTGTGCCACCTTATGTGATTCCATTGGTTCTATGAGAATTTAAGGATCTGTTAAAATTACTTTGTTTCTTATCCTGCCTTTTCTTTTGTTTCTTTTCCAACTGAGAAGCTGATGAATTGTCACTCTTACTATTGGCATGCTTTTGAGAAAGCTTTTTTTATGGTGAGTTGGTTTTTTACTGTTTAACTGGAAGCAGTTCAGTGATAATTGAAGTTGAAGGCTTTGCTTCCAACTGAAGGGGCTCATGGAGAAATTCTTTTTAAAGGTGTATCTGTGAGAAAGATGTGGGGATATTGTGGCCACTTTTCAAGAAGTCTGTAAATATCTGGCAGTGAACATATCAGAGAAATGAAACTGATGTTCTGCTCTCCAGGGCATAGCACATTAATTCAGCTACTTGTTCAAGCTCTGCTGGCTTTAAACCAGGGCTGAATTTAATCCTTGGCATGGGAGTCCATGTTAAAAATTGCGTGTAGACCATTCCTTCAGAATCTGTCAGGAATATGCACTTTGTATTTTTTCTAGGCATGATAGGTACCAGTGAAATCTATCATCTTTGTATCACAACCTTCCTTCTGAATTTGCTTCTGTAGCATAATGAGAAGGAAAGTATATCAAATCAGATGTAGCAAGAATTAAAAATAAAGTGTGAGTTCATACCGACCAGCCATGGACTATCATCACCAGAGGAAGAGAGGCATTGAAATGGCATTTGTCAAGAGTCTCCAGCTGATTAACAAAAATCTGGCAGCTGCCTCCAGCTCTGTCTGTATAGAGTCGAAATCTGGTTTTGAAGTTTTGCTGATCCTTCTTTCCTCTAGTGTGTTCACTCCGTGATCTCAGTGCCTCTGAAATGAAATTTGTAACAACAGTCATAATAGGAAGGAATTGAAAACCTGGAGCAGTTTACTAGTGCAACACAGTTTGTCAAACAGTAAATGGGTGAGCTTGGAACTCTTCCTGTATATAATTGTTGCTTGTTCCAGCAGGCCTAAGGTGTACATTTTGGGGGAAAAGAGTGATCTCTTTCAAAGTCTGAGATGGTCTGGATGTGCCTCTGAGTCCCTCTGAGTGAAAAAGAACAGTTACACAGGAATAGGGATCTGATTGCTACAGGCCTTTGTAAATGCACAAGGATGGTAAGATCACAGTACAGGTGTTACCACTTGACCATGGAGTCATGCACAGACAGGAACATTCAGAGGCTCTTACCTCTGCAGAGCATTTCTGCTAATGTGCATTTGCTAGTAATTGCTGAGCAAGCATCATTACACTAAAATAACCATTTTATTCAGGGCTATAACTGCTTAGAGACCTGAGTGACTGCTTAAAGTTATTAGACCACATCATAGTTCTGTTTCTCCTCTGAAAAGGCAAAACAACATGTTTTTATTTTAGTTGTAATATTTTGGATGACTTTGTTTTTAGGTAAAATAGCTTATTCAAGGTTTAATTTCAGTGTAATGATAAGACATGATAAAACAGCATATTTAATTTGTTTAAGTATGTAGCAGTTCTGGAAGAAAACTCCTAAACTGACCTGCATTGGATGTGCACTTTTTTCTATTTGTTGCTAATTTTTGTTCATTCCAATGGACAGGCAATATTATGTTTCACAGCTGGGAAACATTATTGAAGAAATCTATTCAGCCTTGTACAAGAGTTGGAATTTAAAAAGCTTCAAAGTTACAGAAGGTTTGGTTGATAAAATTTGTAACTTCAAAGTCTAATATTTTCCTTTCAGGACACTTTTAACTGCCATAGGACTAAGTCTGATCACTTCTTCCTTACAATGTCCACTTTAAAGAACTTCTCTTGGATTTTTTTTTCTCATGCAGAGGAACTTAGTTTCTGAAGTAAGTAATGTTGGGAAAGGGTGAATCTACATAAAGAACTGAAAATTAGAAAGAGCTTTAATGATGTTGATATTCTTATTGTCTGGTTTATTCAGCCTTTAGTGAGTAGTCTCTACACAAAAGTAAGCATTGTGTTCTATTTTTAGCACAAAGAGAAAAACAAACAAAAAGAAGTGGCTTGTGCCTGTTCCATTGTACACATCCTTTCTTTGTATAATGCCTTGTTTTCATTTTCTTTTTGCTCTCTCGGTGTTTGTGCAATGCAAAGGCGCTTTGTCACTCTGTACTGTTTGTACAAAGTACAGAAAACAAGTCTGATAAAAAGCTGTTTGCTTCAGACACTGCCTGGAAAGTGCTGTGGTGCTTTAATGGATGAGCATTGTTTTGCTGGTAAATCTGGGAGAGGGGATTAAAAATACTTCTTGAACTTCTTCTTGGCTGTCAGAAGTTAGAAGTTCCTATAGGATCAGATGTGTTATTCAACAAGGAACTGCTTCAATCTGTTAATCTGTGTAATGACTTGGAGAAGGAAATAATGTCTGAGGAGCCAGACTTCCACAACAGCCTCTTGCTGAAAATGTCATGGCAGTGGCTGAGTGACATGGCCACAGGGAACTGGAAAGTTTCATAGGTCAGTTTGCAAAACCAACACAATTCAACTGCTAAAGATTTTTTCATGGTAATTACAGTGAAGTGTGCAGAGATCTCTCTGAGCCTCCAAAGAGTTTTGCTTTGGAAAAATACCGGGTGAGCAGGTTGCTGATCAATTTCCTTTTCCTTAGACTATCCTACTCTGACATGGATTCTTTCAGCTGAGGCAATGCAGTGTGGCCACAGTGATCTGTGAGATTCCATAAAATGCCTTCCCACAGAGCAGCACAGAAATCACAAGCAAGAATGGCTATGGTGAATTCTTGACACCCCAAAGTAGGTTCAGCCCTTTACCTTTACTTTGTATTAACAATATTTCTGTGAGGTGCACTGGAGGCTGGGTTTGTAAACATCACTTCATTGCAACATAGCAGATTCTTGTGAAATGTTTTGGAGTTAGTTTTGGGCAGACAAACCAGACCATTTTTGTATTTGACTTGAGATAATAATGTTTTCTTATTGAAAAGTAAAATGAAGAGAGATTCTCAGTTGAACAAAATAAGCAGGTTAATCCAGCAGGCTGACTTGGATTGAATCACCTCAAAAGACAAGAAGGCATTCCTAAGTATAGAATTGTGGAGTCCCTTCTGAAATTTCCAGATGTGGTTGCACTGCTTTAAACTTGTTAATGAAAACTCTACTGGAAACTGGACAAAGGTGTCCTAGATGCTGTCCAGGGTTTGAAGCTATAAATATCCTATGCTTTTCTGGGAGAGAGATCCACAATTGAAATATATTTATGTATCATGTCTGATTAGGTATAAAAGTACAGCTACAAAATATCTGCTTCATAGCACAAAAATTGCCTAAACATGTAAAGTAATGAGGATGAAGTATAGTAGAAGTATCTAATGTTAAGAGCAAAATTTTAGTATTTACTAAGTTGTACATTTTAAATTCATCTTACAGTACAGCATAAAATTTTTGAGTAAATTTGGCACTTCCAAGTAAGGAAAGTAGCTTTTCTGCTTAAGAAAAATAATGTTCAGCATCCTTCTTCCTGTCATGGAGCTTGGGTTGAAGAGGATATTTCAGTGGGTCTCACCTAATCCTTAGACAATTGAAAAATTACATTAAGTCTCAACAGAAGTTGGAATTTGGGACCAGGAGAACACCTCTGTTACTTATGTGCATATCCCTTGGAACCATTTCCCATATGCTGATACTCTCATGTGAGGTGTAAATTTTGATTTTAAAAAATAGGCTGTCTTGCAATAGGTAAGACAGTTTTTGAGTTGTATTTTAGGGTAGCTATCCTGGAAGTGGGAGTTCATTTTCTTCCTATGGCCTTACTTTTTTTGTTGTGATCCTGCAGTGAAATCACTTTCCTGGTGCCAGCTTGCTATGTCAGAAATTCAGCATGGCTTCTGGATCACAGCATTCCATAGTATGAGAAGTTAAATACATGCACCAGGAACATGTGTTTAAAACACAAAACCAGAGGAATGAGAAGAGAGAAACATCAGCATCTTTAGAATATTAGCACAGGAAGGCATTGCTGAGTAAAACTCACTTGCTGGGCCATGGGACAGCCCTGCAGGGCAGACTGCTGGGTAATAGATTTATTCCCTGGAAAGTAGAGCTGAGCTGAGGGGGGTTGGTGTACAATAGTCACATGTACAACCAGCCTTGTCTGCACAAAGTTTAGTCAATTGTAGGTTTATTTACTTTTTTGTTTGTTTTTTGTTTATGAATTTTTGGTTGTGGCTATTCCAGCAAACTCTTTTTGTCGATATTTATGCTTGGCAGCCTTCTGGTACTCAGAAAGAGACAAATGAATGTCTCAGTTTGTAGAAGGGCAGTGGGGAAAATGAGAGGTCAGTAGGGCCTGGCAGATGGTTGAGTGCAAAGGGGGTAGGAAAAAAGGGAAAGTGGATACTCAAGCCTTGCTAAGTGGGGGAATCTGCCTGGGTTGAACATAATTAAATCTCAGGCTACCAAAGTGGCCTTTGTTCCATTCAGGGAATAGGAGTAAGCATCCAAAAATCTCATTCTAAGTGGTGACTTGGCATCTAGTCCCTTCAAATTTTTCTGCTTCCAAGAAACCTGTCTTAGAGGAAATATTAGGAGAATTTTAAAGGATATGTTCTATTTTGCTTTAATCTCCGTCTCCTCCCATTTTTCTTGTCTCCTTTTCTCTTGCCTCTCCAGTAAGTTCCTGTTTTTTTCCATTATGTCCTTTGATTTTTTTAATAATTATTTTTTAAAAATAATAAAATGGGTTTGTTTTGCTGTTTTTGTCTGAAAGCCTTAGTTAAACCAAAATAACTGAGGGGAAATCCTGTTTTTGCAGCAGATAAAAACTTTTTGCTTTGACAGTCACTAGGTGTGTTCATCTAAGCAAGAGTTTGATGGTTTCACTGATACGGTATTAAAAGGCTTTGATCATTTTAAGTGTATCCTGAATTTCTCCAAACTGATCTTTTACAGTAGATGCATGTAGGTATTTCTTCTAAACTTCTGTAGTGCACACTGTTTACAAAAGCTATTTCCATGCAATTCTGTCTAGAAATTAGACTTTTTATCAACTACTGAATGAATTTATTTTCAAATGAAACTCTTTAAGAGGAAGAGGAGTTTACTGGGGATGTATTTTCAGTACATTCTGTGTACAGAACTAGTCTTAGAACTTTTATTAATGCTGTTGTGCAATTTTTGTTACAATTTTCCTTGTATAGATGAGCCCAGAGTATAACAATTTGCCATCACTTGAGCCATAGTTCACAAAGAATTTCTCAAGTATATTTGTTTAGCACTCTAGTACAGGTCTCTGTTCTAATAAAAGGGGCCTCACAATGGTGTCTTACAAAGATTTGTCTCTGTAAGTTTGGGGTGAGCTATCATTAAAATGGGCAAATTGTTGCTGAGCTCTGCAGGCCTTTCCAGGAGTCCTGTGAAAGCTGTTACAGAAAATAGCATTTGGTGGAGTACTTGATACTATCTGCACAGGACAATGCAAAGTGCTACTGAAAGTATTAATAGCACAGAGAACTTTTAATAGGAGTTTAAACCCTTCTACCCATAACACCAGGTACCTCTGCACATTGATTCCAGTCATAGGGAAAATATGTATAAAATGATAAAAACTGCTTTTTAAAAGTCATGATGCTAAGGTCTACTGAGTTAGATTGCCAGACATGTGATTTGTGTCTCACTCAAAGCCTTAAATCTCAATTTTAAGCGAAATAAAGCTACCTCTTGGCAGCACTGCAAGGGCACACAGTGCTGCAATTTTAACCTATTACTGCAGTGACAGGGAGAATTCAGTTTCTGGGCCTCTGGCAGAATTTGAGATTTGGGTGCAGAATTCCAAATTTGAAAAGGGCAGAGAAAAAAATATTTGTTTCATTTTGTTTCCTGGTAACTTCAAAATTTGTAGGTTTTTAAGGTGTTCTGGGACCAAAACTCTGGAAACCAGTAGAAGTAAATATGTATTAGAGGGCAGCAAACTAGTGATATGTAATAGTATAATGATGTGTTAGAATATAATTTGTAAGATAATTATATAAATTACATAGCTGTAATGGACAATTATGAACCACAGTGTTGTGTAAAGTGCATACACACATAGAAAGTGTATATTTTAAAAAATATATGCACAGTTGTTAAATGCTGTTTATAATACTATGGTATTTACATGCGCTTGATAGAGCATGTGACATCCCCCCCATTATTACAGTATTTAATGTGAGTGAAACATTACATTGGGCATTTGTCTTAGAAGATTCAAGTGTTTAATATTCAGAGACCATATACATAAAATATCCAATTTCTAAATCTTTGCTGTGCATTCATGCATTGCTGAGCACTTTTTCGAGGCCCAGAGCGTGGTTCTTAATGCAGATGAAGGAGATGTGAGCCAAACATCTGCAGTAGGTTGGATAACCTTCAAAGTGCTTCAAGGCATAAGTCAACCACTGATTTTCAAGATATATTTAATTTTTTTTTCTAGACCATTCAGAATTGATATATCTCTGATCAGATTTTTAAGGTGTCTCTGGTTAGATCTGCTATTTCAGTTCCTGTAGTCCTAGATATTTGAATTTTATGACAGTATGTCACATTGAAGGAAAATTTTTAATATTCACTTTATTTATATGGGTTTTTTAGCAGTTGTAGACTGACATGAACCAAACTCGGAAGATTTAAGTTGCTTTCCACATTTTGAACACAAACAAATTGATGAACAAAATCACTGTGTTCCAAAGTGAGCAGCAGTATGATTGTTAAAGTGTTTGATTTTTAGGTTATCTGAAAGCACACATAACTAAACCTATCGTGCTAAACCTATTGCCAAACAACTGGGAAAATCAGTGTATGATCTGCAAGTATTATTTGGAAATTTGGAATTCCTGTTCCAAAAAGTGTCTCCCAGTAATTTGCACTGAGCAGGGGTGGACAGCAGAATGAATGAAAGCCAGGATCAGACAAAGGGTTCTGCAGGGGTAGAACACCGCCAGATGCTTCTGTACATGCTGGTTTTAGTCTGTGAACAGGAATTATCAGTCTTCCAGTCAGTCAAACTCTTCTTGTGAACAACATATTCCTGATGCTAAATACTAGAGTTCAAGCAAAAATACCTTCTACCCCATTTGATTTGTTTTCCTGCTTGGGATGAGGTTTTATTTTATAACTAGGTTCTGTACTTGGAAATACAAACTTTCTTATTTCATCAGCTGCCCTTGCTCATTCTCTTTAGACTTTCCACCTTCACAAGTTTATGAATATCAGAAGATAAATCATTCCCTGGAGTTTCTTTGATCTCTGCTTGTGATGTCTTGTTGATGAGAAATTTATCATAAACTAGCTGAACTATGAATGAGTTGTTGAAATTTTTCACACATTAGATTTGCTGGTGGATGTTTAATGAAGCAGCCTTGTGTTCCGTCTCCAGGAGCTGTTCAACAGAATCCAGCAGGGCAGCACCATGAAAGTTGCTGAGGCCAAGTTTGCTTTGCTTTGCAAAGCAAAATGGATCTGCTTTGGTGAGAAAAATCAACAATCATGGGCAATGTTAAATTTTACTATAAGCTTGTGGTGGTTTTAAGCATTAAACCTTTCCAAAAGGAGTGTCTATTTTGCTAAGTGAGGCCTCATCTTCTAGGAGTAGGGATTCTGATTGTAATATTTGCTGGGATTAAACCAGAAAATCCTCCACAAACTTAGAGGTGAGAATGGAATCATTAAACAATGGATGTATTAAATCTGACAGCCTGGAAAACAGAAGCAAAGTCAAGAATTCAGTTGCCAGATGCTGCAAGGGAAGATGTTCAGAATTGATCTCACAATGGCAAGGGTAACAAAAAGCCTGTAAATTTCTCTTTGAAGAGATTAATTAAAATATTGTGAGCAATGTGAAGAAGAAATGGATATGTTTATGCTACCTTGTTCTTCCTAAATGTTAATTTTTAGATTGAGCCTATCTATATTCTACTTGTGTTTTAGGATATTCATTTATCAGGACTTTCTGGACTCATATAAATAATCCATGTAATGTACATATTAGTACAGCAGAGTAATCTTCCTAAATCTAGTAACTGAGAGTTGTTATTTGCATTCTAGTTGTACCTAGAGGCCTGTTCAGGATAGGAGCCCCATTGTGGCAACTACTACCAACCATCCAAGATTAGGGGATGAGTTTTTGTGCCCCTGAGAATCAAAATGATTTAGCAGAATTTTTTATGAATCTTACTTGTGTCACTTTCGTGTCCTTACACTTCATTCACTTCTGGGGTCTTTAGGTATGTGTTCTTCTAAATCAAGTTTATAATCTTACATCTTTAAGATAACCTTATGTGTTTGGCTGGCATATTGGGGCTAATTTAAAGAAAAGAAATGAGCCTGGGTGTAGCAAGCCCCAGTGGGAGCAGGCATACAGGACTGGGAGTGGAGCATTCCCAGGGAGACTCTGCTGTTCCTCAGGGTGCTGTGGGCGCTGCAGCTTCCCAGGGCTGAGGATCCCTGCTGAGCTTTGCTGTGCAGGGATGCTCTGCTGCCTCTTGTAGGGTGTTGTGACCAAGCCGTGCCAGGCCCTGCACTGTCAGACTTTGCTCTGTAGGCACATGAGACTCATGAAGGTTTTGCTGGTGAGGGAGGAACCCCAGCTCCCAAGGCAGGGCAGGCCTGGTCCCAGGAATTGTACCGCCATGGAGGTGATAATGAGAAATTCAGAGCACCCAATTCCCCATACCTGAGCAGTTCAGCCATGATTCTTGCACTTTGATTCAGTCCACTCAGCCAACATGTGAAAATGAATTTTTCCTTTTATTGGGTTAGTTTGCTGTTGGCTTAGCAAGCTAAAAAGACTCCTGCAGAAACTGCATAAGTCAGCATAAGGAATAAGAAAAGTGATCACAGAACTGATCAGGCAAATTCTTCCAAAACCTCCAAATGTGAAAATCAAATGGAAGCAGGGTGCATCTAAAGACTTAAGCAAAAGCTTTGTCACCCAAAAGCAGTGATTGTAGAAAAATTTACATTTTAATTTACTCAAGATTGTTCTGTGAAAAATATCACAGCCCACTTAAACCTTTTCTTATTTTTCTATTAGCATAAGAAAAGGTATCTTTGAAAGTACCTGGAAAGCTGTTTTTATAATCCCTGTATTCATTTGCCTAGCACAGAGTATGTAGCCTCACAAGTTAAAAATTCTCCAAATAGTTACAGAACAATTGTATTTGGGCAACAATGTGAAAGTTTCTATGAAGTGGCTGAGAAAACCTAATGAGACATTCCTCTGTAGTGCTTGTGAGCACAGCACAGCCAAAAAGCCTCATGGATGCAGTGTGGGGGAAAGGAGCAGTTTGTTATCAGTCCAGAAACAGCCATCTCACATGCACCAGCCCAGCAGAGAGATCAGTGGCTCAGCTGAACAGCCAGTTTTGCTGCTTGGTGAGCAGCTGCCCTTGCTGAACACAGCAAACCTACAAAAGCACCAGGATCATGTCAGAGGGGCAGATTTTCCCAGCCCTTCTCTGCAGAGTGAGGATGTGACACATAAGGGTGTCAAGGAGCTGCATTAGGGCTTGCAGTAGGAAGGGGCAAGGCTGAACTGGGGGCTTGTTCCTGTAATTCTGTGGGCAGGGACACTCCAGAGGGTGCAGCAGCAGCTGGGTGCCACTGCAGATCAAAGTTTTGGAGCTCTGCTTCTCTGGGAATGGGGGGAGACAGCAATAACTAGGGAGCCAGAAACCCGAGTGCACAAATGTGGAGATCACCTTTCTGCATTGTTCTCTTAGCTACTCAAGTTTGTCAAAAGCTGCTTTACCATATTGTGCATAGGTGGTGCACATAACACCAGAGCTCATGCTTCTGACTTTGCTTGGCATGTTTTATCTAGAATCTGTCATATTTTGTAATGCAAAGAAAGTGGAACTGCTATTCATATGCAAAGAATTAAAGACACAAAATGGGAGGGAGTCTTGTGTAAAACGGTAGTTAAAGGTTCTTCCAGAAGGCTTCTTTTTTTTTCACTATATATAAATCCACTTTTCAGTTTAAAAACATCTCTTTTTTCTCTTTTTTAAAAAAAACTTTTGTAACAATAGAAACAAAACTATTTGGATGCGGACTTTCCTTTGTGTGTAAGAACCTAAATGTGCTTTAGAGTGTATTCATATTATAGGACTGGCGTCCTTGTCTGCATCCATCTGTACCAGCAAAGAGGTTACCACCTCCAGCTTTTTGTCACCTCCCACCTGCCAGAAATTCCCACCCTTACTGATCTGTTGTCAGTGCTCCAATGTTGCCCATTTGCTGCAAGGAAAATCGGCTAGGTTACCTCACATCACCTGTTTTAACTGTTTTAACTGGTCTCATTTATATTGCTTGAAAGAAATTTGGGCATGTTTATGTGAACTGATCTCCTACAGGAGTTGGATGAAAGTGGTAGCTGTCAGGAAATGATAAAAATGGGTGGAGTGCTACCAGCAGTAATCCTTGACTGACCAAGGATGTTGTTCATGGCCTGAGACACACACATGCAATCAGTTGTTAACTTCTGGAAAACTGCCTCACTGATAGTTATTCTTCATTCCTTACACTTTCAGCTGGAGATCAGGTGTATTGGCTTGTGTGTGATGCTCACTCAGTTTTACTGTGGACATTAGAATCTTTTTGCTATAGTATAAATATACAGAAATTAGCTATAAATAGACAGAACCCATGCATTTTATTGTCATCTTCTAGCAAGCAGTAATATCAATTTATCAAATTTTTGTGCCCAGAAATAATTTCTAATTGTTTGCTTTTATTAAACAACAGAAAGCTCTGTAATTACCCCAAGGCTTTCTTTCATCTCTAAGCCATCATTTTGTTAATCTCTAGTGACCAGCCTGGTAGTACAGTCAGAAGATAAACAGTACAGAGAAACAGAATTATTTGCCTCTTCGTGTCATGCCTGGAACACCAAGTAGGTGAATTTATCAGCCTCAGTTATTTGGCACCACATTTGAGTTCAACCTAGAATTCTCAGAGCTAAGTTTTTACATAAAAACAAAGCTATAATAGTCATAGTTTATGTAGCTAAGTCACAGAAGGTGATAATGTATTATACACTGCCAGAACATTTTGTTTTCCATGTCTCCTATCTCCAGTGCATTGCATTATTTCCTTTTCCCTCTGGTCCATCCCTTCAAAGCTCTGATAATATCCAGTAAACATTCATAGCAGATCCTAATTTTTAAAAACACATTGTGTTTAATATTTGCTTATGAAAATACAGCGTCCTGTTGCATTATGCTGTTTATATGGACTGAGAAAATCCACATGCCCAGACAGACAATTCAAATCTTCCCTGTCATATAGCAAAGCAACTGAATATAGCACAGTGACATGTGTAGTGCTGCACATGGGACATTAATCCTGTCCTCAGAGCAGCTTCTAGAGCTGGAGACTCTCCAGTCTCCCTGAATGTCTTCATGACTTGACACTGAAAAACCAAACCAAACCAAATCAAATTCGTTGTCACCTCTGCTAACTTCACCAGTAAAAGTCTGCATGATGCAAGAAGTGATCTCACAGTGGACATTGCTTTTTAGGCTGGGATAATGTGAACAGTTCAGTGCCAGCTGCCAGGACTGCCTTTGTCCACAGCAGGGTCAGCTCCAGCCAAGTTTATTCTCGTTCATGTCTGCATCTTGGCTGGAGAATGACATTTCTGGTTAAAAATAGGAAATAAGCTGAGCATCACCAGCGTACTAATGAACCCCAAATTCCCTTGCAGCTGCTGGTGGGCCAGTGAATCCTGCTGAATGAACCCCAGAGCACTGTGACAAGGGGGCTTGTGCCACAGTCCTCACCACCCAGTTCTCAGGCTCTCCTGAGAACTCTTCCTTTCTCTGTTGAAAAACACAGAGAAAAAATCTACAGGAAAAGCCATTTATTCCAACAGGGCAATGGTTTTCTTGGGCTTATCAAAAGCTCATAAGTGTAACAAAACCAGCATGGACAGGTGGACACACGATTTTCAGTTAAGGAAATGTGCAACAACTGCATTCTGAGCTTTACTGACAGGGAATAATGATAGCAGAAATATTCTGTGTCAATTCACTGTTCTTGTGCTCTTCATATGGCCACGAGGACAGGGATAATGTGCATCCATACTGATATCTGGGACAATGTGGGAATTAATGATAACAGAGAGGCAAAGGTCTGTGCATCCACATGCCCTGGCACAGCACATCAGACTGTTCTTGCCTGTGCTGCTGAGTTTTTCCTCTCAAAGATGCACATCATGCACCTCAGTTTTAATAACTATAACTATTTTCTTTCTATTCTGTAATGAGATAAGAAATGAACACAGGATGATTTTTAGCCAGGCCGTTATGGGTATTGTTTTGTTCTCCTTAAAAGCTAACATAGTATGTTTAATTTAAGAAAAACTGTTAAAGATCAATAAAATGTAAAATGTTTAAAAAAAATAAAGGGAAGAATGTTGCCAGCAATAAATTTTTTACTGCCTGATCAGACACCTGAAAATTTTATTTCTGGCAGAAAAAGAAATTCATCACAGAAATAGTTCTTGCTAGACTGAAACTAATAGGCAGTAGATTTGGAGGATACTGGGGGAAATCTTGGTCAGTGAGTCCTTTTGTATTGACTGAGCATGTGAGTTTGGCCATGTGACACAGCAGACATGACATCTAGCTTGGTAAGTTTACTGCTGTCTTTTCTTTTTTCCAAGTAATAACTTACCTCTGGTGTGGAAATTAAAAAAAAACCCAACTTTGTTCTAAAAGAGTTTCTGATAGCTATAGCTATGGTAAACAGACTGATAAAATATTTGAATTTTTAGATTTATAGAATTACTGATTTTCTATGAATTTTATGTAAATATTTCTCAGTAGCAATTAAGAAATTATGTTTATTTTCCTGTGAATGAAAATAATTCTGTATTTCTGCCAAAATGTTAGAAAGGTACTAAATTAGTAATTTCTACAATTATTTATTTTGTAGACCCTTAGTGATTAAAGTGACTTTACCTTAACCTAAAGAAAGAAAGAAAAATCAATAACTTCAATCAACCATTGAGGGTGTGACAAGCCAGTGGAAAGTGCCAGAAGATGGTTTAGGATAATTTAATTATAGAAAGAAAACCCCAGTTTATACTGAACTAATTAATGAAAGGAAAGTCAAAGACAACTTTAAAGAAAAAAAAGCTTAAACCCCCCCCAACACCACCACTCCATCCCAGTTTTAGTTCAGTGCTGTGATTGTTGTCCTCCCTACTTTGAGTGTTCCTGGTGCAACCTGGACAATGCAGACAAAGTGAGAATTTATAACCAAATTCAATGTGGGGCTCACTTGGGCTGCTGTCTCTCCCAGCAATGGGCAGCTGCCTCTGTTCTGCACATTCCAGGCATCATGTCCAATATTGCTGATGGGACATTGTTGGGATTGTATTCCATTATTAAACTGACATTTTAGACTTTGCTGTTTGTCAGATTGGTCTGGGATTTGGGGGTTTTTGAGTTTGCTGTTGTTCTTGTCGTTGTCGTTTGGGATTTTTTGGCCCATTGGGTTATCTTGTGGGGTTTGGGTTTTTTGTTTTGGTTTTGCTTTTTTTTTGAAACATGTCTCTCTGATAATAGATAATCCATGTACAACTGTGCTGATAGCTGGTGTGATACAGGCCCTGTATCTATCAGCTGGAGATACATCACACGTTTTCCATGGGGGCTGGCTTAGTTGGAAATGAAAGTGAAGCTCTTTCCTTTTTTATTCATTTTGTTTTGCAGCACTGCCATGGGTTTTATTCAGATTTATGGGAGACTGCCTAGACTACACAACTTCCACTGCAAGCAGCAAAAGTCATACTCTATTCCGTTCATTTTGAATTAGAACCATCTATTACCCCTCTACTGTGATTTTAATAACTCCCATATTTTTCTGCTATAGATTCACATAAAGGGCACGTTATTTTTAAAAGATAAATACATGTTCTTCTACCTGGACCTGACAAATCTATTAGCCAAACCTTCCATTAACAGAAGAAAGAGCTTCCTTTATTTTGCACAAGTTCTTTCCTAACCTTTAAGGTAATTCACTGTAATTATGCTTCTATGTAATGACAGGGCTGATGTTCCAAGTATTCTGAATTTTAACTTTAAGCAGCACTTACTCTAATTTCTGTGGTGCTGTGCAGACCTGAGGTAGTGCTCTGTGTTGTAGCCACCTTTGGATTATATTTGTTGAAATATGGGGAGAATTATTCCTTAAAATGAATATTCATTTTGTCCTAAGCATAATTCTTAGTCTCTCAGTTTTATTGCTTCTTTTATTAGCAGCTTTACAATTTACTTAATATTGCTTTTTGGGAATGGAAGTAGCAATTTTTTGGCTTTTATTAACAAATCTAATACTCTTACACTGGTATAAGATTGTTTTTGGAGGAGGATTATATTTGTGGAGGCTTTGCTCCACTCACATTTTGTGTCTGCACCCTATCTGGACAGAGCTCTTCAGGACAAGTAGAATAATTGGGTAACATAAAAGGTTTTCAATTGTTTGTACAACCTCTGTCATAGTGGTTCATTTTATAAAGCTGTCCTTGAGAGATCCTCAGCCACTCTTGTCAGCTGAACTTTGCTGGGCTGCCACACTGAACTGAGCTGTAATTTTCACATCAAAATATTTTGATGTGTATTTCCTGTATCAGACTGAACTTCAGAACATGTGCTGGAAGCATCCCAGAAATCCTGAGAGGTCACAAGGGCAGGGCAGTATTTCTCACAGTGCTTCAGTATGTTTGCAGTTCCAACTAGAATCAAGTGGAAATGAAGTAACAATACACTTATAAAAAAATGGTGACTTTTTAATTTAGTTTTTATTGTTCTTTATCTGTTAGAGTCTATTCAGTGATTTACAGAATGGTCTCTGTTTCCTTCACATATGCAGAATAATTCATTTATTCCCAATAGAGTTGTCTGAGCTCAGCTTTTCCTGGCAAATATAGATAATAAAATGTTACTTATCTGAAATATATGCCTAAAATATATGTGGAAGAGAAAATAAATATAATTTAAATATTTCCCTTAAATTATTCCCTTCAAATTCTGGATAGAATTAAATTATTCCTTCTTATTAGAGATGTGGAGAACAGTAGGACTATAAACATGCCATGAGAAAAACTTCTAGTCCACATTAGCGTATCTCTTTTGTCCCTGACATAAAGTTGAGAGAAACAATCCTTGTATTAGGTCAGAAGTTCCCAGTGGAGTTCTGATCATCCATTTATATTTCTGCTATCCTGAAGTCCAGGTGGAAACAGTACAGTCCAAAGTTGGTTCATCATCTTTTAAAGGCATGTTATTATCTACTGCAATAAGGAGTCCCCAGGCCAGTCCCAGCTGGGTCTGGAATGGAACTTGAATGGGGAAAATGATGAAAAAAATCTTAATGGATTCCTCATTCTTTTTCTTGACTAGGTTATTAATAAAACCTTAAAACTGTTTGAGTCATAAATTTGCTATAGTTCTGTTTTGAGCATATATTCCTCTGGACACAAAACATGGTCCATGGTGTGTCTGCAAAATCAGCCCAAACAGCAGAGACAGCCTAGGGTGAGGTGGGGGGCAGCAGCAACCACCAGGAATTCCAATAGAGGAATCCTACTAATTCCTGTGTTCCTTCAGCAGAGAGCTGCTCTGTTCTGTTCAGTGTAGTTTGGCTGTCAAACATACAAATCTTACAGTGGCATCTCAGCCTAGGGCAGAGAGCTGTTCCCTGAGGTACCTAAACCTCCCAGGCAGCAGATCAGAGTTGAGTCAGCCTTCTTCATCTTGTCCTTGGCTCTGCAGGATGGGGATGTGTCAGCAAACAGAGACTTTTGCAGCATGCAGGGAACATGCCCAGACAGTGGGGGCACACTTTGCATTTGCAGGGGATGTGCTGTAGGTGTGCAAACACTGATTCCATCAGAGCAGCTGTCCTGCACCTCCTCCTGCCTTCCCACGCCTACCAGGCTTGGCACTGAACTGCTGGTGTGCTTTGCTCTCTGCAGCTGGGACAGACAACTCTGTCTGGAGGAGAAATTAAAAGTCAGTGTAGCTTTGAGATATATGTAAGAGCCTTTATGAGTTTAAATGCTGCTGCTGCTGTATTGGTTTGGGACTAGACATGCCCAGGGCATGTTCTCTGAATATCATGCATTGGAACAAGAGGCTGTAGTGGTTGTGCATGTGATACTAAAAGTGAGTATTTAAGAAAGATGTTGCTGACTCATAGACCTGTCAGATAAAAGCAGTATTCAGAGAGGACACAGTAGCTGACCTTTTGCCAGCTTGAATATAAAGTTAACTTTCAGTAGGATTGTGCAGACTGTACTGAAAAGGAGGGCAGAGGATCTTGTGGAGAAAGAAATATGAAGTCTGGAGACAGAGACAAGCTTTAAGTGACTTATGGGATCTCTGATAAAACTATTGCTCAGCAAATAAGGACTTTGTTTGGAGGATTCTCTATTTGTATTGTTCTGTTTGGCTTTTAATCTAACTGCAAATCCTAAAAAATTGTGGATGAAATGTATTAGCACACCGAGTAATTTGTCACACAGCACAGGAACTGTTAGCTGAGGCCCGCAGTCTCTGTGGTGGAGGGGATAAAACACCTTGGGCAAGAAGAGAAAGAGAGCTGGAATCTGAGTCAGTGTTACTGCAAAATGGGAGAATAAACATCTCTTCAAACACCAAACCTTACAGTTATGGAGGATGCCTAAAATTTGCCTAGGTGGCTGGGCCTTCCTCTAAAAGCTGTCTTGCAGCAGATTAATTAAAGCAGACAAGCTTGATGGAATCACAGAATATGCTGAGTTGGAAGGGACCCAGCAGGATCACTGAGTCCAACTCCTGGCCCTGCTTGGGACCTCCAAGAATCCCACATTATCCCTGAGAGCATTCCCCAAATGCTTCTTGAACTCAGACAGGCTTGGTATCTTTTTTTTTTCCCTCTGGAGACAAACCATTCTCTTTGTAACAGCTTCTGATTTTCCAGACAGCCATTATGACAGGATGAAATACTTCTCTGTATTTAATTATCAAGTTTTTAATTTGAATTTATCAGGAGCCTGGTTGAGTAGAGTCTGCAAAATTGTCAGGCAAAGGAATCTTCTAAAAATAAAATGTTGTTAGCAAGATACTCAGTGTGCATAAGATGAAGGAATTTATAAATAGATTTGGGAAGAATTGAGCTCATTATAAAATAAATCAAAGATAGATTTTTTTTAGAGATATAGCCACGTTTCAAAGTTATTTTAAAGGAGGCTAAGTCTCCACTGTGGAGACTTTGTCTCATTCTTTCTCTGGCACCAGGTATTCTCCAGCCCTGCAATGAAAGGAGAGAGCCTGTGTGGCAGGAGGCAGGCACAGAGCTGTCTGCAGCAATCAGCAATCAAGGGATCTCATTATTAATGAACTTTTATCTCCTCCCACCTCCTTTTTCTTGCTGTTGTTTTTTGTGGTGATGTTTTGTTTTTTTTCAAATCAGAAGTGTCATAAGTAGCCTGCCTGGAAAGAAAAGTGCATCCATCAGTGGGGGTGGCTCCCAGGAATCTGTGGCTGGTTTGTGGCTCAGAGGAGGAAGGTTTGCAGTGCAGGCTGCAGTGGGAGCTGTGCCTCATGTGGGAACAAGGAGTAGCAAAGAGACAGAGTCGGTGTGAAACCATTGAGTTTTGTGAGGGCTCTGCTACATTTACTCAAACAAAAATTTACCTTCAAGGAGATGGAGGGTATTCTTTATAAAAAATTTTTCCAGATGTACCAGCAAGGGGAAGAAAAAAGGAAACAAGCTGTACAAATTGTTGTTAGAAAAAAAAGTTTTTTCTGTTAATGATAGTTTCTCAAAAAATTTAACAGTGCTGTGTAACTGTATTGTATCCAATTACTTGCTGCTTGTTGTATGTTTCAGCCACAGTGTAAAATTTGTTTAGACATTGTAAAAACCATTTACAAAGGCAACAAAATTATGCAGATTTGACATATCATCCTTTTAAAAGTGAAAGTCCTGCTCAGCCTGGCTGTCAGCCATTCATCTTAGCAATGAGACCATCTGAAGTTCTTTTGAATGAAAATATATCTGGAAATAAAATTATCTGAATTTAATTGCATTATTTCAATTTCCATTTCAAGACTCATGATTTACTAATTCCTCCTAATTGGAAAGATAAGCCTATTCTTATGTTCTCAAGCCAATTAGACGAAAAGAGCAATGCCTGGGCAAACAGTTTGTCTGTGTCATGAGAGGAGAACAGAGGCATTTTGCTCAAATGGAAGTACAAGAGAGATGCAGCTCTGAAAGGTTTTTGTTCACACCAGGATGAGTGAACTCTCCAGGGGTGCACTTGAAAGCAGCCCCCCAGTCTCCCCATGCTTTATTTTGTACTGGGGATTGATGTGAGCACACAAAGCAGCCTCCTTAAAGCTAATCCACACCGAAGGCTGTGCTTTTAGAGAGCAGCTGATGTGCTCCAGCTTCCCATGAATCCCCATCCCGAACGAGAGCAGAACCAGTCCAGAGTGCTTCCCAGCACTCCCCTGGCCCAGAGGCCTCTGTGGGCTCACCTTGGTGTTTTACACCAAATGTCTCACTGCTCTGCCCTGCTCCTATTGCACTGCAGGAGCCTCTGTGGGCTCACTTTGGTGTTTTACACCAAACGTCTCACTGCTCTGACCTGCTCCTATTTCACTGCAGGACATCTTGCAGTGGCATGATCTAAATGTGGTGAATGATGTAATTATAATCTATAGCAAGATTAATAGCTGCCAGTGAAGAAGAAATAGTAGTTAGAGCAAATGCAAAATATTTTGAAGATATAATAGATTAAATAAAACACACTTCTGCTGTCTTTCTTATATACCATATTCTTTTAGTATTTAACTTTATACTCTCTTGGAAGCTGAGGGAGGCTGTGGATTAAATACGAAATTCTTTGTTCTATTTTCATATTTGGTCACAATACTGCATTGGAGTGCACCAAAGCAGAAAGAAAATGTGTTTTTATTAATTGAATATTGGGGCATTTTTCTTGCTTATCAGATTTTGGGAATTTATTTTCAGTCTCAAGTGAGATATTTAATAAAAATTAGTTTTAAACCCAGTGAAGAAGTAAAAAACAAGAAGAAAATACATCTCTTAAATTGCTTTCAAATTCCCCTGTTGGCATGCCATTTTCTATTACTTTCATTCACATTTTGCCACCGTATTGCAAGCAGCACCAACAGCCTGCCCTTACTCATTACTCATTTTTTATTTGCAGTTCTATTTGAGAACATTAATATTTTATCTGACTACTTCACAAAGCAAGAAACTTCTCAGGGAATTGCATCATATAAGAACTTTGTTGGGATGTTAAGAGTGTAGTTTGATTTCAGGGGCCTAATCTTCATGTAATAATATGTTCAAGAATTGTCTTTCTGCTTTCTGACTTACTGGAGATTGTAGGGAATGCCCACATTTTAAAAAAACACCTAATTTTAAAAACTATCTGAATTTAAATCTCTTGAACAAATTTCTTTTTCTCTCCTTCCTTTGATGGGATTATTTCCTTTCCAGGAACAAACTTGATAGAAATGGTGAAGTCACCGAAGTTTGGATTACATGTGATTTTTATGGAATGAAGCAAACTGCCAAAAATCACTGGGTTGGAACAGATCGAGAAAACCAGAGTGGTCACATGAGAATCATTAATGTAGACTTTTGTGCAAAATTTTATCTGCTTCTCTTGAATGCTTTTCTCCTGACTGTGGAAAGATGCCTTGTTAAGAAAAGATTGTTGTAATTTATCAAGTAGATTGTTTTTGTGTAACTCCTAATAGGGAAACTGAAAATGATCATAGGGAAACATTATTTTTGGTTTGAAAATTAAGGAATTGGAACATTTGGTTTGAGTAACAGTGGAAACTGCAAACAATTCTTGCCCTTTAGAATCTTGCTCACCATCTTGTTCCATGATGAGTGCCTAATAATCAGTGTCCTTCCTTTGTGTGGTGGCTCATATACAACTGATGCACAGTAGATTACAAGATGTGTCAATGCTGATGAAAACAGAGAACTGGTTTTTCTATCAGAAAATATCACTAAGAGCAGTTAAGATTATATTCTTCTGATATAGGAGAGAGAATTTAAAGCATTATTTTAAACATGGCTACCTCAGCATTGTTTTCCTCAATTTTGCGTAGGTGATGAAGACAGGCTGGTTATATATCTTGACATTAGAGATTAAGTATGAAAAGCAAAGTCTGAAGTTCTTTAATTGTCTGTTTTCTATGTAATTTATAACAGCCTGCTTGTTACCATTGCTTTTACTGTGCTGACCCTCCCAGGTCACCAGGAGATCTGGCTGCCTGGGAACGTCAGGCCAACGTTTGGCAAAGTTTGCCAAAGCAGATTCTTATAGGGTCACATTCCTCCTCTGAGATGACAGCAGTTGTACTAAAGTATATTTAATGTCTTAAACACTTGAACTGATATATGATAAAAGGTATGGGAGAAGTTCAAATATACAGCAGCAACACATGGCTCTCAATTTAGTGGAAGTGATTTTAAGTGAATAATCCTTATTAAGTGAAATTGTGAGCAAAACTCCAATGCTCATACACAGCTTAGCTGAGTTTGGTTGCTTATAAATATGCATTGTACATTTGATTATTTCACTTTTCAAGTTCTTCAGTGAGCAGGGTGGTACACATGCCTTCTAGTCCTGAGATACCAGAATCACAATCCCTCATGTCACAACAACAGAGATTTTTGTTTTCAGTTCTCTAATTTTGCACAACTTTTTTGTTGAAACAGGCTGAAAAACATATATAATGTCTCCTAAAATAAGCATTGCCCTCATTCTTTGAATGTATCCAGCTCCTGTTTATTTGGTAAACAGACTCTCTACATGGATATCCAAGGCATCCCAGGACCCTGGTATACTGTCAGTGCTCAGCAACCTTTACTTGACTTTGTAACCTTATTAATGATTTGTCAATGAGCCAACTGGGTTAGAATCATCACAATGAGATAGAAAATTACTCTTTTTTCCTTTCTGAGAGTTAACTACGAGTTACTAGTGCTTGTTTCTGTAGAGAGGTTTGTCTCTGTGAAGGTAAAGTGGTCCTGGTACATTTGACATTAATTTCTGTCATAGCATTTAAAAGGCTTGATTTTTCTCAGATGTCCAGAGATGTAGGTCCAGAATTCCCATTATCCTAATTAGTTTACAGAATGAAACTACTCAATGCACGTCCAGGCAATTATTTTACCCTTCGGCTGCTGGCATGATACTGAAAGAAATAGATCACATCATTTATGCACTCCCAAAAATACACCTTGTTAGCTGTGCCCTGGAGTCAGGAAATCAAGTGTCTAAATAATGAAAATGGTACAAATGTGCATTGTTGAAAATTATGAAAAAAGACTGATACTCTGTTGTCAGCATCATGTCTCAGTTTGTGGCACTTCCTTTTCAAGACAAATAAAAAAGCAGTGACCTTGATTCATCTCCATAATGGTACTATCACTGAGAGAGTGCAGGCCAGAATTGTGATGCTATTTGTATATGAGTTTTAGAGGAAATGCATTGCTGTCTTTAGTGTGACTAAGAAAGCTACTCAAGAATGGGACAAGGAGGCTGAAAAGAAGGATTCCAGTTGTCACACTGAATACTCTCATAGCAGCTGGAGGCTCAGGGGGTTTTGCTGTCTAAAAGCAGAGGTAATAATACTGATCAGGCCAAAATTGTGACCATTGATGTTACTGGTGTTTCAGAATTGGGCAGCTGTTTGTTAAAATATTTAGTGCTACCTTAAGGATGGTATAAAAAGCAAAGGGGCTGGCTGACCAGTGCAGCCACAAAGCTGAAGTGTGGTGTCATGTGGGAGGGACTGATGCAAATCCCAGGGCCTTATTCCCACTCTTTGAGCTGACATTTGGCTGTATGAAGGTGTGGGAGAATGCATTGCCAGGTGGGGAAGCTGCAGCCTCTGTGACAGACACAAACTTGAGCACAGCTCAGAGCGACACAGGCAGCCCCAGTTGGGTGACATTGTCAGCTTTCAGCTGGTGGGTTGCATGTCCAGCTGCTGAAGAGCTGCCACTTGTCTGTCTGCACTGAGCTGGGCCTGGGAATTTTTTTAAAGCAGTGTTTGTTCTGTGTTTCTCACTCTCTGCTTTTCACTTTGAAAGGATTTGTAGCTGGAGACACATCTTGCTTATTGTCTTTTAAGGCTTCCTGTTGTTTCCAACTTCTTGCCATAGAGAGGATAGTGACTTGTTTTTGGAGGTGAATCCTTTAGGTGCCTGGTTCCCACATAGGAAGTTCTATAATAAATATTTGCTAGTTTTATTTTGGATGTATGTTAGTCTTTTGACTCCTGCTACAATTTTGCTTACTCTTTGTAGAAAATTTATCTCTAAAGGTCATGCTGACAGTTATATCATAGAGCCAAAATAGCTGATTTTAACACATTTCTTTCTCTCCTCTTTCAAGTAAATCCTGCAACTGCTCTGAAGCAGTGCTTTTGACTAATGAGAGCTATTGCCAGGCTTCCCTGTTATGACACATTGTTAGAAATGTGCCTGACATACAAAAGTGATGGCTCACTGGGCTTTCATCACTTCTTAGCCACTGTCACAATTAGGATCAGTGTTTTATTTGGAGCTCAGTGATTCAGTTCAGATCTCTCTAATTCTCAAGGGAGGTTGCTCACAAGGGCAAAAATTCAGTTTTCATACAGACTTGTCTCCAAAGTCTTACATAAAACACTATGTTAAAAGAACAGCACTGTAACTGAGTGGGGTATGAATTGTCTGTAACCTGGTAGAAAGGTAAAATATAGCACCACTACATTAAGTAAGACCAGATGTCTTCCTTTTCTGACTAAGGGTCTGTTTAGACATTTGTAGAATTCCTTTGTTTTGGAAGAGTTTCATCATATCTCTCCTTCTGTAGATAATTTGGTACATGGATCAGATACAATTTTATCAAAGGCCCATTCACATGCAATAGAGCAGTCTCGTGTTTCTAAAGAGGAGCAAGTTCTCTGATTCTTTCAAAGATGAGAGCAAATTCTGCACCATATTGAGTGCCCTTTGGCGGCAGGTGAAGAATTCAACAGCTTGTGGGAGTGCTAATTAGTGCTAATAATAACTTCAATGACCTGCCTTGGCTTTAAAATGCCTGACAGAAATTGCCCTGTCCTTGAAGGACAGAGATTTTGTTTCTGTGTGAGTCTGATTAGGGACACTCTTGCCTACATGTTTCTGTGTTTAGTGATCACACACAATTACCAAGTGAGTGCTTGTGTGTGAATAAAAAAGAAGTGGGTGGTGTGGAGGAATCAAGAGGAAAAAAAGGCAAAGACATCTCCCAAAAATACTATGCCAGAATTCCATTACTAAAGGGATTTCTCTTGTAGTCTAAATAGCCTTATTAAAACTAGATATAGTAATAGGAAAGCATTCGATTAGGAATTGGATTAGTCAAAATTAAACCTTGTCTCTCTAATTTTGGTACTTTTTCTGTGGTTACTCTGCTGAAATATGTATGGAGGGTCTGAGGAAAATGAAAGCAGTAATTTGAGAAGGTATACAAAAAGCTCCAAAGTATGAAATTTTTATTTCATCTGGATAATAGGTTGCTGATGGTGCAGAAAACAATTGTATTTTCAGGGATATTGCCCTAGACCTTTCTAATATATATTTTATTACCACTAGCCAGAAAAATGAATTACTTTATGAGCTGGAATGATAAATTAGAGGGTTTTCTGACTTTCCTTTCTTTTGCTAAAGTGATTTTTGAAAATCAGTCAAATTCGAGGAGAGGAAGGGGTTTTTAAAATACCAATAGAGGCTTACTTGGATGATGGAAACACAGGTAAGGTAGCAGATTTATTTATTTTTTAAGTTGAGGATAAAAATTTGAAGTTAAAAAAAAATGACTCAGTGTTTAGTTCCTAACTAGACATTTGGCTTCAGAGCTGCCCAAGCAACTCTAAGGAGACTTGTTCCCTATCCTGCTGCCACCCACCCACTCCTGACCTCCTGTAGTCCCATCACTGCCCCAGCACTGCTGGTCCCTTAGTTGCAGAGTGAACAAGATCAGGGAGCTTATCCAGCTAAAAAGGTGGGATGACCAAGAAAAAATAGGCTTGTTTTTCAGCTGGATCAGTTTCCAAGCTGACTGGCTCCAAGAGGAATTGTGGATCACTGTGTGGCTGCAGGGAGCTGTGCTGGCACCCTGGGAGCCCTCTGGGCAGCGGTGGCCAGAGCTGCAGCTGTGGATGCCACCACGAGGGTCAGGAACTCCAGTCCTTCCCTTTACATTAAAATGTCTGCCATCACCGTACACTGGTGAAGTACAAAGCACAAAAAGTCAAGTATTTGGGACCCTGGGAGCCCTCTGGGCAGCAGTGGCCAGAGGAAAGGGCTGCTGAAGCTGTGGATGCCACCACGAGGGTCAGGAACTCCAGTCCTTCCCTTTACATTAAGATGTCTGCCATCACTGCACACTGATGAAGTACAAAGCACAAAATGTCAAGTATTTGACACCTCGCTTTTCCCCAAAGCTGCAAAGGTGCAGAATGTCTTTAGTCTCATTTTGATTACTGTTAAAGAGTATCTTAGAAATCAAAGAGCAAAGAATATTCACATTTGATTGCCTTATTACAGCCAATTAAGCTTAGTCAGGAGCACAGATGTGTACTGAGGGACTAACTTGCTGCACAGCAAGAGGGAGAATACTGGTTTACTACATTTTCCAGCTACCCACACCATCTCAGAGGGTGCAATATACAACCAGTGTGGAAACACCCAAGGCAATGTCAGCTCACTGAAAGTCTGTGGGGAAAGCTGCCACATTTCAATGAAATGAAGAGACATGTGAAACAAGCAGCCTTCCATCTGGAGATTCCGGGGATCCGGAGTGTTCTGTAGTACAGCAGTTTAGTTGTGTGGCTGTGTTGACTTTGAAAAACAGAAACACCAGGTAGCCAGTAGCTAAATTGTGACAAACTGGATTACAGAGGAGCTGTAAAAGATCCTTCAATCAATTGTTAGAGACACAAGATTCATCTGTTTGGATTGCCCTGGACTTGGTCCAGAGTGTCTGAAAGGGAGAGCAGAAGCAATGAAGTGCTGGGTTTGCAGGGTGCTAAGTGCTGCTCTGATGCCTGTACTGTGAGAAATCCTTCTCAGCTCAGAGCACCAGGGCCTGAGCAGATGTCTGAGAATTTGGTTTCCTCCTGCACATCAGGATTATCATATTCAAAGTATCCAAAGTGATTTTTTTCTAAAGCCAGTTCAGGAATAGCATTGATACTTCATAGATGGAAAATAACTAATAATTTAAATATTTTTGGTAGGCCCATAAATATCAGCTCTTTGATGGTATTCAGGGGAGTAACATTTTATTGAAATGAATAGCAAGAGACATCTTAAAGCCAAGCAGTTATCATCAGTAGAATTAATTGACTAGCACTTAATGTTCTGTAAATTTGAACATTTTTAATGAATATACACAATCTTAATAGCCTAGAATAGAAAGATAGAAAGGGGCATGGGATCATAAGAGAAATTCTAATCCAAGGTCTAAATCCTATGAATTTACTGAAATTCCAGAGATGGGTTTGGGAGAAAGGATGTGCAGAAATTCCTCTCGGATGGAATAGTACATCATACTCCTGGTTTTATTTTTATTCTCTAAGAATCTCAGTGGTAGTTGTGCTAATTTCTGCTACCTGAAATTTCAGATAGAACACAATGTATTCAGCAGCCCTTCCCATTGCCACTTCCTGTGAGCTGATTTAGGGGGTTTAAAATAGTAAGCAGCACAAGTGTCTCCTCTGAAAGCTGGATCAAAGACTGTAAGTTTGCTCCAGGTCCAAATCTCCATTGCATTCTTTAGGATGACACTGACAGTACCAGGCCAGGTTCTGAGGGACACGTTTCTTGGCTGAAGTTTCTTTAAAAAGTTGCAGTTCCTTTAAATTAACGTATTAAAGTAAAAGATCACATTGTGGTTACAGAGCATGTGAGAAGAGACTGAGGCTGTTTAATGGCATGCATCAGGATCAGGCTGAACTCCCTCTCCAGGAAACAGTGTGGAGATTGCTCTTGGGATGAAGGTAGAGCTCTGACAGAGAGGGAAGGCACATTAAGTTTTTGGAAAGAGTGAATCCTGAAGGCATCTGTGCCCAAGAAACATGTGGAAACCTCACAGTGCTCCGTGGGACACACTGCTGTCCTGGTGTAGAATGGAGGCAGCAGAGTAAGCAAAATCACATGCTTAGCACACATTCTCTGTGCATTTCTCTGTGTTTGAAATGCTGTTACCTAGAGGATGCTTTCAGGGTTTCTTTTTCTCTGCCTACCTTGGTGTGCCCCAGAGAGCAGTAAGTACAGGTCAGCTGGAACAGGGGAGTTGTCTTTGTGGTGAGGGCCCAGCTGCTGTCACTGTCCCATGGCAGAGCGCAGAGCAGCTGTGGAGCCTGGGGATAATGAGGCTCCAACTGCCCAGCTGGAGGAGAAGTGACTGAATTGCACTGTAATGGTCAATAAAAACCAGAGGAGTAACTTCAGTACTGCTCACTGAAATGTTTAGTGTGGGAACCTTTTCAGAGTTGGGATTTTTTCAGATTATTGGGATTTCTGGTCAAAACACCTCATTAGTACCTCAGCTTTCATGGCACTGCTTTCTATTCCTGGGTAAGCAGAAGGTAAGCATGATGGGTAGAGACCACAGTAGATTTTCAGATGATGTGCCAGCTGGCTTTCTGTGCAGTTTCTAGTGCTGCAGAGATCCACGCGCTAATCCTTCATGCTGGTAGCTGTGTTTTTTCTTTATTTCAGTATTCTCTATTCCCTTATTTCTTCCTTTTAGGTCTAGACTCTAATTCTACAGTCCACTCTGCTCATTTCTGTACTGACAGTAGAGCAGAGCAGAGAATTAACTTTAATCCAGTCGCAGTTGCCTCCATTTGCTCTGTTTCTTGAAAATATACAGAAACTGCTTTGGAGTTATTTTAAAGTGTTCAGAGAAGACTCTAATTGTCTCCTGGTTGCAGTTGGTCCTTAACTTGAAAAGCAGATTTTGGGAATCCTGCACAGATATAGTCTGTGAAAGTCCTGTTCTTGAGGGTGAACCTCTGCTCTGGGTCATGCTTCATCCTGCTTACTGTCATTTGCATAAACACATAAAATGCAATTAGGGCTGTCAGGTTTCCTTGTAGTTTAGCTAAGCACTGTGGTGTAGGTGGCAATTTATATGTTGCCATAGACTAGCTATTTTAGTCAGGATCAGTTAAGAAATTGTTCAGATATTTGAAAGATCATGAAGGTGCTGGCTCTAGTGACTCCCAGAAGAGTGATACTGAAGCATTGATAGAGACTGTAGTCTGGGATGAGACATTAAAAAGGAGTTCAAGTGGATAACAAGGACTTGATTCAATACCTCAAGAAGGTTTTGGGCCATTTTTACGTAGTGTAATTCAGTAAGAAAGATGAACAGTTTACAGAGATGTATTTGGCACAATAAACTGAAGGTTAAGTCATGTCCTCATGTCCTAAGAGCACTGCTAATTCATATTGTTATTTCTTCCTCACATTTCAGGCACTGAAAGTAATATTCTGCTTCAGTAAATAGTAATCAGTTTCAGAAATGCAGTAGCTTTCATGTCTTTCGAGAAAATAATGATAAGGGTTTTAAATAGTATCCAGCATTCTTACAAATAATTAAACTTTTAAGACAATTTTTTGAAGATTGTAAGCTCTCTAGTGAAAGCATTACCTGGATAATACCACTTGAAATATTTTTTTGTAGTGAATAAATGTTGCCCAAATATTTCCTCCTCAAAAAGAAAATCAGAGCTTCTTCCATCTCCCTTCCCTTCCTTGTGTCAAAAAACCCTAAAAAGCAAACCTTGAAGGCATTTGTACTGTCATCCTAAGTCAAAAGTACAAGTGACATAAATATGAAAACAAGCAGTTTTCATATTCACCACAACACAAAAAAATTAAAATTAAATGGAAATAAAATCCTAGCCTCTTCACTAGGTATATAATTTTCTAACATCTTTTTTTTTTTATCAAAAAGTCTACATAATTTAATTATTTGTGTTTTTATAACAACTTATAGAATTCCAGTCAAAGGTAGGTTCTGGACAAGTTTTAGTCTCAAGACATGATAATTACCTGGACAGTATATTAATTATACAGTGAGTGCCTGGTATATAAATTAGAATGTATTTTGATTGTGTATATGTGTATATATATATATACACAGTTAAAAAATATATACTATATATATTTTTATATAGTATATAGTTATATATAGTATATAATTATATACTATAAATATATTTTTAATATAGTATATATATACTAATATATACTAACATATATATATATTAGTACAACTAAGGAACACACATACACAGCGCTGCCACCCCAATTTGACAGAATCTCTAATTTGAGTGACTTTTGGAAATGCAGGTTGGCAAACATGGAGTTAAACCTTAATTGATGTCCTCCAACATCCCTTCTGACCCATGCCTGCTGAAAGGGAGAAGAGTGGTGCTTGAAACAGTAAGTAAATTCTTCACTCTGACACTATAGATTACTTTGAGCCTGAGATGCATAAAGTAGAGCACAAGTGATCTAATATAGACAAGATTTCAAAATGAAAAATTTCCTCTCAGTGGTGTTTCTATCTAATGGTTTTCAATGGTAGCATTAAGATATAGGAGAGCATGCCAGTGTAGCAGTATTTTAGGGCACTTTGTCAATTCCAGACACAAAGCCAAATCAAACATATGGGTATGTTTTTATTTTTGTCCTTGGACTTGCTCTGTCACCATCTCCTCCATGGTTGAGTGCCTCCCTCTGTAAGCAATATAAAAATTTAGAAAATGCTTTTCATATCAAATACTTCAAAACAGTAGAACTTCAAAGGTTTGTCTCATAAAATTTGGGTTTTCAGATTGGACATGCTGGTTTAATTCCAGAGAGAATTATGTGTATAAACACCTTGTTTCCTCATATTCAATATTTCTACATCTCTTTTTTTGTCATTTGTTGCAGTTGGAGCAACACCAGGAATTCTGGAGGCCAAATAGGAACCCAAATATAAACAGTATTATTGATAAAAGATTCAAAAGATTTTACTAGACTGGGCAAGCAAGCCAGAGAATTTCAGTAATTTTAGCCAACAACCCCTGTTTGTGCAACCATCTTGTTTTAGAAGCATTTCAGCACCATCAAAAGCTTTTGTTGGCTGATTATAATGGGTATGTGGAAGGGTGTGCAATCCTATGCAGTTAATGCTTTCTGAGGATATTAGCAACTGTAGCAATTTTTTAAATATTAAGAGGAACAAACAAGAAAGGTATCATACTAATATAACTTTAAAACCAGTATATTTTTCTAGAAGAAAGGCTACAAAGTGTGAAAGAGGTCATTTTAACTTGGAGCATAGGCATTAAACAATTTTTTGCAAGAGTCATAATTCACATTTGGCCTATGGCCAAAGCAGTGAACTTTATCACCCAGTCTTGGCATGTGCAGATAGATGGGCCCTTCTGTCTCTTTTGCCAGTTATTGCTCATGTTGCCAGGAAATCTTAATCATGCTGCTTGGAAGTGGCTGCTGGCCCACCCCCCTGCTGCCAAGCTATTCCTCTGTGTAAGGAGTCCAACTCAGCTTCAGCAAACAGACTCTTAGCTCCCTCTAACATAGGAAAAAAGGTCACTGTGCTAAGGCCACTCAAGGGGACCATATGGTGGTAGGACTTACATCATCACTGTTGCACTGCTGTTGATGCAACCCTATTAATAACCCTGAAGTTCACACAGACTTGGCATAACTAGGTTTTCTAAAAGGAAATGTGTCATATAAACCTAGAGTGAACCACAAAATAAGAAGAAAAGAGAAATGCTCTCTTGAATAATGAGTCATGGAATGGTTGGAGTTGGAAGGGAGCTTAAAGATTATCTAGTTCCAGCCCTTTTGCCATGGTCAGGGATGGCTTTTATAGGTCAGGCTGCTCAGGGCCCCAACCACCTGGTCTTGAACTCTTCCAAGGATCAACAACCTCTTCCAGTGCCTCACCACGCTCTGAGTAAAGAATTTATTCCTACTATCTAATGTAAAAGTACCCTCCTTCAGTTTAAAACCACTGCCCTTTGTCCTGTCACTATCTGCCCGTATAAAAAGTTCCTCTCCCTCCATTTTATAAGCCCTCTTAAGGTACTGAAAGGCTGCAGTGAAGTCTCCCTGGAGCTCTCTCCAGGCTAAACAACCCCAACTCTCTCAGCCTGTCTTCACAGGAGGGATGCTCCAGCCCTCTGATCATCTCTGTGGCTCTGGACCCACTCTAACAGGTCCACATCTTCCCTTCTCTGAGGATCCCAGAGCTTGATGCAGTATGTTTTTATTGACACTTATTTTCCATTGAAATGATATATTTGTATTTAAAACTAATCCTAGCCTTCTCTAGTTTGAGAAGAAGGAAGACAATGAGTTAAGCAGTTTGATTGCAGGGCCACATTACCAGGAGCTGTTCTGTAAGTTCAGGTTTTTCTAGTGTCATATGCAAGCACTATTCAGGCAGCAATAGTCAGAAGAATTTAATGCTCAAGTCATACAAATTGCAATCCATTGGTGAATTTAAGCTCCTCATTAAGATGTTTAGTCATTTGCTTTAGTAGAAATATTGAAAGTTGTTTCATGCATGGATAGCTCCTTTGTCACTTGGGTTCCTGTTATTGTCTCTTTTCATGGAAAAGCAAAGGGCCTTCTGTTAGCTAAACTATATTTGTATTTTACATCCTCTAGTGATAATTTATATCTGAAATTATATTCATAGGTTTGTCCAGGTGACAAAAGGAAAAATAACTGGTTTAGATTGTAGAAATTTTGGTAGAATTTTAAGACTCTTGGGAGCAGTGCAAATCTTAAACACAGCCAGTCAGAAAATGGCAGCAAATAGTTTTGCAGAACTTCTTCTGAGAATATAATAACATAGATCATTATGTATCTGGTATATCTGGTATACTGGTATCTGAACTTCCAAATTCCAGGACTTCTTAAACCATTATTTTTGTATGTCACAAAATTTAGCTTCTGAATCCCTGTTTAAGTGATCTACCTAGAAGTGATGTGAATTCATACTTTGGAGGTGATCAGTAAGTCCATTGAAGTAAATGAGAAATATTAATGGTTTTTAGACCTTTTTCTATGGGCTAACTTTAGTTCTCTATCTATACAGTTTAAATGGCTTTTGAATTTTCTATGCTTTTTTGTGTTTTTAATAGTTTTTCAGCTATAAAGAGGTAGAAATTATTATTTTGGTAGTTTTTTTGATCTGATAGGGTATACCCCACACACTGCATTTTGTTGAGGAATTTTATATAGACTTTGATATATATTTGCTATACCAAACATCTCTTGCATCTGTAATCCATTTGGGGAATGAAGAAAACATAACAGCTATTGAGATTTTTGTATAGTCCATTCCTATGGCCAGTGTGTAATACTAAGGTGATGATAGCACTTAAAACATAGGAGAACTGGATGACAGCTGAGATGTTACCTTCTCTTTTGGGCAAAAAAAGTGCAGCTCAACTGCCAGCTGTGAGACTGTCAAGTGAAAACTGCTAGCTCAACAGCATGCATTTTCATGTCAGCTACTGTATAACTCTGCTCTGCACAAGGAAGTGGAATAATGGAAAATATTCCCACCTACTTTTATGTTTACAGGAGAAGAATCAAAATAAATAAGAGCTTATGTATTTTTCACATGCTTGTAGAAAGAATCATCTCGGCTTAGTTTCAGGAATGTTATTTTTAGGTGCTTATTTCTCATTCTGGGATTCTGCTTTTAGATAATGAACCTTTGGCAAAAATGCCAAACTTCTTTCCTGCTATATAAATGTACAAGAAAATCATGGCATTTCAGAAACCCGCTATAGTTTTTTTAAGAATAACCCTGTGTGTGTTTTAAATTTGGTGTTGTTTTTGCTTGGTAATGCACTCCATCTTATTCTACTATAATTAAGTATAAAATAAGAACCTACAATATGTATTTTTGTACATAACTTGATCAAATATATTTACAAACACTCATCCAAATTGATTTACCTGCTGCAGTCTAATTCCTATAAGTTCTGATTTTGTGATGTGATTTCTTTTACTGTGTTGGTGGATACAATGGTACAGAAAAAAAGAAATTGAAGCAGTTGTTTGTTTTCTGGATACAAATGAATGAGTAGGACTTCTACACAGTGAGAGAATGGCTCTTTCATAGGTAATTGCTTGTGCTAGAATTATGTACCAGACACTTATCCCTGAGGAGGCTTTGCACTCCTGATAGTTGTGCTGTTCTATGCTAAAACAAGAACAAGTGAGCTCCAAGGTGGAAGGATTTCCAGGTAAAATAGATTCAATGCTCATGGAAAGCTGTCTCCACCTGACAGCATTAAAAGGCCTCTTATGCAGAGCTAAAAGCTTCCTTAGTGTGAGGTGATGCCTTACTGTCACTTGCATCTGCCATTGTGGCAAATGAATCTGCCTCACTGAGAAGTGGAATAAGGAAAATGAGTCCCTGAGGTTACCAGGTACAGCCAGCACTCCCAGAACAAGCAGAGCTTGGCTGACAAGGCAAATGGGTACAGAAATAAGGCAAGGTTTTGAGAACTGGGGATTACATTATGTTCTGGCCAAGGCTGGTGTGGCTGAGGTTGGATTGGATCAGGATACCAAGGGAGTGAAAGATGCAGGAATACTCATTAATACAAATGGGCAGCTGGAATTGGAATTGCACTGATTTAAAAGTGACAAGGGATGAGGGTCTTAGTTCAACATAATGGAATGCCAGGGTCTTTAGCCTGGTAACCACACCCTGTAGCAGATCTAGTTAGGCTGTGGGGAGCCTCTGGAAGAAAATACAGTAGATTTTTTTTCATTTTAGAAATAAACCTTCTCTGCTTCTGAAATCAGTCTCTTGCCTCAACATACCATGAGCTGTCATATCTGCTAGTGCCAATATGACAAGTGACCTGTTGTTTGTGGCCCACAAGTAAGAAGCAATGAGCAAACAAGTGAAGTCCATGATACAGGAGTCCTAGGTTATGAGGGGAAAGGGGATGGAGAGAGTGAGGGACTGACCTTGCTATAAATGGTGCCACAGGTCGTGGGGGTGGGGGAATGTGAGCTGCATGAGGCAGGACCTGTGGCTGTGAAAGAACAGGGGGACAGTGACTTCCTCTCTCTGCTTTGTGTATCTCTGGGGAACTATGACCACACACAGTGTGGAATCTGAATAGATCTGAGCAAAGATGATGGGAGAAGCCTCAAACTAAAGTTAGTGCTTTTATTTTAGGTTCTCTCAAAAATACAGAATTGGTCAACTTTCCTAAATAGCTTTCTAAGGTTCAGTGACGGAAGGATGTGCAGGCCTTGTCTGGTAAACCAGGCCAAGTTATGGCATTAATTGAAGTTTCTCACAGTGCTTTAATTAATGGATTTTATATTGTTCAAAGTTAAACCCAAGGGGAAATTTAATGTGCAGGATAAAAGAAAGGTGTTCCTGCCTCCTGTAGATTGAAATCACTATATTTCATATAAAGCATTTGTGTAGCAAATGGTTTCTAAAACTATTACTATGAATTAACAACAATACAAAACACAGCTGCTCTAAGGGACCATAGCTTGCTTTATTTCCAGCCAAGAAGAAAACTTCATTTCTCCCCTCCAGGCTTAGAGTATTAGAAATGCAATTAGATAAGAAGGAAAACTAATGCTTGCTTTGTATACATCAATAATGAGGTCAAACATGGCATTGTCTTTGTCAATCACATCAGAAAGGTTTAAGAAATGCAGTTGTTTGAAGTCCTGTCTTGCTCAACAGTCACACAGATACTGACAGAATGTGCAGTGTCACAAATGCCTAGGAAATGCTTGTACAGCCATGCCAGTGATAAAGACCCCCCAAAACCTACTGCAGGTGTAGCTCTTTCATTCAAAGATCTTCATCCACTTGAGATGAAAGGCAGTCTGCATTGGGGCAACTCAGCAAATGAAAGCTTAAACACATTTGATTCATAGGAGGAGACTAAGTCTGTCACACAAAGTAATTCCAGCCCAAGATTATAACATTATCAATTCAGTGAATATTTTCAAATTAATACATTTTAGAATTAGGTTAATCAGAAGCTTTGTTAAAGGTCAGATTACCTTAATTCTGTAGCCTCAACATGTATGGGTTCCCCCTGGTAAACATTTATGGTAATTATGAGCAACTACATTTTCCCATAAATACAGACAGGTATAAATGCCATATTTGAGGGAATATAGCACCAAAACCCAACATCCTAATGATCAGACAGTCAACACTACTAAATTTTTATAGCATAAACATTTTTTAAAAGTTAAGGATCAGTATTTATATTGAATAGTATATTACCTTTTTTCTTTCCTTCATACGTATTTGCCGAGATGACGATACAAGAAAGCAATAAAAATGAAAGCTGCAAACTTCTCATTTTTTGTTTCTTTAAATGAGAGTTCAGCTAATTTCTGCCAAGAGATGGGAAAAGGAAAGAATTAGCAATGCTTTGCAAGAAATTCTTTGCCCATTAATCATTAACCTTGATTTCATCTGTCCCCTGCTCTGGTTTTTCCCTTTATGGAAGGGAAATTGGAATTTGCCTATTTACAACCTCTTCATTTTTATTTTATGCCACGTGTGGCAGAAATAATTTGGAACTGGATTGTCTTACCTTGCTCAACAGTGCTCAGCTCTGAACACAGACTTGAGGGCATTTGTTCTCTGAAATTCTGCTGAAGGCCAGGGTAACCAGCTTGAATTGAGCTGCTCGACAGCTCAGTCTAAACACATTGCAAAATAAGGGCAAGAGCTGAAGGTTCATCTAAATATTTCATTAACATAGACAAATCCCAGCAAGGCAATCATCAAAATTTAATATATATTAAACTCTTCTCTTATTTCAGTGATTCAGTCAGTACCAGATTTTGGATAATCACAAAGTCTTTCCTTTCAAATCAAGTGAATGATTTTTAACACATAAGGCATTTACTAATACAGTACAATTAACCAACATCTCTCTCCACTTCCAATAAAAGAATCATAAGAAACTGTAGGTACTAAATGTAGGACTCATTTCAGATGAAAAGTTTCTACTGAAATAGTATGGTTCATACTGGAAATCAGAGCAGAATTTTAATTACAGCACTGTATGTGTATATGCAAGGAGTAGGTACATATTGCAAGGTGTGAGAGGACAAAAATTACCCTTGGATAGGGAGCAGGGATCACACCCAGCTGGATCTCCCGCATGAGCAGGACACCATGCTGGCCCCTCCTGTGGTAGCATCAGTCTGCAGCATCACGGATTTGCCACACCAGTCAGGGGTGTTGAGAATGCTCTGGCTCATTTTGAAGGAGCAAAGTGCCAGCCAGGACACAGCCATGGCAGCACAGGGGCTGCAGGGGCTGCAAATCCACCTGCATTTCCATGGGTCACTGGATGGCCAGTTGATGTGGGTTAGTGCTGCAAACCTCCCTGGCTACCTGCCCACCTGGGCTAAGGTATAATTAGCCAGATAGGTGTACCATACCTCACTTACATGCTTTGCACCATTGTGGAATTTCCCTTAGAAACAGGTACAGGAAACTTTCTCCCACATTCTGAATCATTAAGAAGTCCTCATGCACAAGAATGGGTGATAGTGTAAATTTGCTAAACTTAGTTTATTACGGATTTGCTGTTAGTAATAGCAAATGGAGACAATTTTTTAAGAACTCTAGTTCTGTGTCAAATTAAATGGCTGAAACAGAGCTTATAAAGTTGAAAAAGTATCTTTTGAGCATTCAGTGAATGCCAGCTTCTTTATGAAGCCTCTTATGTTAATTACTAAATCTAGAATACAATAAATAATAGCCATACCATCCCAGCCTGAGGAATTTTTAATTTTTCTGTTGTTTTTATAATCAAGAACTACTTTAAACTGTCCCAGATAAAAGTATTTTTTTAGTCTTTTTTTAAAGACTAAATCATATGACCAATATGCTATACGTTAGACCAAAAAAAAAAGTCTTTTCAGCAGGGAAATTCAGCTGTCTTGCTTGATGCATTGTTCAGGCACATGAGAGCAGGCTTTGTGGGGAGAGCTCCATACTGCTGGATGCTTCATGAAGGCAGGAGAAAAGTGCAGATCACTTTCTTTCCTTGCTCATTCCAAGAAGCTGTGAGTCCAGGATATAGTAGACAGCTGGAAAACCCCCAAGAAATCTCTAAGGTCAGACCAGTCACTGCAGCTGGCAGTGGTGTTGGCACAGTAATATCTGAAGCACTGCCAAGACTGATTGATTAGTGTGTGTGAAAGTATACTGAAAAAGAGGACATACAGAAAAGGGGGTGATAGGATCAAAATGACTCTTGATAAATGAAAAATACTGATCACAGCAGTATTTTAGTGAGCAGGAGAAGGAGACAGGGGATAGAATTTGGACAAGAATTTAGGCTTTGATGCTGGACAGGAAATGCTGTATTTTAGTGAAGTTAAGACTGGTAGAAATTACTACTTTGATTTAGCAAAACCTTGAAGTGAACTTAGAATAATGTTGGCTGGAGATTGTGTGAAGATGACAGGTCTGACTGACAGGTTGAATGGTAACACTAGGCACAGTAATCAAGAAAGTAGAAAGCATTTAGAGGAGAAAGATTGCAAGTTTCACTTTCTGCAGACAGGAATTGTTCTGGAACAAGGTGGTAGATCTGTCAGGGACAGAATTGGCTGTTGAATCTTTGTGAAGAGATTGCCTGAAAATAAAATCTATAGGGATCAGTGTTTGTATTTACTTCTCACTATGGAAGCCATGTAGGAAGCCAGGATAACATTATGAGCAGTTTATGAAGGATTGCTTAAAGTGGTAAAAGGAAAACTGGGAAAAAAAGATGGAGGAAACAGCCTTCCTTTCACAGGTTTTACTTCATTTGGCAATTCTGTGTCAGCTATTGCTGATATTTATTTGTCTTTCCAGTATTCACAGGATGTCAGCAATAATGATGAGAACACTAAGCAGTGTTGTGGGAATAATTGTACAGGTTTGAATGAGAGGTTTCACAGTGCATGTTGAGATGAGTTTATGTAGCACTGAATTGCCTGCTATGGCACATTAGTCTGCAGAGAGCAGATGTGATTGTGTTCCAGGGGAAGGAGCTGCTCCCAATGGCCTCAACAGCATTGTCACACCATGTGTCTTCAGAGTGTGCATTTGGGTTTGCTTTTCTTCTCCATTTGATTTACATGAGTAATTCCAATTACCTTTATTGTCTGCTCAAAGAGAAAAGAATGGGTCTTCTGCAAATGTAATGATCATCAGAGGTAAGAAATTCCTGGTAGATAATTTTCCTGTGAATCCAAATATTGAAATTATAATCTTTGCTATTTTCAATATGTTTATCTGGTCAATTGATAACTACTTTGCTTGATATGCTCTTAGATGGGTTAATTGCCATTTGTATTGTTATTGCATATATAATATTCTATGAATATATAACCTAAATTATTTTAGGAATTAGTTACTCTAATGCAAAAAGCATAACAAGAAAGAGTCTTTGACACATTATGAGGATAGAAAAAGTGGAGCCAGGTATTTACCAGAAGCAACTGTGCAATTGCTACTCAGAGTTACTGGCAGCATGTTGCATCACTTACTAAAATGGCTTTTTCAGCCACATTCGAATCTGCATGAGGTGTAGTGAGTGGAAGCTGCAATATTCCAGGTGAAAATCACTGCAGAAAAAAGAGAATCCTCTGGGAAAATGAGGGTGCTCTGGGTCTTCATTTTATTCCGCTGTTATGTTCCCCATAAGAATAGTGAAACTCAATACCCATGAGACACTCCCCGTGTTCTGCCAGAGCCTTATGAGCTGTAAGGCTGCTCTGCTGCAGTCCTGCACCACTGGCAGGGACAAATGTACAACACAGGTATAGAAAATCAGGGAACAGACATCTCAGAGACTGTATAGAAGGCTGGGAGGCTGATGTAGGAAAATGACACCCGAAACATGCGAGCTGCACTGTGTCCTGATGTTACTTTCAAGAGTGAGTAGAAAGTTTAGGATTGGATATGTTTGCTACTCATACTCTGGATAAGGAAAGTGGATAATTTGGTATTTGCAAAAATCTTGATTCTTAAAAAATGCCTGAAAATAAGTTGTTTAAATTTAAGTTTTAAATATGGTTATGGTTAAATATGTTAATGTTTAAATTTAAAGGATGCATTTTAAAAATTCTGTAGATATGATCTCTCTTTTCCATAACACCCAGCATTTGCAATTACTTCATTTTCTGCATTGAGATCCCTCATACCTACTGTAGTGATCTGGATTCCAAAGTTAGAAATAGATATTCCAAACTGCTCTCAGTGAAACAGACAGAACATGTTTCATATTGCACGGATGCTACTGCTTTGTCAACTTCACATGAAACAGAATCTTTTCTTAAACACACAGTGGTCAACCCAAATTTGTAGCTTATGTCAATGTGTTTATATGTAGTTTGCTTGCACTGTAAGGGGGCTTGATAACCTTCTCTCTTCTGCTGAGCTGCTGCTTGTACAACATATACCCAGGAGGTAGACTCTCAATCACAGTCCCCATCTGCTTCCTGGCTAATGTTCCAGTTCCAGTTAGACCTCTTGCACATATTCACATCTAAAATAAAATTGATGGTTCACTATTGGAAGCAGTGTGTGACTAATGATGCATTGTACCAGGCAGCTTTTTGCTTGAATATATCTTTCTAATCAAGTTAAAGAAAAGAACACAGAGCAGAAATTTGTCAGGCATACAGTGCTGCTTTTTTTCCTGAAACCACACTGTTCATCAAGACGATTTTCAATCACCTGAAGACCTGTTATATTGTAGTACAAGATGTTCTTTCAGGTTTGGAAGAGATTTTATGGGCCAGAACTTCAGCTAGCATAAATTGGCTTCTGTGCAGCTCTAATGATTTTCGCCAGCTGAGGATCCGCCCTGTGTTCCTATAATAACCCCAGCATCTGAAAAAAGATTCATGTGATGGTTATGCTAATACATCTGAGGTTATAGAGCAAGAAAATTTTTATGTGGTTGAATTTTTAATGCACTTTTTAAATCCAAAATTTATTCTGCCTGTTTGATCTTTTCTAGGATTTTTTAATATCAAATAACTCTGAAGAGACATTTTTAGATGGACTTTTGTGTGTAGATTCATGGTCTATGTCAAACATACAGCAGCTGCACATGAGTCTGAAACCTCCTTTACAGCAGTAGCTATTGAGCCATCAGACTTTTCAGTATTAAATTCAAAACTAAATAATTGAGCAGCAAACTTTGTTTTCTGATATGAAAGAAAACCACTAATTTGCATGAGCATAGTGTTGTAAAATATGAATTTCTCATACAAGATGCATTTCATACTCTGTATCCCCTGATAAGGTAGTCTTCTTCCATGACTCATCACCCAGAATATTATCTGACTTTCCTTGGAAGCACATTTGGGAGTAGGAATGGAATTCTTGCAGTTTCAAATTTTCCCAGAAGTTTAGCAGATTGTGTATATTTCTGCCTTTCAATAATTTTGGAAATGTGCTGCACTGAGTAATTCTTATTATAAACAGCTGTAAACAAAGAAGAGAACCCAAATAGAATTGCCAAGCATAAATATAATGGTATAATAAGTGGGTCACGTACTTCTACTTCAATCTTTAAAAAAAGGCACTTTTTGTTTACTTCAATGTTCGTGGAGTGCTTTTCATAACAAAGCATTACTTGTTTAAGTGCCTTAGAAGAATGCTGTTTCTTCTGAGTCTGTCTGTCTTTCTCATGTGTACACTGTGTTCATGTGGGGCATGTCTCTGAAAGCTTGACAGATCAGAAAAGCACAGAACTGATGAACCAAATAAAAGGGGAGAACAAATCCCAGTACATCTGGGCTGCCCATGCTCTTCCATTATGTGTAGGATATTGGGAGTTTGCATATTACCCCTGCCTTAAAACAGGTTAGGAGCTGGTCTGTTCCCTGCCTCCTGTTACAATTGGTTCTGTTCTTCAGCAGGCAGGACTCAATTCCTGCATGATTATGCACTACTGGAAGGGGTGGTGCAGCTGCAGACCTTTTATCCACCTGGATTTTGTCTTATTTTGGATATTCTCTGTTGTCAGTGTCCTGTTTCAGGGATGACCTGTAAATGTTTGCATTGACTTTTTTGTTGTTAAAGCAGCTTTTACACAGAGCTGTAACACATAGGAAACTTTCCCCAAATCAGCACTGGGGTGTCAATAGATGTAACTGCGAAGAGCAGATGTGCTTTTGGAAACCTCAACGTGCCTGCAAGGGCATTTCCCTTCACTGCTCTGGGTAAGAAACAGCCAAACATGTGCAACAAAGCTCCTTGGAACACTGAGATCCAGCCCATCCCCTTCCCCCCGAGGACTGAGTTTATGGTTTTAAGCAAAACCAACACTAGAGCAATGCCTTTTGAAGCTGCCTTGCTTGTTCACCTCCCCACATCAAACAGAAGCATGTCTGAAACAGATGAACACACAGAAAAACCAATAGTGCTCTCTCCCTTGCTTTTGAGCTACTGTATTTAGGAGGGAGAATTTGTAACACAAATAGAAAGCAGACTTGTTTCAGATATTGATTGATGGCTCTTATGGATAAAGAAGGAAGCAAGAACAAGACAACCAGGGCTTCTTGTAGGTAACATATTTGAAGAGGATACACATGAAGGCACTTACACAAAAGGCAAAGAACCATGCCAAAGTAAAGAAACTTGAAAGACACTAAATATTCAAAGGCTGATTAATGATGTCTCTTAGAACTTAACATGCTCACAGGAGCAAAACTCAGACCTCTGTGAAGCTGCTGTCGTTAAAATTGAGTTTTCATGAAAAGGGAAGAACAAACCGACAAGAAAGCCAAAGGAGAAGAATAGGATTCATATATACAGAGTAGATGAGGGGGCAGCAGACTGTTTGAGGTGGTTAATTATCAACCCTAAATATTTTGTTTGTTCCAGGACCTGACACAGCTCTTGCTAGTCCTAGTAGAATTTAGATACTGGGGTGGATAGACCCTTGGATCTGATGTATTGTGGCAGTTCCTGCATTACTAAAAGATTAGAGGAGATTATAAGAGAGAAAATTGGCTTAGTTGAGGGATGAAGAAGCCTTAAATACTTTAAGCATCAGTTAGGATAAACATGCATTTAAAATCTTGCCAAACTTTCTGAAAATCTGGTCTGAAAAACTGCCTGAAAATGTTATAGATTGGTAAAAGAATTGTGGACTTTGTTCACAAAAATAGAAATGAATGTAGCCTACTAGAAAAAATTGAAATAATTGTTTCTGTGTTAGTTCTGGAACTGCAAATCTTTGATGTCTGGATAAACCGTAGGGTAATTGATTAAATACATTGGTATTCCAAAAGTTGTTGAAATGATTCAGAGCAACAAATCAGTCAGTATTAGGTTTGAAGTGACTGTGACCATGAATTCAAACAATTTCTTGGTAGTGTCCTGTAAATACTGATGTTCCACAACTGAAATGGGAAGAGCTACTAAACACTGTATTTAGCACAGATGTTTCCTGTTATAACAGATCAGTAAAATTTCAGTGTTCAGTGGGCCTTTAACACCCACCCTCCATCTGTGGTGTTCATTTTTAGCATTGTGGAATAGGCCAAAAGCCAGGCATGTAATTAAAAAGAAATCCCATCAGGGTGTTTTCTCTAGCTTCATTTTTTCTTTTTCCTAGCTGTATTCCTTCATTTGTGTGTGGAAACATTTCATGGGTGGCAAGATGGGTAAGACAAAGCTAGTTCTGCACCTGGGAGTCATAGCTATTGCACCAAGTACACTGCAAACCAGCCCTGGAGCATGTGCTGCATCCAGGAGTGCTCATTGAGAAAGGCTGATTACATCAGCCAGGGAAGAATAATATTCTTTGCCAAATGACCAATTTGTGCTTGTGGCTTTTAAGTAGCTGTGGTTCACCAAAGTGCTTGGGAAGTGCCTTTACTTGGAAGAGGAAGTTGAGGGAAGGGCTAGAGGCAGGCAGTGTTGAGGGATGGGATGGGCACTGTGGGAGTAACAAAGTCAATAACCCAGAGAGCTGTCACAGATCCACTCAAATAAAATGATGGTAAAGCCCATCTCTGAGTAACTTGCTGGGGAGACAAAAAAGGAGAAGGAAGCAAGCAGTAAAGTGACTCTGACCATAACATGCATTGCAAAAACCTTCAAAATTTACAGTGTGCACCAACTTCTCAAGTTTCTTTTGTGTATGTTTATTCCAGGTTGAATGTTCCAAAACCTTAACATGTGGTGTGTTATTTGTTGAATAACCTGTGGGACAGAGCACAGGTATCAATCTAGTGAATTTTCAAGTTAACTCCTAGGTTTGTGGTGATTGGGGAATAGGTAAGGAGTCTAAAATGTATTTACTATGGAGAAGACCAGTGCCATTGCAAGGGCCTCTTCCATGGGATGCAAACCTTGCTAAGCCTACACTGTGGCACATGGACCTGTACCTCCTTGCCTGTGTGTGTTCCTTCACTCTGCACTGTGGCATGAAATCCAGGGCAGCCACCACTGGCCTGCACTGCCCTCACACCACCCTTAGGAAGAGCACAGAGACAGGCAGCTGGCCTTTCCATGGAGATTTAATAGCTCCATATCCTACTCTGTATTCCTTGGTTTTCTGTGTTCTAATTACAGCTTCAAGATTATTACTAATTTCCTTTTAATTTCCAAATTCCATTTGGCATCTTACATTGAAATTTCCTGCAGAGAAAGAATTCAAACTATTGGATAGAAATCTTGTCATATTCCCCCACAGATGGTCCAATCTGCTCTGCAGTTCATGCCTGACAGCTAGTTAGTCTGGCAATGTAGGAATACACATTGAAAAATGCAGGCTTTGGCATCAGCCTCAGGCAAGCACCTCAACTATGCTCTGTATCCTGAAATTCAGGAATTCAGTCTCTGTTCTCCTTAAAGGTGTCAGGATTGTGTTTTCCTGGTATAAGGTATACTGTAGAAGATAACTCTGAAATCGAGATGTAACTAGGAATGTTTGTGCTGTTGCAGAACACTTACAATGTTTTCATACTTACCACTGGTAAGTACTTGCAACTGGCTTAGGGCAATTTCCTAAAAGTGACTGAGAAAAGCAAACTCATTCATGGTAGATCTGAATTTGTTACTCATGGACTTTCATCTCCTCTAGAAAACAAGAGAAGGAAGTAAAAAGAATGGAAAATGTTGCACTAAACAAAATGTATTTGAAACTTTGGCAAAGGATTGGATAAATGCTTTATGCTATGTATTTGTTAGGTCAAATTTTGCTCTCTATCTGGTTAAACCATTTTTGTACAAACTTTATCAAATATTACTGAATTGCATGTATATGTTTCTTGTCATGGACCCTGGGAAGTCTCATAAAAATAGAACAAGAAAGCAGAATACATTGTGGAGGGTTTTGTCTTAGCGGCACATTATAGGAATACACAATTTATTATAAGTACAGTAATTTCTCTTTGATACAGAAAATACAACAAAGATGCACCTTTGCTCAGAACCATGAATCTTAGGTCTGAAACATATTTAGAAATCAATTTGTGACTAAAAAATTAGGATTTTTTCCTTTATTTACTACAGGACCATTTTAATCCTCTTAATATTTTTAGATAAAGTTATTGTGTTTCTGGTGACCATCATATTGTTGTATTAAAAAAATGCATCTTCCAGTCTGTTTGTTCCAGATTAGTGAAATTACCATGTGAGATTCTACAACAGTTATTGCACTTTAAATACATCAGTTTTTATTAATGCAAAAGAGATAAAACTAATTTTTCCATTTGCTCTGAAATGACAGTCTGAAAATGGCAGCAAACAAATTTTGCAAAATGCTACCTCCGTTTTGTCTTGTCCATTCTGTGTGGTATTTGTCAAGAGATAATGCAAAAATTCATATATGTCATTTACTCAAACTTTAAGGCTAAGTAGTACATTTAATATCACATTTTCCATTCCTTTTTGATGCAGAAATAAGAAATCAAGAAATGAGGATGAGATTATGTTTTTATAGGTCATATATAATGTAAATTCTGAAATGGGTGCAGAACTTTTCCATAATTCTTTTTAGCAAAAAAGTCTGCTTAAAAGCTTTTACAGCTGTCTCTAGGGACCCCAGTGAGACGATGATAATTTTTGTTATGAATTAATCTTAGAAAATTTCACAGCAGCAAAAACTGTGACCATTTACAGAAATAATGAAACTTTGGAACAGTTTTGAAATACTTCAACTATCATAACCTAAGGGCTGGCTTTCAAAGAAGCTGTATATTCCTAATTTTAATTGTCTTCTAATTCATCTCCTCTGAAAAGAATCAATTTCAAATGAAGGAGAGATTCCCCAGGTAGTTTTTACAAGAATCACTCATTAAGAGGAACATTAGCATAACTCATAGAACCATAATACAGTCTGGGTTGGAAGGGCCCTTAAAGACCATCTCATCACAGCCCTGCCATGGTGGGTGAGGGGGTTCCACCAGAGCCCCATCCAACCTGGCCGTGAGCACATCCAGGGATGGGGCAGCCACAGCTTCTCTGGGCAACCTGTGCCAGTGCCCAGCCACGCTCATGGCAAAGAATTTCTCTCTAATGTTAATTTAAATCCTCCCTCTTTCAGTTTGAAGCTGTTCCCCCTCATCCTAGCACTCCAGGCCCTTGTCCCTGCAAAGTTCCTTTCCAGTTCTTTAGGAGCCCCTTCAGGCACTGGAAGGTGCTGTAAGGTCCCCCTGAAGCCTTTTCTTCTCCAGGCTGAACAGCCCAGCTCCCCCAGCCTGTCTGTCCTCACAGCAGAGGTGCTCCAGCTCTCTGATCATACTTGCGACCATGCTGTGGGCTTGCTGCAGCAGCTCCATGTCCTGGAGCTGGAGCCCCAGAGCTGGATGCAGCACTCCAAGTCTCTCACAAGAGCAGAGCAGAGAGGGAGAATCACCCCCCTTGACCTGCTGCTCCCACTTCTTTTCGTGCAGCCCAGGATATGACTGTCTTTCTGAGCTGCAAACACACACTGCCAGCTCATGTCCAGCCCTCATCCACCAACACGCCCAGGTCCTTCTCCCCAGAGCTGCCCCTGCTCTTCTCTCTGCCCAGCCTGTATTTGTGCTTCGATTTCCCCAGCCCAGATGCAGGACTTGTACTTGGCCTTGTGGAACTTTGTGAGGCTCATGCAGACCAACCTCTCAGGCCTGTCAGGGCCCCTCTGGATGCCAATCCTTCCCTCCATTTTTTTTCGATTAGACTTAGGTAGGTTGGTCTAAGTCAACGAACTGGTGTATTTTCCAGGTTATCTTTGCTTTAACTATAGGTTCTTGATATTCTTTTTCCCTTTCTCAAGGCTTTGTTTCATGCATTGCAGTACTTGTTCCCTCTGAGAAGAACAAAATACATAATGAAATTAAGTTCTTACTTGGAATTACAAGGAAAGTGTATAATTTTTCAGATTTCATAGCAAGGGATATCTGGGCTGTATCACTGGCGAATCACTTCAGCTGTAGTCCTTGGAGAGCCACTGGTACTGCTGTGGAGCATATCACATATAGCCAGTGTTCATCAGGAATTATGACAGCCCAAGGAAGGCAGGTTTTGACATGCCATATTTTGCTTGTATTATATTTTGAGCCATGTATCCCTGTATTTTGCTGACAGATTGTCAGGGAAGTGATTAGACTGGATTACATGGTGATGATTTCATTTTATAAAACAAAACAAAAAAAGCAAGCAAAGAGGAATTGCTTTTGGCAGAAGATGATTCCACTACTTAGAAGAAAAAAATTACTTGATGTTAAATTAAATGCTTATCAAAATGAATACAACAGAATATGAACAACAAATAATAGATGATAACTAGTTAATAACTCTGAAATAAGGATTTAGACAACGTTTTCTCTTCATTCAGTGCTAAATCAAAGCCATGTAAACAATGTTGCCTTGAACATTTGGCTTCATAGAAATAGCTACTGGTAATGCTCTACAGGGCCCAGCTACCACAGATGTGACAATAGCTGGCATTGTGTAGTGTTGGCAGTATCCTAATGTGTAAAATATCTGTGTATACCATAATTTCTGGAAGGCAGTGCTTCCCTGCAAGGCTGCTTATTTTCACTGAGGCTTTTGAATAGGAGTGGTGCTGTTCTTTAAGGAAGTTGGTTTGGCATTTTGTCCAGGGAAATTGGGTGCATTGAGACTGGTGGGGGCAGAAAAGGAAGCCTCCCAAAAACCTGACTTTTAAAGAGTTGAGCCTGTGTCCCAAGGACTGAAGGCAACATGCAGCTGGAGAATTGTGCTGGAATGCCATAGGTGCAGCACTGCTTGTTCCTCCTGGGAGGGCACCTGGTCCCTGACTGCACCTCAGGACTGCAGAGCCCTGGTCACCTTCTTCCCAAGCAGCAGCAAAATGCCATTATGATTGTCTTCTGCAACAGGCTGATTTATGAGGAGAAAAACTTTCAGTCCCAGAAGAAGGTAAATAAAATTTCTTAAAAATGTGGGCTGCCAAAAAAGGAACTACTATAATACATATAAGCCATAAATCTATTAAAAGTGTATGTGCTGCAGTGTTTAGTATACTGCCTTCTGGGAAATAGGGTTCATTTTTCTATTTCTTTCAAGACTTGTGCTGTTTTGACTGACAGAAGCTCAGGAACATTTCTGGAGTGAGTATGTTCTTTTCCCTGGGCAGGCACTCTTGGTCACTTGAAGGAACACTGATTCTGCTCCTTTGGTGATGACAAATCAGATGGCCTTTAAAAGTATTCCTAATCTATATTTCTATTGCAGACCTGCTGGGGAGCTGTTATGGTGGGCTTTCTAGATTACAGTGGTATAATATCTTAAGTAAAGGCAACATAAACATCACATCTTTTAACTTCAACTGCTAACTTGAAACCAAAAAGCATCCTTTGAGTACAGTTCTTGGACTTTGTTCAGTCAACCTTGCAAGAAAGAGAATGTACCTTTTGTATAAATCAGGACCAGACTTAAACACATGGGGCAATTTTCTCACTGTATTTGAAGTTAAAATTTGACATAACAAAGGATATTACAAGAAAGTGCAGTGAAGTTTAAAAAGATCAGTACTGAGCTAAAGTTTATTGCCAGTACTGTTCTTGCAGATCAAGGCTATGCTAATGTGGTCTAGGGTTACTTTAATATTTTGTAGCCTCTATTTCCCTTGGTGCATGTTTTAAGCATGCACATCACTCACTTTTATAATAAAATAACTTGGTAAAACCTTCTGCTTTGTGCTGGTCTCCTGAGGTAAAAAGTCATAGATATGTTAAGTCTCACATTGTTTGTTCCAGCTTCATTATATGTTATGAAATATATATATATCTTGGTAATATAGCATACAGTAATCCTCAGTAACTAGATTTCTGTAAGGAAGGACACTTTTAATCTGAAGAATGAAATTGTATCCTAGTTATTTCTCTGGTCTTCTTTGTAAGAGACATGTAGGAGATTGACAATGTTAACTACTATTGCACAGCATGATGGAAAACTTTGAATAGGACTTTTGTCTTTAGGGATGGATGAGTGGAATCTTTACAGTCTTCCTGAAAGATGTGCTGTGCAGCTTTTTATTCTCTGTGCAGGAAGAAGTGTGTGTATGTTCTAAATATAATTATGGGTCAGAGTGTAAATGTTAGGTTGTGTGAAGTCCATGACTGAAAGCAGACTACCCATTATGCCAGTGGGAGGTTACTGCCAAGATCAAAAGTAGATTATAGGCCTGGCTAAGGCTGTACTCACACAGCTTTGCTGGTGCCTCAGTGCTGGTGTGCTGTCCTAGCAAAGAGCGTGGCACTCCTGTGGAGGCAGCACATTCTGGTTGGCTGTGAGTAAAAGATGCTCCCTGGAAAATAAATGCTGTCCATATAAAGAAGTGCCTCTCTGCACTCAGCTTTTCCTGATGCAAACAGCCATGGGTCACTTTGGTCCATGTGCATGTCTGAAGCACTCACAGCTCTGACTGGTGATCAGAGAAGCCTTCAGCAGATGAACCAAGAGGGATGAGCCAAGCCCTTGCCCTGCTCCATGGTCAAGGGGTTGAATAATCATAAGATTCTCTGTGTAACATGGGACAGGGATAGAAACAATTATTTACCTGGGACAACCACTTGTAATTCTTGGCCATCCAAATTCCCAGTGAGTCATCAAGTTAAAATTAAAAAGGACCCTTTTCTTTCCAATCTTTGTTTTGGTAAGGAAGCAGAAGAAGCAGAAAAATCAACTCTTAAAAGAAACCTAATTTGGTCTAAATTAGATTAGATGGAAAGTTAGATTAGATGGAAAGTTCTTGATTTTCCTCATATATATAAGCCAAAATTATTAGGTTTAAAAATCAAGGCTTTTCAATGTACAAACTATACTAAAATTACTCCAGTTTCTTCACTTTGGCCTTACTAAATCATGGGGTTTATAACTAAGGGATTGCAAAGCACTGAATGTAAAAATATTGAGACATGATGAATGCAGAATCTTTGTTACACAAAGAAGTAGAAAGTATTGATCAAAAAAATGCTCTGAGGCAAACCAATTAGAGACCCATTGACAGCAAAATGACCCGCTCATCCATCTTTCAAATGAAATTTAAAATCTAGGTCCACATTATTTGTGGCCATTTTAAACTCTTGAGCATTTTTACTGAAGTCTGAATGCTGTTCATTTTGGTCTCCTGGACAAACTCCAAACTGAATAATTATTCTGCTTCTTTCCTAAATTACAGCAGCAGCTTCATTAGAAACAAATGCATTCATAGTTTGCTGACCTAAAGTGCTCTTATATTGCTATGCACTATTAACTGTTGCTGCATTTCCAGCCAAGGCTGGCTGCATTTCCATGATTAAATGACCTCTGGACAAAGCGTGTATATCTTTAGCTTGTTTCCAAGGCTGTGGGACAAAAGATGCCAGATATATAAATGTTATCAAAGAAATAATTTTAGGCCCAGAACATGCAGGTCTTGAAGTGTGTTCACTGAACGGGGGGACCTACTGGCATTCAGTGATGGGTGAAAGACACAGACTCTCTGGGGACAGAGGGTGTTTGCTTATGGGCTGGAAAGCTTGTGGCCACTAATAATCATGAAAAAGGCAGTTTCATTGAGAAGCATTGCAAAGTTACAGAACAAAATGGGAAGCAAAGGGAGAGTACAGATTTACTAAAACCAGAGGCTCAGTGCTTTCTGGATATGTGTTTCTGGATAAGGAGGTTAGCTAGCAAGATGCATGTTGTGTTCTTTTCAGAAGTAAAAGGGTTTAAAATGCTGAGAAGTCCAATAAAATATTCCAGACATTCTATGCATGGTTTCTTAAGGCTGTATATTTTGTTCTAATTATGTTGTAGCTTCTTTTAAAAAGGGTCCAGACTGGCTGAAAGGTGAGGGAAACCCTGAAACAGTGTGAGATATGAAGAGAATGTTTTACAGTCTTTATTTTTCTACAGTGCTGTTTAGCTACAGCATCACCCTTACTTTCCAGTGCTATCACTGTTGTACAGTGCCTGAATTAGTTGTCTAAAGTGGTTTTAACTACCAGTTTAGTGGGAGATGCTCAACTGCACAGCTGTTCCTAAAAAAAACCCCAGAATAGTCTAAACACAAACAGCTAACTGAAAATGTTGTTTATGGGAAATTGTTCCAGTTGTGGGAGAGCCACATGGCAAGAAAGCTCTCTAAGCCACAGAATGGTTACAGCGACAGCAAGGAACAGATTTGAAGCCCAAGGTCTTGGCTTTCATTAACCTTTGTCTCTGTGCTGTGAAGTAGAAACACTGTGTGATCCTTTCATATAGCTTGGAATCAGACTATACTGTAGGGCTGGGCAATTTTCTTTCTGTAGATGAGTTCAGCAAGTACAAAGCAGAACTGTGCTCCCATTCTCCTAAGTGTAAGTGGGTTCTTTCACTAGGTAGCAGATTCAAAGTCAGGAAAAATCACAAATTTCTTTCCAGCACAAAAGCTATTACTAAAAGACACTTTTATTGTCTTAGAAGTCAGAGCCTTGCATAAAGGTGCTATATTTGGTGTGCTCTATGCAGTGTGCTGTATTCAGGTGTTCATGGTAAACCTGAGTATGACTATTCAGTATCACCTAGTTGTTGTGTGACTGGTACCAGAACTCTAAATCCCTATGCTTATTCTTTCCTAACAGTGAAACATTTATACCAGAAGTGTTCAGTTAATTAGTTAACTGAAATTAATGTGATCATGCTTTGATACTTTATTCCTAGACTTCGTCTTTCTTGTTTGGATGTATTAGTGCTCTTTCTTTTTTATTTTCTCTCTTATGAACTGTAATGAAAGTACAGTGTTCTTTACAAATAGGAAAGTATCTATTCCCTCCAAAACACCAACATTTGTCATCAAGGAAAAGAACAAAAACCAGTTACTGCCATGCACATCACCAATCAAAGCAACTGCTGACCACTGTGGGTGGTCTCCTAATCTCTCTCAAATGAAGAAAAAGTACATTGAGAGAGACTGAAGCATCTTTGAACAGTCTGCTATGAGTCAAATGGGTTTGTTTTGCAACAGATTTTATTTGCTATGAATAATTTGATGAGCTTGATTTAATTGGCAGACACAACAATAACGACTCATATCACATTTCCCATAAGCTCCAAATCATGTTTGAGCCCTTTTGCACAGTTAAATGGTTACTAGTTTCCTTCTTTCAACATCTGTTTTGGTCAACCTTGCCAAGTATCTCTTCATTGCTGTTATAACAAGATGTTAAATATTTAGAATTATGAAACAGCTTTACAATTGTGCCTGGACACCTTTTAACTGTCTCATTTTGGATTTTGTAACTTTGTATATCATTTGCAGAACTTTAGGAGAAAAGACAGAAATATATTAATTAAAGAAAAAGGGAAATACAGCGAGTACATCATTAATAGTTTCAGCAGAATTACAGATTCTCACTTAGATTTCAGTAGAATATAGACATCTAAAGCACTTAGAAAAATCAGCATCTCTTAAAATCAAAACAGAAACAATCCACAGCTTTCTCCTGCCTTGCAATAATAGTCCAGTGCACTGATGTTGATTATATTGGAAAACCTAGTAAACCCAAGTAAAATGTACATGTCTGCATGTCATTGTTCTGATGTGGTGGAAAATGGAAACCAACACTGCAATATTTGAGTCACAGGATGAGTCAGTTCTTTTTGACTTGAAGGACCAGCACTGGATATTAAGAATAAAAGTATATTTCTAAACTTCTCATACAAACCAATTAGTCTTTTCTCTAATATTCTTAGTCATAAGCAACAAGAGATCTTATGTTAATTCTAAGCCTTCATTTTAACTCCTCTGTATAAAAGCAACTTAGTAAAAGATTTCAGTCTAAACAGAATTCAGACCACAATGTACTTCTCATTGTATACAAAAAACATGTGCTTACCCAACTTGGCCTTACTTGATGATATATCCCAGTTTGGCATAAACTATTTTATAAAATGAAAATTGAAAGCAGACGTTAATGAAGACTCTCTCCTTAGAAACAGTGGATAGGTTATATCACAAGCCAAGAATTCTCAATTTTATACCCCCTTCCACAGAAGGCACAGCTCTGTCACATATTTGAATGGCTTTTTTTTTCCAAAATTGGCATGTTTTTCAAAATGTTGCTAAATAAGATCATTGTGTACCACATTCTTGTGCCAAAATATACAAAATGCACTATATCAGTCACATGTGCAGCTAGGCATCCAGGACAGGACTCAGAACTGGCTTTTTAAAACTGTAAATAACAAGCCTCTATTATGACCTAAATGCTATTCTCTCTGTGAGACAACCATAACATTTATTTACCCAAACCTAGCAGAATGGCTTCCCTTAAATTATAGCAAACTGTCAGAGACAGAAGAGAAAGACAGAGAAGATTTAGGCCCAGACCATGGGCATTTTTAAATCAAAGGCTGATCTCTCATTCCCTAAGAGAGACCAGTATTTTGCCTGTAATGAGCAGTTACTCTAAAGCTGGCTTTGTGGCTGACTGAAAGAATAAGGAATTGTGTATGAAGGAGATCAGATTTCCTGCTATGACCAAGGATACATAAGCTGGTGTGTAAAAAAAAAAAAAAAAAATGCAAAATAGTCTTCTATATACTGGATCTTGTACTGGAACACAGGTCCATGTAATTTGATATGAATTTTGAAGGAAAGAGGATTCAGAATGAAGCCCTAATATGGGATTTAATTGATCAGATACACAGTAAAATACAAAACCACTGTTCAAGGAAAAGGTTTGTGGCTTTTATCTTACCATTAGTTGTGACTGAGAATATCATAAGTTTATTTTGCAGGATTTCATGAAGGAATACCCTGCAAAGCAGAATTTTGTGGAAGGAAATAATCCTGGGTTTCAGGCAGAAAGGTTTTGCCTCATTAGTTTTCTTGCCTTTCAAGGATACATTATCACAGCTGTGGCTGGTGTGAGTGATGAAATGCTGTGCTTGTGGAAATAGAAAGAAGATATTACTATGCCTTAGTAATAATTGCACAGCAGTAGAACGAGCATGCAATGGATAAAAATCCATCTTTGGACAGGACAGTGGGATTATTAAACAATTGCATGTTTCCTTAAGGGTATGAGAGTGAGCTCTTGTTTATCACTGTCTCTAACTACACAGGATTACAATATCAATTTTAAAGCAATAGCAGTATCAATTTTCAAAGAAACAATTGTTTATGAAACCATAACTGAAGGTAAAGAAATTGCAGAATAATACAACTATGTCCTAGGAGAGTTATCTATTTAAGTTTATAGAGGAGCTAAAGGATCAGTCAAGCACAATGCAGACAAATTTAATAATCTCAAGTTTACATAAGTACATATTGCATGTGTTAAGTACGTGTTCACAGTAAAAACTGAGTTAGAGGATTTTAAGAATTCTGGCTGCTTTCATCTTGAAAAAATTACTTGAGCAGCTTTGTCAGTGAGTTAGAGAACTGAACCCTGCAGAGGGTTTGAGGGGAAAAGAGGCTTAGCTTTCTGAAGAATAAATTTCCTAGCCTAGTGAAATAATATGAAAATTATACTTGTCAAAAGTCAAGGACAGTGGTCTTGTTTGCTTTCCTGGGAGAAGTTGTGGTTTGGGTTAGATGAGGGAATCCAGGGGTGTTTAGCCAGTTTTGGAGATTTTGCTCCAATACAAAATGCTTACCTCACTGAACTGCAGGCCTGACTTTCCACAGCTCTCACAATTTCCCTTCTGTTAGGAGCCCAATCTTCGAATGTTTGCAGAGCAGAATGTATTGAAGTCTCAACCTGTGAGACACTTCAGACCCACAGCTCTAGGAAAGAGAATGTTCACAGCAGTGGTGAAGGAAATAAAAGCAGGACAAAATACAGTGATAAGAAGAGGCTGAACAGAAGTGTTAAACTTTCCTCTGTAGTTTGTGGGGTAATTGCTGGCCACTCTATGCTCTAGACACATCTCTACCTCTCCAGATTTCATGAAGAGGCAGGATAATCAGGCTTAGAGTTTAATTTGCGTCCCTGGATTTTACTCACCCACTACACTGCCCTCGTGTGGTCTTAGTTCCAGCACAGAAACTGTGCTAGAAGCACAAAAGAATTTCACTTGGGGTTTTGGAGAAGTGTGAAGCAGTCACGTCATAATTTGGACCTGATTCAGGATGTTTTAACCAATCCTGCTGTTCTGGAGTGAAATCCCATGGTGCAGATGCAATTCTGTTGTTACTTCATTAGGACAACAGTTCTTAATCTGATTGTCAGCCCCTGTGCTCTAAGAGCACTGTGATCTAAATGCCAGTTTCTTACCTTTTAATTCTCTGATTTTATGTCTACTGGTTCTTTTTGTGGCTTATGTGAAATGACTGGGTGATTTCAGACCCGTGCACAGGAGATTGGTGATTATATAATGAAAATCAGTATCTCCGAGCAAATGGCATAATTAGCACTATCAGATCTCTGGAACAGGGAGGGGAAGGCTTTGGGGATAGTGGCACTGCACCACTTTCTCTCAGACATGACTCCTGCACTCGAGTCACCAGTTAGGTTAAAATTCCCCATAACTATAGAATGTGCTGGATGTGTTTCATTGATCTCCAGAAGAGTTTTGTCTCTAATGCACGAGTCCTTCCCAGCTCTGAATTGTCAGGAAGCATAAAGGAAATGTGGCAGAAGGCGACTGTTCATGGTGGCAGTGCCATCCCAGGGCAATCCTGTGCTCCCCCTCACCCCAGCAGTGTCTGAGGAAGGTGTGATTGGAGCCCACTGGAGCCTCTCTGTAGGATTGCAGGCTGTTTTCCTCTCTTAAGACAGAATTGCCTCGCTCTCTCAGTCCCCTCTTCTTTCTGCCTTGTGCTCTTGGCTGGGTTGCACCAAGTGCTGCAGAAGTAAGATCCATGTTTTGCAGGGATCAAGGCTCACGCTGCCTGCAGTATAGGCAAATGTAACTCTAAATGTAAATAGCAATGTGCTGTCTCATGCTGAATTGTGGCCTAAATACTTCCACACCAGTGATTTGCTGGGCAGAGTTTTGCTTTAGCTGCTGCCTTAACTAATACTAAAATGCAGCATGGAGAGGGCACTCAGCCAGAGCTCTGCGTTCTCTTCCTGGCTTGGCCACGCTCATGCTCCTTCTGATTTGCTGCTGTCACATAGGAACAGTAATGCTGAAATTCCCTTGTAAAGTGCTTATATAGCTACAACCATTAGGTACACATTATTATTACAGTATTATTATTACTGTAGACTTTGGGAGCCAAATTTTGACCTTTCCTTGCACTCATATGTCATCCTTGCACTCAAATTGCCATAACTCTGTCTGAAGAAATAATTTAACCAGCAGGCTGTAGTAGAGCAAGGGCTGCAAAAAATTGCTCACAACACAGATCTAATTGAAGGCTGTTGTCCTGCTATCAAAACAGAACAGGAGAGAAGAGATCTAAACAACAGCAGGTCTTAGGAACCATTTCCTACAATCCCTTATAGGAGAGATGAACTGATGGAAGTTCATTTGTGTGTGATTTGAAGAAAAAATCTCAAGAAAAGCAACAAGATAAAAGAAACAGCTGTGAAACTGAATATGATGAGGCCTGCTGGCCATGTGACCCTGGCTGTCTCCTCAAATGCTCTTCTGCTTGTTAGTGACTGCCCCTTTCCTTCAGTTCAGGCGCTCATCTGCTTAGGCAAACACAAACAACAGCTATTTACTCTTGTCTAAGACAGACAACTAGGAAAGCAGAAAGAACAAAAGTAACTTTGCCATGAGAAACCACAGTCTGATCTTGAACAGGCTCTAAGAATTCAGAGAACAAAGCAGCTGATGCCTCTGCTACCAGGCAGAGTTCCTATAGCTTTACAAGAGGGAAAAGGCATGGGCACTTTTTGGCAACCCACCCCATGCTCTGACTTCCACATTTAAGAAAAGGCAAAGGGTGCTGGTAGAATACGTCAGAGCAATACCCTTAGAAATTAGTAACAGAATGTGGAAAAAATCAGTTTCAGTTGTGAGTCATGATTTCTCAACAGTGCTTCCATTACACAATAAAATACTACCCAACATACCCTGATGGGCCTAGTTAATCACTGAGGAAACATTTTAACAGTAACAAAAAATGAAAGTACAATTATTTGAATATGAACTGATAATGACTGGTTTGTGGAAAGAAGGTTGGATATTGGCAACTCTTTCCAAAGAGGATTCCAACTGGAAAAAATATCATTTGCAAATAGCCATGATCTGTACATTGCAATTATATCAGAAAAGAAAGCATCTGAAATACATGGCTGTGGAAACAGAGATTTTACAGCTCTTCTTCTAATTGTTCTCCCTAATTTTCTGCAAATTTCATGTTATGACCAGTGTTCCCCATTGTCAGCCCCAGGCCCTTTTCCCACTAGCACTCTTAAGAGTTCCTTATTGCTCCCTCCATGCTAAATTATATGCAGGTCACTAGAGGTTCTTCTAGCATCCTTGATTATCCAGCATCAGAGTGATTATCAATAAATAGGAAAGTGATTATCTAGCATCACAGTGATTATCAATAAATAGGAGAGTGGATTATCAATGGTTAATGATTAACTGGACGCAGAAACATGAATAGTGCAGGTAGCAGGATAACTTCCCTGCTCAGGGAATCTGTGTGGAGAGATGCCTGAGATTTTTTAGCTAAACTATGCAGTGAATTATTGCAGAAGTTACATTTCATTCATTAGCTGTGGAAATAATCTGGTGGTAAAAAGATGAAGAGTCTGCCATGCATTTTGGTGTTGCCTAGAATTTTTAGATATTTGTGGGTTGCTTTTGTTTTACATTATAGTTTTTTAGGTGATGTGTGTAAATGTGTCTGTACCTTTACTCTTTAGAGATGGACACTTTTTTTTGTTTCCCTCCTCCTTCCCACTGGCCACTGTCAGTGAAAATTATCAATTCTAATGTAAAATCTCAGCTACCATGTATTGATTTTTGATGGCACCCCTGTGCCACATTGTCCTTTAAGCCTGTCCTCATTGTATCTGGAGACTTTTTTGCTTTAAGACCCCTGACAGCAAAGCTTTTGACAAAATCCACAACAAAGCTCTGTTTAGCACTCAGCAATCTGTTCTCCATTATCCAGCTGGACTTTTCCTTTGGGTTGTGCCCGGAAGTTTCACTGCAACTGTTTGGCCCTAAACTAGACATCAGAGTGGAAAGTAGACTTTGAGAAGGAACAAGGAGCAAAGAAAGATTACTACTTTTATTCATAACAGAGGTGGTTTTGTGTGTGCTCAGAAAGGAAAGGGAGCAATTTTAAATCCAGCTTTTCAAGGTGAAACTTTTCATGTTCTTTCAAATTTGGATCATACGTCAGTGTACTTCTAAGGCAGTCCCTCACTTTTATCAGAACAGCAAATCACTGCATCACATTCTAACTGTGCAGGTGGGAAGTTTTTCTGACACTTTGTCCCAGTCCCACAACAAATCAACAAGGCAGGTCACAAACTGACTTTTAGCTGCAAACCCTGTTGTGAAGTGGAGCTTTGTGCTCCCCAGCATGGGCTTGCACTGAGCTGTTTTCCACCAGCGAGATGATGAACTTACAGGGAAGAGAATGTCCCAGTACATTTTACCACTTGGAAATGGGTCAAATTTGCCTTGATTTCCCTGGTGTGAGTCAGAAATGGCTCAGTTACATTACTGTAAATTGGATAAACCTTACTGGCATCAGTGGAATGAATGAATTTGGCCCGTTGCTTTACTACTGTGCTATTAAAACAGCCAGTCTTCTGGCTGCAAGGAATAATATTAAAAAAATAAAGTTTACGTATGTGGGGATGTGCTCTGGATAGCAGTGTAACAAGACAGAACATCAGACTTAATCATGTTTTGTGCCACAGTGCTGACAGCATATGTGTGACAGCACTGCAGAAAAAACCAGCCTCCTCATTATTCTCAGTGTGTTTTGCAGCACACCACAGCATCTGGGCAAGGAGACTCTCAGAACCATGTCAGGGCTGGAAAAAAAATTGCCTGAAATGAGGTATAAAGATGAATAACAAATTATTTCCTTGTTTTAGCTTAAGGAAATGTTGTTGGATTTTTTTTTTCAAAAAAGCAGGAAAATAATTTGAAAAGATTGCATCTAATGTGAACAGTTCCATGTATCCTCAATTAACAAAAAAAAAAAAATCAAAATTTATAATGAATTATGTGTCTCCTTGATTCTGGTTGCATTATACGTACATCTGAAGTGGAACCAATGCCATTTATGAATAATTTAATTAAAATAACGACAAGTGTTATTTTTGCAGCATGGAAAACTGGAAGCATTATTGAATAAGGCTGAGAATCATGAAATGCAATCTTAATTACTAGAAACTAGAATAATCAGCTGAACTGGGGCAAAGAGGGCAACAAACTTTTTAGAAAGGAGTTTACAGCTGCTAGGGTGGAACTAACATCTTAGAAGAGTTAGCATAGTCAGTACTTTGAAGCACACAATATTTTGGAATAAACCAATAAAGTAGCATAGGATCTCTTAATTTTCCATGTTTTTTGAATATTCTACAGCCCTCATAGCTTCTTCCCGTATTTTATGTTCCTGTTGTCTGCCAGCCCCATGGCTCAGCAGTAAATCTCCAAGCTAGCCCTTCTTCCTAGTGGTGGCTGAGCAGTCATCAGGTGAAAATATGGAACAGATGCTGCCCCTGTTCCCTTGCAGGCATTTCTGTCCTGTTATCCCTCTCCTAGCTATAACCATCAAGGTCTGCTTAACAATGAATAAAGATTCCTGCATCTTGCACTCTCCTGGGAGGAACTTCTCTGGCTTGCCACACAGAAACCTTGTGGTTTCCTGAGTGTCCCCTACTTAACCATGGGGGCATTTTTTTTTCAGCTTCTTCTCTGCTCAGGTTTTATCCCTCACCCTGATGTGTTTAAAGAAAAAAATAATACTTTTTGTACTATCAGGATAAGCAAAGAAGGTGTTGACGCCTCCTCTTGTAAGATGGACTCAGCTTTCCCTTGACTATTATTTCTCCTTTGATTTCATCTTTCTTAAATATTGGTACCAAAATTGTGCAAAGCTCTCTGTCTGGCTGTAGAGTGGGACACTTTTCAAACTGGGTCACCCTCTGCAAGGCTGAACTTTTACTCCAAGTTCAAAGTCAAAAGCATCAGAAAGCTCAGAGTTATCACCCTGGGGATAAAATACACAGAGCTTTTAAACCATAAATGCCATCCATCACAGCATCTCTGTTCCTACAGCAAGCCAAAGTGACACTATCTGCTTTGCCAGTGACACTGCCTTTTCCTCTCAGTGCATTAGTTTCTCTGTTTTACAGTCTCTGATGCTTCATTTCTAACTCAGTGTATGAACTGAGCCAAGGAATGGGAGCAGGGAGCTCAGCTTGGTGTTTTCCTCCCATGCAACCCCTGCTTATTGGGATAGAGGAGTTTCCAGTTCTCAGAGTCTGGAAATTGCAGCAGAGCTACAAAACAAGCAAAAATGTGAACTGGGGGAGCTAAAATTCTGATCCCAAATTACAAACGTAATAGACAAACTATAGACAAACTTTGACTAATTAACACTCAGAAGAAATGGGGTGTTTTAATCATAATTTTTTAAGAGTTCAAATTTTTGAATACAGAATAATAATTAAATTAAGTAAAATATTCGCCAGCATCACCATTTTAAAAAAATTTAAAACTATTTGAAATGAGAACGAAATGAAGAGCTTGTTTGAAAAAAGCAATAAAACTCATGGAAAAAAAAATTAAATCTCCGTGAGGTGCCGCCTTGTGCCTGCGGAGCGCCGCGGCCGAGCCTGTGCGAGGGCGGGGCCGGGCCGGGCCAACGCCGTAGGGTTTGGGAGGGAAAAAAGCTGAAATAGGGCTTTAAAATCTGTGTGTTAGCTGGCACCTGTCTCTCAGGACAGTGCATCCCGGAAAGGGAAGACAAGTATTGCTACAACAGTTAAACCGAGTCTTTCTCCCTCAGAAATGATGCATTTGCACAGACTTCGGAGGGGACAGTTCTGATTTCCCAGCTGTCCCATGTGGCGTTTGTGAGCCTTCTTTTCTTTTCTTTTCTTTTCTTTTCTTTTCTTTTCTTTTCTTTTCTTTTCTTTTCTTTTCTTTTCTTTTCTTTTCTTTTCTTTTCTTTTCTTTTCTTTTCTTTTCCTTTCTTTCTTCCTTCCCTTCCCTTCCTTCCCTTCTTCCCTTCTCCCTTCCTTCCCTTCCTTCCTTCCCTTCCCTTCCTTCCCCTTCCTTCCCTTCCCTTCCCTTCCCTTCCCTTCCCTTCCCTTCCCTTCCCTTCCCTTCCCTTCCCTTCCCTTCCCTTCCCCCATCAGTGCACAGAGCAGTGGAATGCTGACAGGAATGGGAATCCTTCCCATCTTTGTAGTTCTGCTGAAAAACCATTTTCTTCTAGGTTTATTAAAAACTTAATTTTTATGGTTTTGTTTTTAAAACATTAGCACAAATTTTTCTGCTCTTGGCATTTTCTGTGTGTATCAAAGTTTCCCTTCTCTTTTTATTTTGTGATTTGTATTTTCTAAAAAAAATAAGTTTTTTTAATGCAATTCCAGCCTTAGGGAATACAAGCAGAGTAGAATTTGGTGACATGAAGTGCTAAATTAATACAAATTTCAGCAATATCTGAAATGTCTGTACTCTTTAGTTTGAACATATGGGATCTTTATTAGGTTTTATTTCATTCTGTATACATTCATCAGCTCAGAGTCACTTCAGCAATGGCAACTTACCATCACCAAGTCACATTTGCCAGGAGTACTGATGTTTGTATGCTGTCAAGAGAAGAAGATGGATATACCAGGGCTGTTAAACCACTAAAAATACAACTATCATTTTTTAAATTTGCTGTTCATGTGTAACATGTTTGTTGTGAAGATAGTTTCCATAAGAAAATGTGTGGCTTTTTGCCTAGAAACCAAAATATTATTGAACAACCTTGCATACTAAGGATTACATAAAAATTTCTGGTGGTTTATATGGTACATCTCTTATTTTAAAAAACTATTATTCCCATAGTGAGCTTCAGTGTTACTCAGTAAAGTCTGACAGTAAGTTTTAAGGACAGAAAATACAGTTGTGCCTTTATAAGGGCAGAGAGCTGATTTCCTGGTAGTACTGATGAGCTTGTGTTTGTACAGAATTGATCAGTAATTTAATTCAGACTTTGGCTCAGTTTGAAGTGTTTTATGCAACTGTGAATCTATGGCGTTTTTGAGATAAGAATGTGGAATCAGAAAAACACCCACTTTGCAGAAATGAGAATTCAAATTGTGTGGACTTCTATTTGCAAGTGTGAATCTAAGAGAGATGTTGGTTTTGATGTCCCCATCCTCCCCCAGCTCCTTCTCTTTCTCTCTGTCTGATATTCATCCAGTGTCAGATTATAAATGGAAACAAAGGCTTCATGCTGAGTGTAAGTAAATGCTCCAACTCCTGTTCTTCAAGAAGTCTGGGTCAGACATCAATTTTAATTCTTGGCTCTGCCCCATAGTTTGATGTGTTGGAGTGTGAAGTGACCCATTCACTTTTAACCAGTGCTATGAGCACAGAGCAAGGGCATCAGTATGTAAAAACTACCTACAGAATGTGGTATTGTGGTGGCCAGAGAATAATCTAAGGCTGGAAAACACATAGAAGTTGCTTTCTAGTTTATCAGAAGTTGTGGTGGTGTTCGCTGGGGTCATAGGATGAGGGAAGAGATGAGAATGTTGACTCCATGTTTCAGAAGGCTTGATTTATTATTTTATGATATATATTATATAATAAAACTATACTAAAAGAATAGAAGAAAGGATTTCATCAGAAGGCTAGCTAAGAATAGAAAAAGAATGATCACAAAGGCTTGTGACTGACTGAGACAGTCCAGACAGCTAGACTGTGATTGGCCATTAATTAGAAACAACAACATGAGACCAATCACAGATGCACCTGTTGCATTCCACAGCAGCAGATAATCATTGTTTACATTTTGTTCCTGAGGTCTCTCAGCTTCTCAGGAGAAAAAATCCTAAGGAAAGGATTTTTCAGAAAATATCATGGCTAGAAGAAGTCTTTTAAATATTGCTATAAAGCAGAAATCCAATGACTACTGTGTTAAGGACTCAAAGCATGCTGGCAAATTGCCTGATAGGGCAAGTAAGGACATCTCACAATCCAGGCTTCACAATCCATCTTAAACAAGAGGGAGCAGCAATTTCTTGCTTTCTGTCATTTGGCAAATATGCAGTTCTCAGATGTAACAGTACTAAGTATTTTATTGAAACTTTCAGACATCAGCCTGCACTCTCCATATGTTCAGGGTTTTACAAGCTGTTTCCATGACAAAATGAGATTGATTCTGGAGCCAGATAGTTAATTGGTTAAGTCCATTTTATTTACCAAAAAATGTAGGCAAAACACTGTTCTCTTCAATACAGTAGACAGATTCCTTTTTTATGCTTCCAAACCTTCTTTTCCAAAAACTACTCTGTTTATAAAGCTTTCTCTGAGGAAGATGGTTCCTTCACTAACTTCTTGTTGTTGTTTGTTGTTGTTTGTTGTTTTTGGTTTTCTTTCCTAATTACATTTCATTCATTAGGACAAGAAGATTTTTTTATAAAACTTCTAAATCCAGTCTTTTAAAATGCCTGTTCATTTCTGCTGTCTTCTGTAAGAGTGAAACTCGTAGCCTATATTTTGCATGAGATACTAATCATGGATCAATAGAAAGAACAATGTCCACTGTCTGTATCATTAATGCACATGTTGGGAAATTGCTGTAATCAGGAGAATATGTTCCCTTTTTTTGTTGTTTGGTGGGGTTTTTTTCTTTTTTCCTTCAGGATGAGTAAGACAGGAAAAAATACCATCCACTGACCAAGTGGTAAACTAGGATATGCAAATCCAGACATAAGTCACCCCATTACTGATCACAGTGGTGTAATTGCTGTTGTGAAGAAGCTAATTTTGGATTCTTTAAAATTGACATCATCTACCCTCTTTGACTTTCCAGGGCTTTATAGCCAGCAGACACAGAAGTGAACTTCAGGGAGGTAATTTTTCACTCATGCTGTTTTCTGTGAAGCCCAGATCAAAGCCTGCTCTGGAAAATGGAGTAGGCCAAAGCCACAGTACCAGCTAAGGTCTTTTCTCAGCCTCTTGTTACAAAGTCCGCTTTGAACACTTTTTTACCTCATCTTTTCAGTGTGTGAGGCATTGGAACAGATTTTCCAGAGAAGCTGAAGATTCTCCATCCCTGGAAGTGTTCAAAAACACTGGAAGGAGCTCTGAGCAACTGGGCCTGGTGGAAGGTGCTCCTGCCCATGGCAGGGGGTTGGAACAAGGAGATCTTTGAGGCCCCTTCCAACCCAAACCATTCTGTGGAATACAGATCATTATTTCCCATTCTTGTCTCTTGGAGACTGCCTCTGAAGAATGTCTGCATGACTTTTGAAGCTATAACTCTGCCCTGCAAAATCTGAAAAGAATAAGTACTCTGGTTTTTAGTTTTTAAATCAGTACCTGATGCTCCAGATAATCTAAGTTCTGCAGAAGATACTTTTTTTCACTAATTAATAATGGAGTGTGATATCTAACTGGCTGTTACAAATCCATTCATTGAAGTAAACTGGTTACACAGATATCTTAAAATTTAGGAGAAAAATAATGTATTTGTTGGCAGAATTTTAAATAATTAATTCTGTAAAAGAAAAAAGGGAAGATGGAGATTATAGTCATTCCTTTAAACTGACCTCTCCTGGAAAGTTTTTTGCATCACCATTTAGCTGGTTCGAACTGTGTGGAAGAAAGTTTTTATTTAGAAAGGTGCTGAAAGGCTCAGTTTATGTGCTGATAGGTGTGTGGTTTTATTGAAGTGAAGCAGCAACCTCTTAGACCACTGTAGTTGATGTTATTTCCCAAAGCCTACAGAAACCCCTCCATCTCCCACCCACTGTGTGTGTTACAGAACAAACAGGGAAAGCAAACAAAAAGTGCCTTTGACTGGTCAAATCCTGCAGTACTTGTTTGAAGTAGATGGCCAGCTCCACATCTCCCAGGATAAGTTATTAAAATTATATAAAATTATATGCTCCCAAGTAAGGAGCACCCAATTCCTCACAGGTCTGCCACTGTCTGCACTGATAATCTACAGAAGGCCACACTATATGAGATTTTCTTGCTCTATCTTTCTAATTCAAATGGAAAAAAATAGTTTGTAATGAATAGAAATATTTCTATGGATTTCAATGGTCTTTAAATTAGGAGCTTGTTGTGCAATCAAATTCAGTGAGGATGAGAAGACACATGGTAAACAGAATGTTTTTTTCTATAGCACAGAGACTGAATTAGATTTGAAAAAGAAAATGTGGTTGGCAGTAATATAAGACTATTTTATGATGTTTGTTTATGACTAGAAGCAATGTTTGGCAAGGAAATGTTTTGTCCTAAATCCTGGCAAGCATTCATATACCAAAAATGCTGTTTTGTCTACTTTTCATTTTTCTGAATTCTGTAGACAGCAGAAAATACTCAGATATGTTTGTGGACATATATTCTATTGTGACAATGTAGATTCAACATGTGAATATGAAATCTGAGGATTACAAATTAGGTATTGCAGCTATTTCACATGTATGTGTTGGAAACTTAAAAGTATTCTCAGTGTACATTCTGAAGAGAAAAATACACAATTCAGTAGAAATGCTGCCTTGATTTTCCATTTGCTTATGTGAGTTTTGCATTTGTGCAACCTTAATGCTTTCATTTGGCTTACTCCTGATTTATCACACTGCAAATGAAAACAGCATCAGGTCTATACACTTTTGCAGACTTTCACTGATTTTGATAGGTTGCTCATCTAGTTACAGAGCTATAATTGTAGGAGAATACTAATTAAATTATAATTATCAAAACTCTCTCAGTTCCTTAAAGACATTTTGCATAACTTATTTGGCACCTTGGCTGGTTGGTGTTGTAGGTTACAGTCTGCTGTAGACTAATACAAATGATCTGCAAAGAGGTGGAAATTAGGGGTTTTTTGAAATTTGAAATTGTATTTACTAAAGATAACTTTCTTAACTGCCTTTGCAAATACATCAAGAGCCTCATGATAATGACACTAAGCCATATCATGGTTTTCTAGATGGCCATAAGCAGAAGCTGCATTGAAGTGATTTTGTCTCTCCTAGAGCACCTGTAGCAAAGCTCAGTGAGAAGGACTCCTTGGGCAGATCTACATAAACAGTTTTAAACACCTTCCCATACAGTGTATGAACAGCTGCCCTCAAGAATATAACATCAAAGTTGCCAGAACTAGGAATTTAAAAAAAAATTTAGAAATACAACAATACAATAGTATTTCTAAACTATTACTACATTCATTACATTTTTGGTTTATGTTCTTGGTTTATGTTCTTAAGACATGAAAGTCCAAATTCATATTATAATAGAGGTTGAAAGCCTTCACAAGCAGTGCAAAACTTTGTTAGAACATTTATACTTCACATCCTAACAGCATTTTGAAGACATCACATGTATGTTAGATAGTTCACAGAGTCTGAGGTTTAAAGAAGCTGACAAGTATCTTTTGAAGGTGGTTTTAGTGCATAACACATCTCAACTAACCAGACTCAGGGGCACAGGAATTTTATGGAGTCCTGGCTTCTACTTCACCACTTGAGTTCCAAGAGCATTTGCAGTATATTTCATACTGATGGGCAGTGAATAATTCTGTCCTCTGTTGTAGAATTCTGTCTCTAGTAGTGATTTTGTAGTGAGAAATGTCCAACCTTTAGCATCCAACACAGAGTAGTGAAAATTATATGCACAAGTATTTTAACAGCTTGTGTAGCAGCTGGCAAATTATGTGTAGGAAGGTTTGTTCTCTTGTCTGTGTATGTGCTAAATACTTACTGGTTCCCACCTTTTACATATGAAATACTAAATAATGGAATTTAAAGAAACAGAAACTCTTAGGGAAAATGTGCTTTTGTGTAATATATGCCTCATATTTCTTTATGCAATGAGGATACACCTCAAATGTCAAGACTGCACTTAAAATTCATTCTTCACTCCCACACAAGGTATCAACTTGGACTCCATGTGAATCCAAGGGCTTTCAAACGTATTTTGAAAAACATTGGCTGGCCAGCTGTCTATATACAGCAAAGGAACTGAGTAACACATCAGTAGTAATAAAACTCATATAAAATATTTGTATTAATCAGCTTTAAACTTTAGCAAGTATAAGAATCCTGTAGTGGAACCCCTAATAATTATTTTCTACTACATGGAAAGGAATTATGAGAATAACTTTTAGTGCATGGTCTAAATATTCTAGTACCAGTAAATAAGTAATGTAGCAAACAGAAGAAAGTACAGCTCAAGAAGCCATACCTTTAAATTGAGTTTATGATGAAATAATTTTGCATCAAAGTAAATTCTTATGCATTTCCAAAGGGAAAAAGAAACAGCCCACATCCCAATTCTGTAATGAATTATAAATGGAAAATTCTGAAATTACCCTTCAGAATTTCTCGTGTTAAAAATTTAAAGCATTTCATCATTGTATAGAGAATACAGAGTTTCCAATAAGTTATTTTACAAAACATTGAATGCTTTTGAAATTATTCAACAAGAATGTTTGCTAATCCCCAAAATGTGAGCTACACCATAGAGGTGTGCCTGTTTCCAACCCTGTTTCCCACTGTTCCTGAATACTCATTTGGATTTCCTGGATTGACTTTGGATACCACTTGCTCCTTGCCTTTTTCTGGCAGTGTCTGGCCCATTGATGGAACACTGATGGAACAGCCACTGTCCCAGCTCTGCTCTGCTGGCCCCAAGAAGCTGCTGTGGGGCCCAGTCCTGTCTGCACTGTGGTTGCTCACAGCTTCCTTCACTAAGCATCCCTTCTCTTACTGCTGACAGGAGATTCTCAGAAATGACTTAGGGAAGTTCTAGAAAGCTGGAAAAAATAATTGAAAACAGGGAGAGAAGTATTAGAAAGCATCAGGAACATCCCCAGAAAGCAGCATGTGAATTCCTAGAATACTCTCTGAAAATTGTGTAAGAAAAATTCCCAGAAAACAGACAGGACATTCCTAGAAAGTATCAGAATTTCTAAAATGTAAGGGAAACCGTAGAAAGTAGTGGGAAAATTCCTAGGAAGCAGTGAATGAATGAATTGTTAGAAAGCAGAAGGTCAATTCCTAGAAAGGATCAGGTATGTGGATAAAATGGACTGGTGTAATTACCAGAAAACCCTAGAAGAAATCAAGAGAGTTCTTCCAGTGTTAAGGGTTTTGCAGAAAGGTGCAGGAAAAATGCCAGAAAATACCAGCATTGTTTAAAGATCCAGTTATCCTTATAAATCTTTGGAAAATATATTTTTTTACCTTCAAGCACCATATCTTGCTTGTTTTGAAAACTTGAGGCTTCCTTCTGGCCTTAAACAGTCTTCTTTTTTATTGTCTTATTGCAAATGTTCTCTCTTTCATCATGAGGAATTGCAATTTCACAGTCAGCAGCTTGTGGTTTTAGATGAAGGAGAAGTAATTGAACTTCAAGAAAAAAACAACCTTGCTGTCATCCAAATCTCTTTAATAAATAAATAATAGGGAAGAAGGAAAAAATACAGGCTCTCAGCAGACTCAGTGAGTGTTTTCCATGAGAAGTTACTGATTCTTAGTGAATCCCATGGATCTATTAAAATATACTCTCCCTTTTTCAGTGTATAATACCCTGGCTTGCATGCAAAGTACATGACTAGTCTGATTTGAAATTATTTAAGAGGATGCCAAAAGAGTAGTCATGTGTAGATACATCTGAAGGGGAAAATGAATCTCCAAAGTAGTGCCTGCCAAGACCTGAATATTTGTATCTATTTCTATGAAAGTTCATCCCTACCTTTGCTCTCCAAACTCCTGTTGGCTGAGATGTTTTTCCTTTTATTCCCAGCAGCTTGGGCTCCCTACCCCATCTCTGCCAGGCCCCGCTCTTGCTTGAGCTCTTCCAAGCACGAGTTTCCCTGGCTCACTTTACCTGTGTCTGCTTTCCTTTCATCCAGAGCTCTCCAACCCCTGTGGAACACTGGGAGATTTAGGAGCCAAAGGCACTGAGTACCTGGGGGTAAATAAATAGGAGGATACGTCCTTCAGGGAGAAATCCATTTCCGCAGGTTTTGTACCTGTGCAGGCCCTGCAGGTTATGCCCATGAGAACATTTCATAAATACATATTTCCTGGTGAATCTGATAACCATATTTTCATACCAATGACAGATGAATGCACCATAGGGCTTGACCTGACTATAAGCTTTTAAAATATTGGCCATATTGAATAGTTACAAGCAGCTGTACGAATCTGTTGGGCCATATTCCTTCTAGATAGGAAGTTCTCCACTGAAAATGGTTTAAATGCTTTAAGGCACCAGACTTTGAATTTAGCCTTTATAGGAAATGCATCTGGTTAATGTTAAATTAAAACACCCCAGGAAGTCTGTACTTTTCACTGTATTTATTATTTATGTAAATTTTTGGAGAGCATTCATTGCTCTAAAATCAAGTTAATTGGAAACAGAGTAAGAAGCATGAGCACAGTCCCAGCAGAACATTCTCTGTCTGATGCTGAACTGTTAGTTTTTATTTTTTTTCTAAGACATTGTCCAAATTTCCATCCTGTGAAATCTTCAGGTGCCAGATGAAGGCACAGTCTTTTACACTGAATCTCATCTTTTTTCCAAAGATTATTCCTGTTCAGCAAATACTATGTAAACATTGTAAGTTTGACATAAAGCTAAGTGTGCTCTGGTGACTTGAGGCTTTGGCCTGCATTTGCAAGGTTTTGAGGATATTCAGAGTTCATCTAAGGCCACAAATCTATGTTGATTTGTGGGGGGATAGAATATAAGAAAATAAAGATAGTGCAGAAGGTAATCACACCTCTGAGGAGTTGCAGCTGTACTAATCACCAAAGATTAGGAACAGGCCTGCCCTTAATAGGCCTCAGCTGTGTCCAATAAGAAGATGAGTGCTACAAAAGAGTTGGACTTAGCTGGTTGAGAAGGGAGTTGGAATTTGTTGGTTGTGTTGTGAAGGAGGAGTCAGTGCTGTGAGGAGCTGCCCATGAGAAATCACCAAGAAGGTGTGGAACTTTTGCAATAAGATGACAACATTGATTCACTCATCTATGGCCCATGGAATGTGTTTCTTTAAAAAAATGGCAACCTACCAGGCTGGTCTGTGGCCTTCTATGATGTTTCAGTGGTGCTGAATTCTGACATAAGGCTTTGTAATTTGCTCCCAAGTTTAATAAAAGGATAGCTCACTACATGAGGCCATTTTCCCCACTGCAGATTTGTGTAGTTTTGTCAAAACATTTTCCTGCTTGGCTGAAATTTGGCTGAACTTCTTTCAGCAGAAAGTGGCCTGACATGTTTGCCCAGGAAACAGCACAGCAGCATCAACAGCAGGCAACTGTGGCTACAGAGAATTTAGGAACTATCTCTTGGCTATTTTTTCCTTCTTGGGTGAAAATGCTTTTTCTACACTGAAATGCTTTTGCCAGCCTAGTTATATTGGTTTTAAGTTCAACAAATACAGGTTAGCGGCCAGCTCAGGCTCTAATGCTGCACACACCTTAAGCACAAAGGTAACCAGCTCTGTGTGCTCAAACTGTGGTGGGTGCTGGAGTATTTTGCTCAAGGCAAACTCAGGCAGAAGAACAAACCTGTGGCAGGGGTTTTTGAGGACTAATCTCTCCTATGTGTAATGTGCCACTCAACTAGCAGAATTGCTTGAAAATCTCGAGATTCTCTGAGACAACCTAAAAGTTGGTTTTAAAACATCATAAAGTTTTCCTTTAGTAGGCCATGGTGATGACAGCAAGGGAGGAAGTTTGGCTGCAGGACTCCTGTGGCAGTTTGCAAATGCTAATTTGCAGAAAAAGCAGTTTTCATGGGAATGCGATCTATTTGCAGAGAAGGACTTTTAGTCTGTGATAGTGATTTTGAAATCCTTGCAGGGCTGAGACCTTCCACATGCTGGAATCAGTAATTTCTCAGCCTTCAGTTGTTTAATCAAGACTTGTAAATAGTACCAACAAGTAACAGGATTTGTACTTTGTGATGGGAACAGAAAAGTTAGCTCAGGACAGCCCAGCCCCCAGCTGGGGCAAAAGGCTGGTGTGGGGAGGGTGCCAGCAGGTGTTTCTTGGCCAATTAATTGCAGGAACAGGTGGGGCTCATAAGCCCCAGCTGAAGCCCTGTTGATAAGTTTGTGTAACTGCTGAGACCCAAACCAGTATCTTCAGCCCAGGGTGCAAGGAATGTGGTGTTGTCTCTGGAGAACTGCAGCTTTTTTAGACAGCAAATCCTGCTCAGCTGCCCCCAGACCCAGGTATGTGCATTCTGCCAAAGGCTTTAGCATTTCCAGTTTCCAATTTAAGAATTTCTGCTCCTAGTTTTCTTTTCTCCCTTTTCGCCATAGCTGCATTTTGTTTGCTTTGCATTTAGGTAGTATGGCTGGTCAGGCTGAAAAAGCAGAGAGGCGTTGTCCTGATTTCACCAAACAACTGCCATGTCTTAGGGGGGTGTCTGCTTTGTGTGTCCCTGGGTTTGTATGGCCTCTTTCAAAATACATGACAGATTTTGAGCTTTTTCTTCAGAGGCTATCACAGTTTTAGTGATCCCTTTCTTTCCCTCTAGTTCCTGTAGATTTTACCAGGCACCTGACTCCTTTTTGTAGCTTGCCTTCTGCGGTATGGGCACTCAAACATGGAAGAGACATCTCTATTTTCTTCTTACCCTTGCTCTTGGGTAAGGGGTAGGCCTTTAAAAAGTGCCCACATTACTTCATTTTTTTAGTCACAGCTTGGGATAAATTTTTCATTTCATGTAGAACATGCAGTACTTGATTTGTGGTCTTGACTTTTGAAGAATTTTAAAGAATTCAAGAGTAAGCTATAGGCTAGTCTTCAGAAATCAGTTCGAACTAGGAAATGAGATATAAATTTGTATCACTTGTATTTGAAAATTGAATTGATTAGGTCTCTTGAATTTGAACTCAAAAAGACCTGAAAATTTAAATCAGTTCATAATCCTGAAAGTACTGGTTGGGTGTTTTCCTCAATGGGAGAGTGAATGTGGTATTTGAAAGTGTCTTGGAGGAGGTCAAATATGGTTTACGTATATAAGAGGAATTAAGTAAACTGTGTCAAGGTTTTCTGCAACATGTTTCACCGAGACTCAAACATGTCATCGTGTCTTTATGGTGTGATGTTTACAAAAGGTACAAATTGCCTTCAAGTGAGGGCTATCTGCTGAAGGTTAGCTGTTAAAAATGTTTCCCTCTCTGTTTATAGTTTTCGAAATCTGACCTGTTGATGGAAATGCTGACAACTACTCTAAGTATTGCACATTTCCCAGGAGTTTGACTGAAGCACCCTGTTCTAATGCATTCTTTACTGCTGACAGTGTTGGCTATTATCATGAGATAAACAGATTAAATATTGACTCTAGAATTTTAGTTCCCATGATGATAAGCACACCACTACTGAAGTATGCAATTAATTCATGTAAGTCTAGATCTAAACAATCCAGTAGGAAAGGAATGATCAGTTGTCCTTGAAATGTGCAAATCCCCAAGAAAATGCGTTATATCCTAGGAAGTATTGAGATGGATAAAGTAGGTAGATGATTTATGTGTGCCCATGGAGAACTCAATTCAAAACTTGCTAAAATCAGTGAGCTTGCTTTGACTGGTAGTAAAGTCCTAAGTATGAATTTCTATAGCAATTTAACACTGTATCAATTTCTATAGCAAATATATAGTCAATGAATTGTGACTGCAGTTCAAAATCATCACCCTTCAGCCAGCTCCAAATGGTTGGGCAGATTTTAGGGAAACTAAACATTCTAATGCATGGCTTGAATTTGGGGATATAATCAGTCAATTTGATATGATTCAAGTTCTAGAGCACTATTTTATTTTCTACTGTGAACTTCAAACCATGGGTAAGTGTGTTTTTTATAATTTGCAGAATTCAGAGAATTCTGGAATATGTTTTCATACTTTTGTGTGGATTTCAAACCATGAATATTTGCTTTTAATTGCTGTTATAAAAGTTAAAGCAAATTTGTGAGAATGTCTGTGATTTCATTTGAGTTTTAAGTCTTGCTCTGAACATAAGGCAAACAAAAGAAACTTCTGGATCACAAATACGCAGGTTGCATTGCACCATTATTTTCAGCTGTCCTGGGAACTCGTTAGTTTCTCATTATATCTTTTGTAAATGAACATAATTTTCTATCAAGTAATTAAGTGGTGAGTTTGATATGCTGCTTCTCATAAGCATATGCTTAAGTGTATATATAATTCTCTACTGGTAAAGGGGACTGTGGAAACATTGCTCTAATTAAAAATCATGAGCTGGTAAAAAAGGAATTAGAGTGACAGGAAACTTGTGGTCCCACAAGATCAAATACCATTTGTAGCAGCACTAGGCAATGTGCTAAGACTATACATTTGTATACTTTGGTATTTTATAGCTTTTGATATTAGTCTGCACAATTAGGCCACCTTTTTCTCATGGTGTAATCAAATCTTTTGGTAATATTTCATGTTCATAGTGCTCCTAAGCTGACAGGGATATAGAACACCTGTCTCAAGCGATCTATTTTCATTGCCTAGTTTATATAATTTTTATTCTCTTTGGTCTCTGGAAGATATTTTCTGGCCATGTGTTATTGTTTAATTCAGTGACTTTTTGATGGACTTGCTTTGCAATCCTGGGCTCCTAAATTTGCTTATTGTAACACCTGTCTATAAACTGCCTAGAAACCAGAAAATGTCAATACATTGGCATATTTTAAATACTTTGTGCTCCATGATGTAGCATTCATGTTTCCTCTACTGCTTTAAGGCAACAAGTTCAATACTGAGAAGATACAGAGTTTGCAAGGCTGGTGGTGAGGCAGTTAATAGGGGAAAACTGTAAAATATCACAGGTGTGCTTTAATTCTATTATTAGAGGCTCAAAAGAGGACAATTTGACATTACAGTTCTTTTTGAAGAACTGAACCGGACAATGTCTTGGTTTATTGTGGAACTTTCTAGTGAATGAAAGACATAATTCTGGGTGAAGACCCAGTTTTAAATCATCTTTAGTAGAGCCATAATTTTGGCCTAGCTATCATTTAAACAGTCATGCTTCCATATACTTCATTCATGCCAGCAGCCTGCTTTGTCCCTGCTGCTTTGTATTTAGTCTATTCTGCATGTGGCTATACAGAAAAACATCACTCAGGGTTCCTTGGAAAGTGCTTTTTCCAGAACAGATCTTGAGGAAAACAAACGTGGAGGTTTTCATAACTTGACTACCAAATTTGAAAAGTCATTGCAATTTGTCTGTGCCCATTAGAAATCCTTATCACAGCTCTGCCTGGTGGCTGTCTCCACCATTTTGTGGAGTACTTTTGCAGTATTCTGGATATGTAAATCATTTTAAGGGGTTGTTCTGTTTTTCCTGGGCAAACCTTGCCTCTCTAATTTTTTGGCCCTTCAATACTGCAATAGAAAAAAGTAGTTATCCCTTAGGAAAATCTCACATATTGACCAGGGAGTAAACCATTAGCTCAGGTCATTGCTGACCTGGGATATTCTGATGTGCTCTTTCAGTAATGAGCATTTGCTTTGCTGTCAGGATTTTTATTAAGGTTCCCAGGAGGACAAAACAACTGATCAGTTCAACAAGGAGCTCCCCAGCTCACTGTGGAGCATTTAGCTCACATTGCAGCATGGGTCACTTCCATGTTCTGGCTCCTTCCCTGCAGCTCCATTAGCTGGCAGCTGGTGGTGTGGTGGAAGCAGCCTCTTCCCTCACAGCCTCTTGCACAGAAGAGAACAGCTACCCTTGGATCTTTAAAAGCACCTCAAAACTGGCAGCACTTCTTTATATAAGCACAACAAATAACCTAAAAATAGAACTTTAGCTGGAATGTGAGCTATTCAACATGAATTAATGTGTTTGCTAAAAGTCTAGGGATTTTTGATGGTCTTGTGAGATACACATGACCTTTTCATGATGCTCCCCAGAGATACAGTCATCCTGTCCAAAAGCAGCATGAAGTTTTTCAGGCATACACAAACAATGTAATTAGGGCACTTTGGGCCTGGTAATGGGGTATGAACATTGTAGTCCTGCTCAGATGGTCTTTCCAAGCGCACCACAGTTTTCCAATATTGTAACTATTGGTACAATTAGTGCAAAGATCTTATATCTTTGGATATAACTAAGTTTTGTGCTTTCAGTGTAAAATGCAAAGAATAATTTTCTTCTTTTAGTAAGCTTATGCTATGTACTTCTCTAGGGAACTGAAAATGTGTGTCTGGAGCAGGGTGATCTCAGTTTACTGGAAATCCATCCAATCACCAAAATGAGCCTTCACACTCAGCATTAGTTATAAACTCTGCTATATTAGCATTCTCAGAGAGATCAGGGATTGCACAAATAGTGCAGGTTTATATATCTCTCCTGCATCAGAGGGCTGAGGTCAGGATTGAGTATTATGATGGGATAACAGAGGAAAGCTGTGGTCATTATCATCCCAGGACCATGGGGGCCTCATCATTGTGCTTAGCATCGCACAAACATGTAGCAAATAATGTAATCACTCAGTCCTTACATCTCAGTTACTGTCCTTACCACTTGGGTACAGAGGGCCTGAGTGACCCAGGGGTGCCATGTCCAGTGTGCATTGCACTTGCTCACTCCATTTCACTCTTTGCTGCTGACTGCAGAAGCCACATCTCTGTGAAAATACAATAGACCTTATTCTTACAAATTACTTTAAGAGCTGTTAAGTTTTTCAAAATGTCCTAATTAAGACATTCAAATAAGCAAGCAGCCAGATGAATACAGTCCATGTATTCAAGACTGAGATAAACAAAATGTTCAGAGTTATTGTGATCTTGTCATACTCATCACACTTACAATGTATATTTTATGTCAAAATAATGTTTCTCTAGTGTTTATAGCACTGTGTCACAGTCTTGAAAAAAATAATACCCTAAGCAGTGGTGATAAACAACATCCTGTCCAAATGAGACTTAAAAAGGCTTTGCTTTAAAAAATCTACTTGTGAGTGTGGGCTATTATTAATTCTTACAATGCTGTGGCTTTTGATACACAACAGACAAAATAATCTAGATGGTGCTGCAGTGTTGATACTCTGAACAAAGTGTTCTTTAAAGGGCTGCCTTGCACCAGGAACTTCTCTTTGATGGATAAATGCTTATGGCAACAGCCTTGACAACTTCTATTCACCTCTTCTGTGTGTGTCTTAATACCTCTCAGCCAGAGATGCTCAGCAGACAAGTTACGTGCCTGAGGAATCTCCTTATGCTTAAATGCTACAATAGATTTCTTTTTTTTCCAGTCTAAGATTTTATCTGGCTCTCAGAACAGCTGGATACCTTTAGTCAGCACTGAAGCCCTCCTAGGCAGGCTGGTGGTCCTGTTCCTCCATAGCAGTGAAGCTGAGGTAGCCCTAGAGCCTTTGTAGTAGACACTGCTTTTGATAAAGCTGCCTTACAGAAAAAAGGAGTGTTCTGACAGTGAAAAACTTCCCAAAGTCACTGCAGGAGGAGGGTTTGTGGGATGAAGCCCTCCAGAGCTGACTCAGCTGCATTTTTTTAGGAGCCTGGTGTGTGACACTTTGCTCTCCCACAGCCCAACACCCCACATGCCTGTGGGGAGCATCACTGTGTTTACCAGGGCACAGGAGGGAGATGATCATGAAGGAAGATGTGTTTATTATCAGACCAAATAAAAGCACACAGGAAAGGGCCTCCTTTGTGTTTATTTAAAAATAAATATTGAAGAGCTGGAACAGAGGAGAACAGCCTCAGGGGCCTCAGTGAAAATTATGACAGTAGCAAAGTTCATAGCCAGAGACTGATAGATTATAAATCTATTAAGAAAAATAAGTTTGAGAGTAAAACAAGCTAGTTATTTTGGGGTATGGTTATCTCAGTCATGGTAACATTGAAACACTATCAGAGAGGCTCAGGTCATAGTTCTTTTACAACTTTTCACTTTTCTAAGCTGTACACAGCTGCTATTTGGGCATGCAGTTAGGTTTCTACATGCAAAGAGAGCTTCTAACACTCCTTGTTCTCCCTGGATTGCTGTACTCAGAAGTTCACTTAATATCTTTATTAGGAATATGTTTGCCTCTGGCTTTCTAATTGCTAATGAAATTACCTGAAGCCAGATGTACAAAGAAGTCTATTCAGCCTAAGCATTTTCTGTCCCAAATCTAGAAGGCAAGCTGATTGTGATTTATGCATCATATCCTGTAATAGTGTTTCTCAGGGTCAATCTTTATCACAAATAAAATCCACCAATACCTGAACTATGTCTCTTGTTCTAGGATTTCCCTAGCAGGAAATCCAAATCCTGTGTACTGCAGATCTGCCCTAGTGAGATAATTATTGTTCTGCCAGGTTGTTGTAAGCAACACATCTGATCAAAAGCACGGGAAAGGAATATAATTGCCATGTGAATTGTTGGGAGTCCAGTTTGCTAGCAGTATATGTTTTGAAATTGCATGGGACCACATGTGTGTTGAAATCTGCCTCAATTTATTTTTTTTCTTCATGTCAATGGAATATTTTGTGTGGGGTCTGATGCTGACTGGATCTGAAAGACCTAAGCAAGACAGGAGCCCAAGAGACAACCAGAGGCTTGCTGCCAGTTGTATCAGAAAAGAAGGTGAAAAACTATGAAGAAGAAAAGGCTATAGGTCCACTTTCAGGTGTGGTAAATATTTTAGGTAGATTTTAGTTGTTCTAAAATATATGGCCGACTTCCTGTGTTGAGTTTCAGAGAACCACCTGTGATAGCAAATGGGGCTTAAAATGGCTTCCATTTTAAGGAAGGATTTTGTCTTTTTGTGTCAGAACAGATTGAAATGTGTGTGTGTTCATATCCATATTTTGTTCAGCCATCATGTATTTTCTTGGATTAGAAGCCTCTGAGGTGCTAAGGGTATTTGCATATATGTTACATTTGCAAATGGCCTGTGACATTGAAGCATTCATAGCTGTGAAGACAATGTGGTTCTGAATCAAAGCTTTTCTCTTCTGCTTTCCTCCTCCAAGATTGCTGGAGGAGCCTTTGCGCTTGCCTTATCCCCTGAGATTCCATGGAAATCTGGCAGCTGGATTCAACTATTTTTATTTTTGTTTCTGATAACTGTTCTACAGTGCAAGCACCTTCAGAAACATGTTGATTCTGTACCCTGAAAAACATGACCCCCCAGGGGAATACATGTGTATGGGTATGTATGGGATGAAATTAATTATGTGTATGGGATGAAATTCTGTCTGCACTGAAGCCAGACAGCCTTCCTGCCTTGGTGGCAGAGTGGTTGTGTAGCACAAGTCTCCTGCAGAGTGCTACCATCAGTTGCTAATATCTTGAATATCTGAGATGGAAATGAAGTTCAAAGTTCTTGTCTTTATAACTAGAAATTGAGTGAGTTACTACTGCGCTTTACCTTTTCTCCAATGAGATTTCCATTCTTCCCCCTCTTTGCCCCACCCTTGATTTCCCCCCTGGTTTCAATGATTTAAAGATGTTCAAATCATCAAATTCTGTTCCTCAGCTCTGGAAAACACCACCACCAAAATTTAGTCCTTTTATACTAAAATAAATTAATTTTGTAAGTCTATTTAAGAGTCATTAATAAAACACCTGCCTCTTTAATTTAGCAGTGCTTGCTGCCAAGCATGTGCTGCTGCTTGGGCTTCATGTTTGTTATCTGATGCCTCAGTCATGCTACAGAAAGTGTTGCATCTGTTCGGTTCTGGCTGAGATTGTTCATTTCCTTCTATTCAGATGCTGACTTTTCAAGTGTTAACATATTGTTTACTTTGCTGCTTTTTCATTCACAGCCGTGTTTGTAATGGGAAGGCAGGCAAGGTTTCCTGAGAAGAGTTGTGCAATGAAACAAAGTACTGTTTTTTCTGAGGGTGTGGAAAGTATTCTTCGCCTATTAGACTATTATGTGCCTAATGCTGAGGAAATAATAGTATTAATGTGCTTAAACTGGTCCTCTTAATGCTTCTGAGAATGTCAGAATTTATACCTAAGATGTGTGTCTGATATGTGATCAGAAATCATTGCTGATATAAGCTGCTGGTTATTCATATTCCCTGTCTTAGAGACACCTTTGGAAGGAAGTCATGGTCAGCAAAGAGAGAATAATTATATAAATGTGTCATGTCCAGCTTAGTACTGTATTGATTAATATTTGATTCGAATAAACAAAAACTCCATGGTAAAAATATTTACCTACTACTTTCTCCTCTGAGACTATGCTGTTAGACTGTGCAAACAAGCAAAGGCACTAACACTCACAGAACCATAATTAAATATATTTGTTTAACAAGTTGTAAGTGCAAAATAGAAGACAAAAATCCAAAGTACTAACTGATGGGTGCTGCATTTTCTTTCCAGGATTATCCAGATTTGTTTTTAATAATGGTTTGAAATAGAAGTTTTTTTAAAATTGTGCATGTTTTGAAGAAGTATTCTCTGATGCAGAGAATTGTACTAAGCAGAAAAAGAGCAGCTGTTACTGGAAGTTACAGTTAATTGTTGTATTTTCCAGCACAAGGTTGTTTGGTGGGAACAGTGGGGAAAAAAATGCAAGCAACTGCCAAAAAAACAAGCATCTGAGGTGAAACTTGAATGTGCTCTCATGAGAACTTTCTAAGATTCATAAGTAACTGAGGAAAGCAGGCTGTATTTAAATCTCTGGAGGATGTATGTGCTGTATGGAGACACAGCACAGCACACAGAGGTGGCAGGAGGAGGGAAGGACAACAGAAAGTCACAAAGACTGATATGAGAGGAGGGTAAGGCTCATCAGGATGGACAGAGGATAAAATGCTGCTGCCACTTCATATACTTTTATTAGGGGTTTGGGTTTTTGTTGGGATTTTTTTGTTTGTTTTGCTTTTCTTTTGTGATTCTCAGAGTAACTTTGAAGCACGTATCCTTTCCCTTGCTCCCACAGCACAGGTTTTCCTGTGCTTTTTAAATGAAACAAGCAAAGCACGCCCCTGTTACAAATCTGTAGAGGAAAAGATGGATAAATTAGCCAGGGGCATTTTGTGATCCATGTATGCCTAAGAGCAATCTCTGGAGAGGGACTTTGGCAGAATATGCCACCTGGGCTCTGGCTGTTGTTAGAGCAGTGGGAGAGCTGTGGCAGGAAGGGGAGATGGGGCCCTGTGGTGTGGGTGCTCCTGGCCTGGCACTGCCCCCTGCTCTGCTCTGGTGCTGTGCTGAGCTGCAGAATGTGCCACAAGGGCTGTGCTCTGGGAATCCAGCTTGTTAGTCCATCTGTTCTTCCAGCACAGGGCTGTAAAACATTGTAGGTCATAACAGGCAGCTATTTATTAAGTCCTTAGGTGCCAGAGGGGAGGTTTCTGTTATATATGTAAAAATAGCACTGGAATGCATTTATTAGGAATTGACTGTATTTATTTTGAACCACAATATTTGAACATCCAGATCCACAGACAAAACTCCAAGAAAATACAGTTTCTGCCATACTCTGAGTTCAGTTCTCTGATCACTTATCCTTGCCTGTATTGCCATCCATTGTGAATAATTTCACTGACTTCAATAAAACAACATGCAGTAGCCAACTTTTAACTCAGTACTATTTGCAGCTTTCCAAATTACTCCAGTACTCAGTTTAGCTCTAAAGAACAAACACATTGCTTCAAAAAAAACCCCAAAATGAAAATTGAACAATACCCTGAAATTAATTTCTTTCAACATTAAAATCAAGACTGATTACTATTAATTCATTAATCAAAATATCTTTCAGCTAGAGAAAATGTTGCCAGCTGTTATTATTATTAGTTTAATGTGTGACCACTGAATATCAGTTGATATTAGGAAATTGCATGGTTCAAGCAAAGTCAAAATACTGTTTTGTTTCTTATAAAACAGCAAATGTCTGTGTAAGTTTATGGAATGAGGTGATTGTTATTGTTCCAATTACATTATTATGTTTTTGTAGTAAAGAATCAGCTGAGGTTTGTCCCAAAAGCAGGAATTCATTCCTTGAAATTTAAATTTTCAATCACTGACTGGTCTATAACATCTTGTTACTGAATGAAATTATGGCTTTTGTGAATCCAGGATGAATTGTGGTATTAATACCATGTGTCCCTAAAGAATTTACAAAATATCAAATGTTTAATTAAAAATTCTTTAAGCAAACACAGAATTGACAATAATTTGAGAGCATATTTAAGACATTGTTATGCTAGCACACTAGTGTGTCACTGCTTAAGATTTGCATGTTAATAACTTCAGGCAAGTAAATGTCACTCAGAAATTCTGTGCATAGGAATGGCATGAGTAGGAGAAACAAGGTTTTATGTTTTCTAGACAGAACATGTTGTGATCAAAAGGATTTTGAGAAAATGAACAACTTTATGTACCTTGGCCAATGCACAGGCATACAGCAAGTGTGGGCTAGTCCCTGAGTAGGCTGGATAAATAAACTGTCTTTTTTCTCATTCCTGACCTGTATTCTCCTTTTCCCATGTTTTCCATGGTGGATTAAAGAGGCAATCTTGTGATGCATATGGAGCCTACTGACTATGCAAAATTCTAACACAAGTGATAACCTGCCCCTACCATTTTGGATGTAATTGGTTACTTCTGGTTAATCAGCTGTTTGTTTTTATTTTCTGCACAGATATTTCATATTAGATGTTGGTGTCAGTGAAAGAGTTCTTTTCCGAGCTGAGGGCAGCCCTCAGACTGGTTCTACCTCTGTAATCCCTCTGCAGACACAGAAGGTTGGCAGCACCTGGGAGTGCTCCTGCCCAGGGGCAGCCAAGGGGGGAGAGACAGAGCTCACTGCAAGGATGGGGAACCCAAAGGACCAGTCTGCAACTGCATTTGCACCCCTTCTTGCTTTATGTGGTTTATCAATACACAGGACAGAGGATCTAGCTTGTCTCTGCTGCCAAGAAAAGGTTCAAAATTAGGACTAATTTTCACATTTTACTTTAGAGTCTTCTCTGCTCAGACTGAGAACTGTTTCTATAAGCTCTCCCTTCTTGTTCCTGAGACTGTCTAGCCAGTGATACAAGGATGCATGGATCAAATGTGCATGGATATAGCAGAATTTAACCCACAACAGAGAGACTGAATTAAATAAGCATTTTGCAAAGGGCTAATATGTCTCTGGGCAGCCTGAGCTCATTACAGTTATGTAAGTTTTCTTAAAAACATGATTAAAATTTGAATTATAGTCCCCCAAGTATGCTGCAAGATCTGACTTGGAGCTGCAGCAAGCAGAGCTTTGCTTCATCTGCTATTTTTGTTCCTTTGCTGCCATGAATTTGGCATGGCATCCCAGGGAGTGGGATCAAGACAAGCAGTGACAAGGCCCGATTGCTTCAAATGCTGAGGCAGGTTCTGACCATGGTATTTTGTAAACGTCTTCTGCAGATACTGCACCAAAGTGCACAGGCTATTAGTGGCAGCACAGAGGGCTCCTCACTTGAGAGGTGAAATCAGGAATGCAGTGTGGAATTTGAGAGAACAGAGTTCTAGAAATCCAAAGGGAAGAGCACCCTGAAATGAGTGAATTGAGTGGTGCTGTGAAGTTTAGCCATGAAAGTAGCTCAGGAGCATTGCTGAATCAGATGTCTGTTTATTCATGATCACCACCACCACCATGGATAGATCCATACATAATAGAAATAAACTTTGTTTTAACTGAATACATTCAATTCACAATGATTAAGCAGAAATAATTTCATTTTCAAGGCTGGATATTTAGGAAGGAGGATATGTCCAACCATTTCTCTTTAGTGAGAGATAACCACACATCAGAGCTCTGATGTGGATCTGGCCTTCCTTGGGGAATTCAGATCTAGGACTAGCTCTGAGACCAGGTTCTAATTTTAATTACTGCTCCCACATTAAAAATTGCTCCCACAATGCAGATGAAATCCACCTATATAAATCAGCAGCAGCAGGACTCTTTAAAGCTTATACAGACCTAGGCTTTGTGCTGACCTCTGCACAGCATCAGCCCCTTGCTGGGCCATCTCCACAGGAATGAATTGTATCCAGAAAGCACAGCGGAAGAGATGCAGATTAGTATTCTACATAAGGCTTTTAATATTGGGTAGCATAAAGGCCAAGTAAATAATCTAAAAATAACTAAGCATTAATGCTGTGAAGACCCTGTGCAGAAGTTACCCTTTGTCTCTTTGGTGCTGATCTTACAACAAGCAGTTTTTACCTTTTGTGATCATATTGTGAATTACTAAACCTAATCACTGAGGAGTTGATTTCTTGTTGATCAGAAGTGGCTCCATAAACTTTAGTAAAGTTATTTTAAACTGTTTCAATTGGCATTTAGCCAATTTGAGTATTGTTTTAAATGTTTAGGCGAGCCACTCTTAAGAAGTGAGTGATGCTCTTGCACATTAATTCAGCACTGAACTCATTAACTAGCTATACATGCAGTTTTGTATCAATATCTCAACTATTTTCAGTTCATTAGACAGCATGATTAAGATCACATGAGTTGAATTAACAAGTCAGTGTATAATCTCACCACAATTGCATCTAGAATAACTTGACCTAAAAGCCATATGGAAAGGACAATTTAGCCTTCCCATACTCAAGATACCAATTTTGAATATGATCAGCCCAATGTTTCATGGAAAGACTTCAGTTGTGAACTTCTGTACAGAATGTCTGCTTTGAAAGGTGAATTTCTAATCAAGACATGGGTTTCATACAGTGGTCCAAACAACCATTTGCATAAAAACTGCACAACACAATGACAGAAAATTCTTCTCTTCTTATGCCATATTGGTCAATTCATATTTAGTGTGCACATCATTTTCTTCTCCTGGCTGAGGATCTGAGTGATGAATTTCAATAAAAATGACATAGATCATTGCTCCAAGTACACCTCCCAGCAGAGGTGCAACTATAGGAACCCACCACCAATTATTACCAGCCCTGTAAGACAAAAAGAACAAGAATTAGTGTTATTTGTTACTCTGGTGAACACCTTTCTGTCACTGAACAGATCCAGTGGTGTGCCGCTTGCTATACTGTAGACGTTTCTATTTTGTCTCACATTTCTGTAAATGGGTGACCCCCACCCTACCCAGGCTGGTTCTGATGGAAATGCTAAATAAGAAGCACCAGACATGTTGGTCTGTGTGCTGCACTTGCTGTATTTTAGAAAATAAGGCCTTTTTACTGCATGTCTATGTGGGAACAGTGGATGATTTCTCCCTTGTGAAAAGCACATTTCACTGGCTTGCAGTGAAATGTAAGGGCACATATTTATTGCCCAGCAATCTTGACTTGTGCTGTCCCCAGATGCTTGTGAATAGATTTTCAGGATGTTACAAAAGTGGCTTATTTCATCTGCATGAAATAAGCCAGGTTCACCCCTGCAATAGTATTATACCATCTTCCTTTTGGCAAATGTAATAGATTAAACTGAATTTTGAGTAAATTTACCTTAAGCAATGTAATAAAATAGAGTGACTGTAAAGCTGATTATCCTTGACTGGAGTGGTCAAGATTCATATTTCATGATGTAGTATTTTATCTCTGTGTTTAAAATGTGGTGTCTTTCAGCAAGAGGCAAATAAATGCTTAGAAGTTTTATACACCTAAAACTTTATCTTAGAATTCTTTGTATTTACTAAGAAAGTCCTGCATGCTGATTCCACTGAAATGTTTACATTCGCACAATTACTAAGAGTTATTTTTAAGTATGTAGATTTACAGGCATATTTAAAGTAAGACTTCCACTATTGAACTGAATAAAGCAATAAATAACCTTTTTATGCAGGAATATTGGGCTGGTAGAATTGCTCTCATTTTCCTAGAGGTCCACATTCAGACAGTAAATAACTGAATATCCATATCAGAGCACAGTGTCTCTTAACTATACTGATGCATTAAGGTGTTTTGATTTGATAACATGCTGTATTAATTGAATTTGTGAGTCTCCAATCAAAATCCAGCTACCTCAATTTCATGCTTATTGAAAATGGAGGAGCTTTTTTTTTCCTCCCAGAAATACAAAGGGACAAATTAATCTGTAAGAGGAACTTTACAGGAAGCTACAGGGGAACTTTTAAACTGTCAGGATAGTTGTTCAGCACTCAGTTGTAGAGCTTTATGCAGAAGTGAACTTGTGTTTGTCACAATGCAAGAATAGAACTGGGAGAATATTGGTGCCCTCTTGATTATACTATTACTGCTTGTTCAGAAATGCCTTGCACGTGTATGTTTTACCTTTGGAATTATTTCTGTTTGGCCCTGAGGATATAAAATAACTTCTGATGTTGTTTTATTGAGTTTATAAATCTGTTTGGTTTTGAATCACGGATGGTTGTTGAGCACTTGAATTTCTGGAACAAGTGTGGACTAATGTTTTATTGAATTAATCAGCAGAACAAAAGCTTTATCAAGTATTTGCATGTATTCTTCTGCACGGGCGTGTAATGAAGATGTTTCTTGGCAGGTTTCTCTCAGCCTGTGCCATGAGCTGGCCTGCTCAGCTCCTGCATGACCTTCTCCAAATCACGGTCTGTGTTTGGAGCAGCTGCAGTCAGCTGTGTGCTGGACAGCCTGTGCTGAGCTGCTGGGTGTGAAGCCTTTGTGGAGGCTGCTGCCAGAACTGCAGTGAGGTCAGCCCGGACCAAGCCGAGCAGGGGTTTCTGTGGCACTCAGTGTCATTGGCACAGGAGCGTGACAAGCACAGATGGGCAAAGGCCCCTCAGTGCCCTCAGCCCCCGGCTGTGCCCCAGTGCCCACACAGCTTTTTTTTAGGTGGGCGCCCAGCCCTGCCTCTGCCATCGGCAGGTGCTGCGTGTGCGGGGAGGAGGCAGGAGGGCCTGGCCAGCAGAGCTGAGCTTGGCTGCGGGAATTCCCGGGAAACTACAGCATCTGAGCCACAGGGACGGGGAATTTAAACTTGCAGATCCACCTGTCACTATCCAGCTGCCGCGGGAAAGGGAGATACTGCTGTTCGTGAGGTAATCCGGGCTGCAGGGCTGCTTCGGGAAAGGGAGTTCGTGAGGTAGTCCGGGCTGCAGGGCTGCACCCCGGGAAGAATGCTAAATACTTCTGCGGCCGTTCTGGCACCCAAATGCCTGTGCAAACCAGAGATTGGGCTCCTGGCCCTTCCCGCGGTGCAGTTCTGTTCAGCGCTGCCGCCGTGTCCCCGGTGCCGGCGGCCACGAGGTGTCAGCGTTACCGCGCCGAACGGCGCTGGGCTAGCCCGGGCTGCCTTCGAATGCTGCCGCCAAATACTGCTCTGGAGAGCCCTACCGCTCTCTCTCTCTCATTGCGGTTTCAAGCTCGGTTTTGCTTGTCAAAATCCAGTCTGGTATTTGGGCTCAATGCTCTGGCTGTTTTCTCATTACAGACAATACTTTACTCCCCAAACTTTTCTTAAGCTGATCAGAATATTAAGCCTGTGCTTTAGAAAGACTCTTGGTTTTCTTAGGGGATCCTTTAACCAAAACAAACCATCTGCATGGGCTAGGGAAGCCACACCATAGCTTGTGTCTTTGGGCTTGGTTTTGGGAAAAATGCTACTTCAGGTGTCTTAGTGCAAAATGTAGTAACAGCAACATTTCAAAAATCCCTGCTCAAATGCTTTCCTATCATCTGGACAATTCCATGGTCCAGCAGAAGTGCTCCCTTCCAGTCCAGTTCCCTGCCTGAGAACATAATAAAACCAGCATTTACTATACCTTATAGCATGAAGAAGGGAAGAGGGGATTTCTTGCTGTGAGGTAATTATCTCTATGTATAGCATTTGCTTGGGAACAGTGTAGAAAGGCTTGCTATTATGTATCTAATCTATTCAAAAGTGAGGGTTTCCTGGTGGTCCTGGCTGTTCTGTAGGCAATGCTTGACCATGGACTCAATTGCCTTGGGAGATGCTTCCATCCTCCTCCAAAGGACATTCAGTGTCTCCTGAGTATTTCCTGCTGCTCAGTTTGTTCAGCACTCCCCTCATGTCTCTCTGGAGGCTTCATGCTCAGCTCCCAGTTCCTGGACATGCCTTTACTACAGAGCTTAAACACCTGTCTCAAGGTTGTGAATTCCATTTAAATGAAGATATCCAAGGTTTATTTGTCAACTATTGCTGCACCACTTGAAGTTGCTCAGGTACAGCAGAGCAATCAGGCAATTTAGGATCCTAACTACAATCATTCGGACTTTTTCTGTGGCTCTTCCAGCTACCTAACAAGGCTCAGGGTCTTCCTAAGTCTTACCTGGATCTGTGCAGTAAATAAATAAGAACATATTCCTGTTGTATCATTCCCTTGGACTTGGTTATAGCTGTAGCCTTTCAACTGAAGGCAGGGAGGAAGACTTCTTCCTCATTTTTTTGCATCCCTTATATTGTTGTAAGTTTATTCTGGCAAGGATCAGAGATCTTGTATCTTATTTTTTATACTCACATTTTAAAGTTTCTTAACAAGGTCTTTCCAGTGGGACTGCATTCCCTCTCATATAAAACCTTAAACTACCCTTGGAGAGAGTCTATATTGGTGTAGATGTTGAGTTTTCTTGTAAATTTTTTCATGTAAATGAGTATGACCATACTTTAGAGAGAAGGGGAGTTCACAGGTATTCTGTGACTAGATCACAATACAATCAGGCTTCCAAACTTTCAGGAATGTAATAGCCAACTTCATAACACATTACTGATTATAGACTCACACAATAGCTAATACCACAGCCAACAACTACTTGTGATTACACAGCTGTGAGAGAGGAGAATCCTGAGTGTGGGCTGTTGCTCTGTGTGTTCTTGTTTTTTAAAAAAAAATGCAGTCCCATGGTGCAGTGGTAAGAGCTGCTGGGGAGGAAAGGTTTGGATGTAGCCAGACCAATGAGCTGATCTCTCACCAGAGCTGGGCTACATCCAGCCTTGGCTCTGTGGTGTGGCTGTGTGCCTGTTCCAGCTATGCCATGCCTGGCTTTTTCTTGTATAAGAAAAGCTTTGCTACAGCTTTCCTCAAATAAGGTACATGATTTGTGTAAATAGAAATCATACTGAATAAATAGAGATTATTTGTGCTTCTTTTATTTCTTGCTAAAATAAAATCTCTACTAACCAGATCTCTCCAGTGGCCTGCAGTACTACTGGGGATTCCTACTTGTAAATAACTGGGAAAACAAACAATACAGAAATAACCCAAAATATCTGCTTCCTGATGACAGATTACTCTTGCTTAGATACCCCAGAGTGCTTCTTATCCTGGCTACGTGCAAGATGTGGATTTGATGTGCAACTAATTAGCTGTGCATTGGGCCAGCCAAGAGCGTGTGTGTGTGCACACAGGGACTGGAGAGGGCTCTGAAATGTGGGAAAATGAAGGGAGCTTTTCCATTCACTCCTTCACTCCCAGCCGGGAAATCAGGCTTTTAGATTGCTGTATATTTCTGCAGTAATTCAGAAGTAATCATAGGCTAAATCAATCTGATATGTCTCTGTTTTTTACAGCACCCAATAAATATTTCCACCTAATTCTTTCCTGTTTTTTTTTTTTTCCCCTGAAAGCTGCAGGACACAAGAAGAAAGCACTCATATTTTCAGTGACCTCTAAGAAGCTCTAATATTTTGGGAAAGGTCTTCTTGAAACAATGATTGATATTAGAGATTATGCATGTTTGATTTGCCCTAGGAGCAGGAAATCCTCTTTAAAGCCCGGTTCCTAGAGGATATCTGGCTTAAAGTGCATGAATGGCTGCTTCTGGTATGCAAAGAATTACCTGTATGTATATAAAGTATGACTTGGTACCATGTTGAATCAGGATCTTACTTTCCTAGAAACATTTTTAGCCAGGAGCATTTGGCTTCATCTCCAGGCATACTTACGTGAATACTTCCATCCCCCATCCTGCAATGGCTGTGAAGAGCCTTGGGCCAAGATCCCTGGCTGGGTTCATGGCACAGCCACTGTTCATTCCCAAGGAGCAAGTAAGAACAATTATAAGAAGTCCTACTGCAATTGGCTCCAGGCCCTTGGGAACACTGTTATTTTTGGTGTCAAAAATAGCAAATATAGCCAGAAGAAGAACAGCTGTTGACATCACCTGGCCAAGGCAAAGAAAAGAATATTGAATAAATACATGTAGATTCTTCCCAATAATGAAAAGAGGGGCTATGTCAGCTTTGTGCATTGGAGTGGCTTAGGGCTGGTATTTAGTTTTATCCCACTATATGCAATAGCAAAATTTGGAACTCAGTGCCTTTCTACTTCACAGTAATGAGAAGTTTTGATATCTGTGCTGAAAGACAAAGACAAGAAATGTGCTGAGGAAACTTGAAAAAAAAAATCTGCAGCAACAAGAGGATTTAAAAGGCATCTCCTGTGTGAGGTCTAATGCTTTGTTTCCACTTCTTTTTTTCCCTGTCAATTTTACACTTTTATTGACTCAATTTTTGCTAGTTCTGCCGCTATAGCAATGCAATCAGTTCCATTGATATAGAAGTGTTTTATGTGGCTGTAGTTTATGCTGATAATTTAGACTAGATAAGCATCTCTTTATCCAGGTGTTGTAAAACATCAGAAGAAAAAGTGACATCTGTCAAGTCAAAACTGAACAGCTAAAATTAGGAAGTATTCAAATTAGGGTTGCATGTATAACTGTACCATGAACTCTGAACTACATATGCTAATTGAGCTGATGAAGGAAATTTTCTTGGAATTACTTCAATGCAAGTACAGCTCTGCTTAAATCAAATGCTTTGTCAATGTTGATTTTGCTAATAATTAACTTGATGGGAAAACAGACAAAAGCTTCAGCGATGTCAAAACATTCAATTTCTATACTGATTTGAAGAAGTTTGAGGGATTTAAAAATTATTTGGTTTTCATCTGCTTTTAAGTTTGTTTTGAAACATGCATGGGTAAAAAATATCATGGGGAAAATCTGTTGACTGATCCAAAAATCAGAACTGTCTTTCTTACAAAACTTCAAAACAGTGTTTAGATTTTTTTGAAGCCAGATTGCACAATCTTTTACGTAATGAATTTCTATGTTCAGGCCGTCTCTTGTTTTTCATAACTTACTCATGCAGTATTTATTTCATGTATTCCTGAAGAAGATGGGTAAGTTGATTAGGAGTATATAAAAGATATGAAACGTCATTTTTTGCTGTTGTGTAAGTGGAATTAAAGGACAAAGCTTAGAAATGAAGTTGAGGATTTTTCAGATTCATTCATTTGAAAAATAAATACTACAAATCTATCTGCAAAAAAGGTTAGAGAGGAGGCTTGTGGAAGCAGAAAACTCAGTTGTTCAGGGTGTGTTAAACTGCCTGCTTAAGCATTATTTAAGGAATAATAGGTCCACAAAATGGGCTGGATTTTGATGTAAGTGGACGTGACTGCTGAGATTTATGGAGAAACATTGATTTATGCTGAGCAAAACCTCTTACATATATTGCTTTAAAGACATTTTGAGTGTAACAATTAAGATGATGTATGAGAATGAACAACTTGAAATTATTTTGCTTGTAAAATATTACTAAAATGTAATCCCCTGCAAACAGCATTGCATTCTCATTGTATTGTACAAGGGGATATCTGGCTGAAATGGTGAGATTTGGCACACTTTTTAGATCTATGTGGTTGTTTACTGCTTGGCTTTACAGTTTTTTTTACATTTAATTTGTAGAATTAAGATAGCAAGTGCGCTTACCTGATCTGCAAATCCATTTACAAGGGACAGATAGGGAGCTGGATATGTTGCAAAGATTTGTGCTGTTGCATTTGGTCCTGTGACTTCAAGTTTTCCATCGCTGTACTCCATAAAGGCATCTGTAGAAAAAAGCCAGCAACTGCTTGCACTCCTCCATGAACTTTTCTAGGTTTTCTGGAACTGGAATTTATGTGATAGGTCTGTGCACTTCACGTTCTCAACTGAAACTGATCTCTAAGGTCCCTTCCAACCCAAACAATTTGGTGATTCTCTGATTATTTTTTTTCCTAGGAGCCCCATTATTGGATTTGAGGTGATGTACTCCTCATACCCTTCTGTCTCATTTCTCCTCCTGTGCCTTGAAGTACTTGTTTCATGTACCACAGCTTTCCAAATGGGGCTGGTTTTCCCCTGCTCATAGCTCCAAACTCAGTGCCAAGGAGCATTTTCTGAGTACAGATGTGTTATCTGCAAGATGTGCTACATTTTTCATGATGACCCAAGAGATGCACAGCATCCTGATGGTGCAGTTGTGGATTCCCAGCCAGCAGGAAGTACTGCTATTCTGTTTGACAATGGTGCAGTTTTAGAATTAGGAAGATATTAAATGGGATACTCAAATCTTCATAGACAGACATGAGTAACAAACTGTAATCCATTATTTTATTAGTGGATCTGGTGATGAGATGATACTTGTGAATAAAGAAATGGCTCCCCATCTCCCATGGAAGTTGTGGTGAGGGTGGTAAGTTCCTCCTAAACCTAGCAGATAAATCTATTTCTCCTTTTTTCTGTTTTTTTCTAGCTTTGCTTAAAGCCACAACATAAGTGCAGAGAATTTCGGTTGTTTGCCTAGATCAGGCTCTCATTTGAAGTGTCAGATAATTCTGTGGCATTTAACTATTATGGGGGGGGGAAAAAAAGGGATGACCTCCTATATTTGTTTTTCTACCAGTGACTACTTTTCAGTGAACCTCAAAGAGTGTGAAAGTCCTACAAGTTGTAGGAAGTAAAAACTACAGAAGAGATTTAGAAATTAATTAGAGCAAGAGAAGGACTTGAGCAGAGATAGGGATATGAGAAAATCCTGCACTCCTGCGTATGAGGAAGATGTCCCTAACCTAGACCTAAGCTTCCTGCTTTGGCTCCCTTCCCTACTGCTGCCCTTGTGGCTGAGTACAGTGACTCCCCTCTCAACCCTATGTATATGGTGACACTGCTGCATCATGGCCACAGCCCTAATTCTCACTGTCAGGCTTGAGGAGAACTTAAATTCAGATGAAAATCCTGTTCTAGAATTCCAGTACCAAATTCTAACACTAACCTTAAAAAAAGTAAACAACTCTTCCCAAAGCAGTTCTCACTGTTCCTAAAGATTTTCCTCTTTGGGATTACTGTGGGTACTGAGCCCTGAGCTGACATACAAGGGGCATTTCCATTTTTGTTCTTTCTCTGCTGCACCTAGACCCAGCATGGTCTGCAGACATAATGCCCACAGGAGGGAGATGTTGGAGGAGATGGGCTGGGCTCTGCTCTGGAAGCAGAGTTTTGGAGCAGGGGGTTGGTTGAAGAAAGTGATCCAACCAAGTGGATTCAATCAGTCAGTTACTGTTCTTCCCTTTTCTGGTACACTGTGTAAAAAACCCTGTGCCTCAAGGATAAGGGGGAATTTTTTTCTTTTTCCCTGTCAAATATATGACCTGTTTATCACTGTACCTGGAGTTCATTGCCTTGGAGAGTCACCTCTCAAGGGTGGTCTGAGGTTTGGTCAGGAGGGACTTGATCTCATATCCTGTAGCCTCAATGAACGATGTTGGTGATTCTTGCCTACAGGCACTTGTAGCAGGTCTTTAATGTTTCTAATTTGCCTGGAAGATGGATAGCCCCATATCCTGGCTATTAAGTAATTTTAAATCCTTACTGAGAAATACATGATCTCAGAGTATCTGATTTCCCATGAATAATTTTTCTAAATATCAGAACATTTCCTGGAGTATTAAGTGTTTCAGTAAATTTGTAGCATACCTGGAATGTTCAAGCCATTGTTTTTCCCTTCAAACTCTTTATGCTCTTTCCTTTCTTCTTTTTGTAGCTTTTTTGTAGCTTCATTCCTGCCATTAGCCCTGTGTGAACAAGAGTCCTCTGCCTGCCTGACATTCATTGAAAAATTGGGGCCTTAGAGACTGCCTGACCTCTAGTTTGTCCTGTGAGCATGTCTAAGGTGTACTCACTGTAATAAATCCCAAAGACAGCTGCTGCTCCAATGAATGCTCCCAGGAATTGTGCTAATATGTAAATTGGTAATTTGGTCCATTTTAATCTTCCAGTCACGCACATGGCTAATGAAACAGCTGGGTTTATGTGACCACCTGAAAAATAAATCAAAAATTAAGTTATGTGGATGACTCAGATACATGAGAATAGGTGAAGGATTTGTAAAAATGTGGGCACTTTTGAAGACCAGAACAGTACATGGTTTTCTAGATGTTATTTTGCAGTTAAATGGTCACTGCAATTAAACTGAAACAAGTTGGATGAAATCAGAGGAGGGAGGGCAGAAGCCACTAAGATCCATCTTTACTCTTGATGCTTGTGGACTGTGCTCTTTTTCAGACTGCTGTCCTGCAGTATGTAACTTACAGAGAACTTTTCCAGAAAAATAGTAACCTGCCCCATTGGCTGGGATGGGAGGGTCCCTTATTCTGCATGTATTCCCTCTCTTTGAGGCCTTTGGCTTTATTTTTAGGGGAAAACTGGGGCAGAAGAACATTCCTTTAGTATCCCAAGCACATATTAGGATTAAGGACTGTAACTGGCTTGAGTTTGTATGTTGAGACAGTTCTGGAGTGCCCTGGATTTAAGTCATGTTTGTGTCCCTGTCTACAACCTGGGGTTACTTAGGAACTCAGTTTTCATGGAGACAAAGTCAAATAATGTCAGGGTGTTCAGTTTCATGTTGGCTGTTGGTGAGCAGTGCCTGGATGGGATCTGGGGGCAGGACTGCATAGTCCTTTACCATGTTTCTATCTGGTTCTTGTGCTTTCCCGAAAGGTCCACGATAAGGAAACTAATAAAATAGTTGTGCTGAAACAAAGTTCAGTTTCCTGTGAAACTTCCTTCCTTTTTTTATTCAGGAGTAGCTACATCTGAACTCACGCATGAAAAAGATTTCAGTAACATTGGAATTCTTCATGGCAATTTTAGTTTCTAAAATATATTTATTATGTCATTTGGTCTCTTCTCTCAACATCTTTTGTCAACAAAAAAGGTGTATGCTCCTGGAAAATTTCATTGCTTACAGATACATGGTTCCTACTTAAGAAACACAAATTCCCAAATAAATGAACAGGTACTTCTTTGTAATAAATACTAAATAATAAAAGCCCCACATTTTTCAAAGACATAGGAGCCTTTGCTTATTTTCCAGATAAGGGCTCATTTCAGTCTGTAGGAATATCAGAAAAAAATGGCCTTTGTCTTTGGTAAAATAACTGAAAGAGCATGTCCTTTATCTGTCAGAGATTAGTGATGGAGAAAGGGCTTCTGTGTACAGTTTCTGTGTTTGTTTGCACTTCAGGTCAGTGAGTCATTATCTTATGAAATCCAGGCACCTTTGATACATAATGAACTGACAAACACAGATAACAAGCTGGATAAAACCTTCTTTGTAGCATTTCCAAATGCTGACCTAGTAGCACCAGTCTTGAATTAAAAGCTGAATTCCTCACTGTGTTTCAAATTCTTCAGCACAGAGCAAATAGATGGATGGCACCTAATTTAACAGCCCTTCATGGGAATTTTGATTAATTGTTGTCTTGTCTTTTGTTCCTTACTCTGGCTGGAATTAATAATTTTCCTTTCTTTCAACACCTGATTTTATTCCCCACCTGTATATAATACAGGGTGACTATGATGGCCAGGACAAGTTATAATAATATTACAGAGGCCTAATTAACATTAAATATGGAAAGGTAAAGTCTAATTGAAGGCTCTCATGTTGACATAAGGGAGTTACAAGATTCTTGGTTCCTGTGCCACTGGTTTAGAAAAAAAGTTCACTTTGGACTCCTCCTTTGTAGTTGCAGTGATCCCAGTCATGGCTCTGAAATGCTAAGTTGGATAAAATAGGGGAAATTATCTAGATATTGAGGAACACTGGATGGAGGAAAATTAAAAAGGGGAATTTTCCGAAATAAAAAACTGAAATTCACCAGTCATGCAGACTATATATTTTTTTAGCATTAATTTAGAATTACATAAAGAACTGATGAAAAATATTTTAGCAGTACCTAAACTTGAGAATTTGACCCAAGAGCCACAGAAATTGCTAAAAAATTCTACATAGGAACTTGTATTCTGAAGTGTCCACTAGTAATCGTGTGTTGGATAATAACAGCCTGTTGAAATATCTGTTCCTATTTTTTCACAGAGAAAATGCACTGCATGCAGAATCCTTTGTCATGGGAAAAACACAGGAAGCACAATACTGCAACATCTGCAACTGCTCTGCCCTGCTGGGGTTGAACTCTAATTTTCTACATAATGATGGACATGAATATCCCTTAAAGGTGCAAATGTAGGACAGGTCTTCACAGGTTTGTTTTCATGATACTGCATTAGAACAGTTTAGCTGCCTCCATGTAAACCCAGAGCTGTAGTTAAAAGTTGTTCAGATAATAGGAATGTGCTGCTGAATTAATTTTGTGTGATATTAAGGAACAGTTCTGGTTTGTGTCAATGACAGTGACAAGACTGCCTGTTTTGTAGAACCTGGAGCACTTTCTAATGTGAGACTTTCTAATGGAAACCTTCTGCATGATGCCTCTGTAAAAGAATTTGTAAAGAGAAGAGAAATGGCCACAGTAATTTCTGTTACAGCAACTATTTCTAATGTCCTAATTAAACCTAAAGAAATTTGTCCAGACCAACTTGATCCTCTTATAAAGGGTAAGAAATGCCTTTATGAGACCTGGAGTACAAGGGCACCATATGCTTTAAAGTTTAATATAAACTCTGCATACAACACAAAGTATTGTATATTTTCATGCACAGCATTGTTCTTAAAACCCATCATTTTCTATTTTAAAGGAAGACTTCAATTGTTAAAAGTAGTTATGCTAATGTTTCCAATCTTAGTTTGGCCAAATTGAATGGTGACGCTAGGAGACAAGGCAGCCTCCAATATGGCACCTGTGGACACTGGTTAGTTAGCTCCAGCTAAAGAGAGATTCCTGACCAATAAGCTTGAGCAAGTGTTACAGCAGAAATAAGGGGGATGGGACACTGACAGTGTCATTGAGTGTATCTCTGGTACTGAATCTTTCTGCTGTTTCTGCTTTCTATGGTCTGCTGCTTCTGTGAATAATCAGACAGGAACAGACTTGTTATTGCCAGTCATAGGACATGAAGAAATGAATTGCATTCTGTGAGTCCTGTTCAACATACCCATTAGTGGGTCATTTTGCTTTCTGTGTAGCTGGCCACCATTTTATCTGGTGACTGCTGGATTGCTCTTTGTGGTTATTTCTTTAAACACAGTGCCTCTTCTGCCCAGGATCATCTCTATTGACAGAATTTTCAAAGCAACACCAAGCAGATTTCTGGTTTGCATAGAACACTTTCTATAAAAGCCAGAGGTCTGCCAAGGTTTTCACACTGGAGAATTTGGTGGGATATTTTGTCAAACACAAAGAAGAGAAGGAAATTAGAACACACAAGATTTACTCGCAAAACCCTGGTGTGGACTGTGCTGTAAGGATGCTTACTGTTCCTAACTCGTGATTGTTTATACCATGAATTGGAAACCCTTTAATAAGGGAGCCTTAACACTGTAGCAATAAATGCTATATAAGAAAAGAAGTCACTTACCAGAAACGCCCCCAGACACGTACACTGCTATGGTGACTGCCATGGCAAAGCCCACCGACACAGTCATGGGCCCTCCATGCGCCCCGCGGCTCAGCACGGCCTGGCCCACACACCCACAGCCCAGAGCCTGTGTTTGGAAACACAAGTGTCAAATCACAGCTGTGTCTGTCAAATGTTACTGGTTGTGACTTCTGCTCTCCTGGTATAGCTGCAAATGCTGTTGAATACTGAAACTCTGCTAGAATTTGTTGTGTGTGCCATTGCTGCCTTTGCTGCAATGCACGTTTGCTTTTTATTTTCCTTGTCTCTGTCACAGGGAAGAATGTCTGCTAATGAGGACCTCTCTCCACACAGAAAATTGTTCTCAGGCACAATGAGGGGATACTCATCAGAACTTGGAGCCCAACAAGATGGCACTGCCTCTTCAACAAAACTCCGCATCTGAAAGTGAAATTAATTCTGTGAGGTAAGTGCTCAAACTATGGATTGAGACAACTTTCTGGTATTTACATTGTGTGTTATTGTTATGCTGACTTTATATCATATATTGCTCTAGCAAAATATTTCACTCGCTCTGCAGCTTGAACAATTAACTGAAGTGGAGATATCTAAATAATTCATATTGAAGAATTCTAAATGGATTTAAACTAGTTTGGGATTTTTGTTGGTTCTCCTCAGAATAAAGTTCAGTAACAGGTTTAAATATTTGCTTAAGATGATATTTATTCATTTTGAAAGCCTCTGCTTACCTTCAAGCATATGTTTAGAGCCTATTAAAGATGACAGGCAAGATATTCAAAGGGACAAAAACCTTGTAGTTTGAGATAGACTAGCTTGATCCATATCTGTGTCTTTGAAAATCTGCTTTTTAAATATATGCCTATGTGCTCTGCTGAACAAGGAGCCAATACTCAATGGAAGCTCTCAAATAATTTCTGTAGTCTGAAAACTTTTGCTTCTCTGCAGCTGTAAGTGATGTGAATAATGCAATTTCTGGGATGTGAGTAGAAATATGTTAAGCAACCTTATTGCTTATTTTCAGTTGCAAGGCAGCTGAATTCAGAAACTGCAAAGTAATGGGAAAATCTGTATTGCCTTAGAAATAGACTGACTGTACCAAAATGATTTGGTAATCAAGGTTTAACAAGCAAGCCCTGCTAGAATAGATGCAGTTTAAACAGGAAAATCATACTTTTGTTTCCATTATTTCCCCAAAGGTTTTAGCTGATGCCAAAATGTGACAGAAAAGCTCTCAATAAAATTACTCTCTTAACCAGCTTTTGAATGCAGACGGTGTTTCTAAGTGCCCCGGGACTGTGTCATATGCCCAGGTGCAGCCCTTGCCTGAGGTCATAATCAGGTAAGCAAACAAAACACTCACTGGTGCCAGAGTGTTGCAGCTCTGGTTATGTAAGGGTAGGGTGGTGTTAGATAGCCACAGTTTATTGGACTGTGTAATTAAAAGCTCCAGGACACAGTGCAAGCTACTGCGCAACAGATGAGGCACGCTTGTGTTAGCCCTGCTCTCACCTGCAATGCACGTGATCAGCACAAATGCACAGACAGCAAACCAAAATATAACACAGTGGAGTTGGTCACAGCTGAAATGACATCTCTTTTTAAACTTCATATGAGATTATTCCTAATGTGTTTATATGTTTAATATGGAAATAATGGATATGGTGGAATTCATAAGAATCTACAGGATGTGGAATTAACATACTCTAGTCATCACTTTCCAGATTTCTTAAAGGGAGTATTCCAGAAACTGCACCAAGCAAGATTTTGGGGAAGATATGACTCAGATGGAAGAGCAAGCTCAGTAGGCTGCTCTGGGCCCCTGCACATACTGGGGTGCAAGTTGAATTCAGGCAACCAGCTCAATCTACAAGTGTGGTGTGCACTTGTGTTCTGAAATGGCACAGGCAAAGTTTTGCAGATTCAAAGGCCATTCTTTTGAAAACATTACCTCTTTCTGTAAGGATGATGAAAAAGAGAACAAGGGTAGAGGAGATGGTTATAGGAGGATAGGAGATAGCAACATCTATGTATATCAACTACAAATTCACAAGAAAAGAGAAGGAAATAACGGAGGGAGGCTGTGGCTTCCCTTCCTTTATTACCAGAACTGAGGAGAGTCACACAGAACAGCTGTGCAGTCCTCTTGCATTGTAGCTCCTGCTCTGCACGTCTTAGGGAAATACACAAGTACAGATGCTCCACTTCTGTGCTAACCAGTCTCTCTTCTACAGAGAAAACATGAGCCAGCTGGAACACAGCTGCACTCAGTGGACCTGCTCATGTACAATGACTAAATGCTGCTGCAGGCACAATCAGTGTGTGCCCATCCAGGGATGGGAAAACTGGAGCTGAGCCTGCAGGTCTGAGCTGTGTCACTGTCATACTCTCTCATTTGCTGACCTTTTAAGAAGGAGAGAGAAAAGTTGCCTCATACCTACTGTAGTTAGGTTGGTGCAACTGGAAACTATCACCTAATCGTGTAATTACACAGCAGCAATTTAATACCTTGTAAGTCTTTGCTTGACTGAGTTAAGACCAACTAGATCACTGAGTTGTAATTAAATATTCTAGGATTTTAGGCCAAGATCAGCCATCAGTTGTACCCACATCACTCATTGATTGAAGCACATGGAGTAAATGGGAGTTTAATTTACATAGATTACAGCCAGATCTCTTTATCTTATCTTGTCTATCTTATGTTGCCAGGTTTTCTTCTTAGCAGTTGTCTATAGCCTGATCTGCTTAAAACTACTGGAGTACTTCCAGCACAGACTTTTTTTTTTTTGTTCATAAGATCATTACTGCCCTGAAGAACATGCTTGGGTGTGGAATAGCTGTCTGAACCCTCTCTACCAAAAAAAACTTGCTCCACAGCCCATTAGATCATTCTCTTTGTCTTGGATAACAAGGCTAATGTTAGGAAAGGAAAACAACTGGCCTTCAATGAGTGTAAGGTCCTGTTACTGTCTGGAAGCTTGCAGGATTTTCTGTATCCCACTCATCAGAGAGACTAAAGATCATTTTGCCTCCATCTTACTATTTTCAGGATTTTTCCAAATGCTTGTAATAGCATTTTTCAGTGTAAATAGGCTTTCTGCAAGATCTAAAACCACAATTTTAGGGAATCTATTTTTCTACATGGCCAGTAAAGTTTTAGACATCTTAAGGAATGCTTATATAAAAAAGCCCCCTTCTTATCAGTCCTAGGAGTGGTGTGCATTTATAGGCAGACCCTCTGACTGTCACATTAAAGAGGCAGCTGAGTTTTGAGCAGTGTGGAGGGAATGAGCTGTGCTGGACTCTGTTCATCCCCAGCTCCAGCTGTGGTGACACACCTGCAGGGGGTTCCACAGGTGTCCCTGCAGGCAGAGTGTGGCCTCAGTGGCTGCACAGATGATGATGCTGTGCATGAGTACAGGAATTCAATGTGTTATAAGGAATACAGTCAGCAGGTGCAAAAAAAAAATAATTATAAACCGCTCACTTTCAATCATGAAATGCTAGAAAAATAGTGGCTGTATTTGCCCTTCTGTGCAGGTAGGGATCTGTGCCTGTGAAAACTTCACAGCATTCTTCATGGTGTACTGTAAGCTTGTGCAGTTCCCCTACCCAACATTAATATTTCCAGATAGGATTAGCTACTTATAAAAGAGTAAATAAGCTTTTTACTTTGAGGCGTGCTAAATTGGTGGTGTCTTCCTAAGGGAGTGTGTTTTAGAACTCACTTTCATTTCCACTCCCTTCATTTACAAAGGAAGTCTGCAAGTCTGCTTAAGAATTTACCTACTGAATTTCATAATAAGATGTTTTATAATATTAGAAACTTTTTCCACATAGAGATGTATTTTTGCTGTGTATTACATAGCATCTTAATTCAATCAGGGTTCCTAAGCATTCTTTCAACAGGGACAGTAAGGCTAAAAGCAACAAAAAGAGAGACAAGTTAGATCTTCTAAAATTCAGGGCATTAGCTCTGCAAGAATTCAGGTTACAGGAAAACCCTTTCAGGAAAGACCAGTCCTCATCCAATTTAATGTTTAATATTTGCTATATTTTGTTAAATCGGAGAGTACTTGAACTTTTAAAGGTGAGATAAAAAATACAGCTTACCAGTCAAGCTTACCAGTCACAGCTCTTATTTTATCATTAATGAAATGTTTTGGTGGGGTGGGGAGGATTTCTGTACATTATGATTTAATCAAGCTTAGGGCAATAAAAAGTCACTATATCCGTTCTCCTGATGTTCTTCTGGGAAACAACCAATATCCTCCTGGGTTCAGATGGATTTTAATGTTTTTTCAGACTTGCTATCTCATAAATAAGGGGTGCAAAAACCCCCAAGCCCTTACATTTAGTTAATTAAATAGTATAGACATAAGCCTTAAAATTATTGCCATTTTGAAACCATTTTCTAGTGACAGAAAGAGACATTACTACTTGGAGACGTAATTGTAAATTTAATAAAACTTTGGATGATTTGTGTATATAAAGCTTTAAAATCATAAATATCAGGTTCAAATTGATTTGTGGGGAAAAAATAGTGAAAATATCGAGGGACAGACTATGGTGTGTTATATAAACTGATGCTTTTAAATTTTGTTATTGCTTTTGCATATGAAATAGGAGACAAAAGTTTGAAATCACCTAGAGAGAATGCAAAAGTCTGCATTTTCTCATATTTTGTTATGATTAATATTGCACACTCCATCCTGAAATGCTAAATGCTTTTCTTTCCTGAATTACAGAGGGCAACTGGTTTGAGTCAGTTTCTTTACTGAAGGCTGTTTTTATTTTCTTAATAATTTTTAGAAATTCAGGAAAGAAAATGAAATGTAATATTCAGACACAAACTTTCAGGAGTGAAACAGTACCTGTTGTATCTGGGCTAGAAAGAAAACGCCAGGCAAAGGAACCAAATCTTATCTAGCAGCCTTGAAGAGGAAAAGAATCTGTTCAGGTGCTGCTTCCCTCCCACCTTACTCATTTGTTCTTGAGCTATGATGCTTTGCTTCCTACCCCAAGTGACAAACTTTAAATCTTTCTAAACTCCTAAAATATGTTTATTCTCTGCACCAACTCTGGGAACTGTAGCATTGAGAAAGTGTGCAAGAGTGGGCATTGCAGACTCTGAGAAAGGAGGATTTCTGTCCTCTCCTTGGAGTCTAAGGGTGCATGTTCCTTTTCTTTTACTCCTTCCTTTGGCTGCAGAAACAGGGGGGGCTGTGCCCTCATGGTTAGGAGTATATGGTTAGGAATAATTAAAACCTAAGCTGTTTGCTGTTGGAAAAAAAAAAAGGAAGATGGATACTTTTAATAGTAAAGAAACCTGTGAGGACTGGGTTAGAGGAACTGAGTCACATTTGCCTTTAAACTGGACCATGGATTGGAGAGCTCCCTAGAATTCCCTTTCAACCAGAATGCTTTATTGAACTGTTGAGATCACAAAGATATAAACTCACGTAGCACAAACTACGTTTATTGTCTTTTATTCTGTTCTCCAACTGTTTATGACAGCTTTAAAAAGTTATTACTTTTATTACCTTTCTTTTATTTGGTGAAACTTTTGAAAAAACACCTTGTAAATTTGTGTCTGTAAAACATAAATTCAAGTTTTGCACTCACAGTTGAATGTTGGAAAGATGCAAGTCTTCTGTAAGTCTCAGGCAGAGGTGCCTATGCTTCAGTCCTATAGATGAAACTTTCTGGGGAGAAGGGTATCCACAGAAAAAGGTTTTGGGAAATTAAGTTCAGCTTACTGAAACCTCTTGGTGAAACAATGAGAGTTATGTGCTGGGGCTGACATTGCAGAAATGAAGATAATTTTCTTCAAAGCTTTCATGTAACACAACATCTGAGTCACCTAAAAGTTTGAAATGTCATATACTGGGAAAACTAAGTTTGGATGGAAAAAAAAAGATTGCCATGATTTTTCAGAATGTTTTGCTGCCATAAATATTTTGGGGTAAAAGAATAATTAGCTAAACTTCCTTTCAAATTTTTCACACTGCTTAATATTCAGCTGAATTAAAGAATGACTTCTAAAACAGAAGGGCTGTCTAGAAAAAAAACCCCTGATAATAATAAGATTACAAAAATAACAACAGTATGCAAGAGCAGCTCCTTAACCTCAGTACAGCTAAGGGTCTTTGTTAACACTTTGTCTTCTGTTTGCAATACTGATTTAATACAGTTTCAAAAAGAAGAGTTTGTATGTCTTCACCAGAATCATTAGCAAAATGCAATGCCATCAAAATATATGCAACTGTATAACATTAGATTCATGGGTGGCATCTATTATTTATTGGTTGTACTATATTTTTGCTGCTAGAGACCCAGATGTATGGATCTCTGACATAAGAGCTGCTCTTCTAAGTGCAAACACTGCTAAGGCTCATGATATTTGTAGCATTATGTAATATTTTAAAAATTGAGTGATAGATTAAAATACCAATTATAAATAAGTTTTAATACTCTCTTATCTAGCTTTGTCAAACTTAAGTTCACTAAGAGCTAATTATACAAGATTCTGTACTCCAGGAAATTCATTGCTGATGGCAAACAAGGCAAGCTGTTAGAAAGTGCTGATATTTAATTTTTTATCTTAAAAAAAACTTGCTGTAATTTCATCCTATTAAAAAAAATTCTCCTTTTCAAAAAAATTTAGGACTTGGAATTTTTCTTTGTTTAAAATGTCTAAGTAGTGGTTTTGTGTTCAATGTTAAACACTTAGCTTTAGATCCTTTGCTCCTTAAGTATCTTTTCTTTCATGTGGTAGCATAATGTAATGAGAATTCTAATGCATGTTTAGAATAAGGGACATATGTTACCCTGCAGTATTGTAATTAGTGTGCACTGGAATGTAGGGCCAAAAGTAGATACAGAAAAATGGTTTAAATTTTAATCTTATGGACTGAGCAAATCTATGTAATGCTAATCTTGAAGATTTTTCTGAAGTTACTCAACTCTGCAACAGAACAGGAGCAATAACTTGCATAATGAAGTGGTCAGAATATAAAAACAAGACTAAAATATTTTGATGATAAATAGCCTTCTTCATTAGCTGAGCTATTTCAGGGCTGTCACGTATTCAGATCATGCCTGTGCCTTAAATCCTCTAAGCACACACAAACATTTGCTTCAATGGGAGTTGCAAGAGGCTCCCCACCTCCAGTTGGAGACCAGGCTTATAGGAACATGTATATAGGAATATATATATATATAACTATATATTAGGAGCATATAGACTCCCCACTTGTATTTATGTGCTAAATGGAAGCCTGTGTTTTGTCTCAGCAAGGAAGTGAATGCAGCTCTGGTCTCTGGAGATCCTGGCTCCTGTGCAACTCCTTTCTGGGAAACTCTGTTCAGTAAGACGCTCTTGAGAGTGAAAATGAAATAGAAACTGTGTTAGGTGAGCAGTAGCTGTTAAAGGAAGCCACATGGCCTATTTGGCATCTCCTTTTGGAACTGTTTCAATTCAGATATACTTAATGGTGTAAGTCAGAGTAAATCCCATTTTGGTTGAGAGCAATGCAGTCAAATTCCAAAGAGGAAGTATGGAGAGGGGCATGATTAAAAGCAGAGAGGCAGTTGGATAGGTGAGTTCCAGCCAGACTCACTAAAAAGCCACATAAACCATCTATCTGCTGCAGCATGGCTTCCTGACTCTTTTGTGCTAGCACACAGGTGTTGTCCCCAGATTAACTCACAGAAGTCCCAAGAGGAAATGTACTGAACGAGTAAACATGATGGAGAACTAAAAGCTCCCTAGAGAGCTCTTCCTCAAGGGAGACCTTTGGGCCAGTCCCATCTGCAGAAGGCTGAAACTGTCTGAGTCTGGGCTCTCAGCCACCAGGGTACAAACAGGCAGGTGTTCTCCCAGCTCAGGATGCTTCCAGGCTGCTGGAGTTTCATGTTTCTTAGCAAAATTGGGTGCTTTGCTAAGCAGAGAGCAGGGCTCATGTGGGCTGTGCCTGTATTATCAAGTTGTATAATGTAAGCACCTGAGAACCTGTGGATCTCTCAGGAGGGATTGCTTGGAACATCTCCAATCTGATTCACTGGACTGAGCATCCATTAATGGATTGCACAGCACATTTCTTGTCATTCTGGTGCTCACCTTCTACTTAATTTTCACCTGGAAAGAATTTTGTCTATGTGCTCTGAGTCCATGCTGCAAGGCAAAGTGCAGCATGCTAAGTAGGGCTGACTGGGAGATTTTATCCAGACTCTGTGCCCAGTGCCTTTCTCAGGGCTTGTTGTGTCAAATCTGTCCGACATTGCAGGCCACACCCTGAGGTGAAGGCTGGGTTTTTCTCTGATGAGTTATTCCACTTTCTAGATTTCCTGTTTGGAAAACAATGTTGCAAGACTGAGAGTTACCAAAGATGGTAGCTTAGGCTCCTATTAGTATGTGGCCTCTGATGTTATTCTTCAGAAAAATTACAAATAGCTGATTTGGAGGGAGAGAATTTCACCCGGCTAACTCCCAGCAGTGAGTCCCAGATTTGGGTGTGGTCAGTTAGCACTGGCTTCCAGACAGAGCCTGTGGCTAACAGAACTGCTGGCTCAGCCTCACACCCTGGCACAGGTGCTCTCCACAGTTTCTAAACCCCATCACAGCAACCCGAAGTGGCTTTCAGCAAAGACATGAATCAACTGTGCTGTAGGCCATGAACTCTCCTCTCCATTTGTAACAGCTTTAACACACAGTTCTTATGCTATCCTAGCACTAGAACTTCTTTTGCATACATGCTGGTTTTCAAAGATTTCTATCCTCTGACTTACCAGGGTGGCTCTTTCATTAGCTCCAATTCAAATTAAGGGTTTAATATTTATCTGTGCTTTAAGTGCTTACTAGCTGACACAGTTTAAAAGCAACAGTCATAAATAGAATCACAGAACAAACTAGATTGGAAAAGACCTTTGAGATCATCAAGTCTAACCTATCAACTAACAACACATCAACAACTAAACCATGGCACTGAGTGCCATGTCCAGTCTTTTTTTAGACACCTGCAGGGATGGTGACTCCACCACCTCCCTGGGCAGGTGATTCTAGTGCCCAATCAGTCTTTCAGTGAAGAATTTCTTCCTGGTGTGTAACCTAAACTCCCCCTGTGCAGCCTAAGACAACAGCAGAAAAGGCAGTTTCTTCACAATAAACACTTGGTACTGCTGCTATCTTGTGCAGTCTAAACACAAACTGAGGTATGCAAGCACTGAGAAAACTGCAGTGTAAGCCAGGTGAGGCTCTTTCATCTTTAAACCAAGACTGGAACTAGAAAGGGTAAGAGAAATTAGAAACTCAGATTGTCAACAACAATTTTGTAGCTTTCTACATTTTCTACTACACTCATATGGTGAATATACTAGAAAATAAGATCTGGGTTTGCATTTCCTTTCTAGCCTTGTGCAGCATAATATTAAATAATAGCATTTGCTGTCTAATCTGCACTTTAATATGTTTTCTTCTCTTTCCTAATTTTATTAATGGAAAGAGGGGGGAGGATCTTGTGGCAAGCACAGAGTACTGGAAGTCAGGTGATGTGGGTTATATTCAGAGTTCTGCCACAGGCTTCCTGTGCAGGCTCCTGTAATCAGGTTTGCTAATATACAAAATGAAGATAATGACATTTCCCCTCCTTACCAGGGTGTTGTGACATTTAATTCATTAATGTTTGTAAAGTGCTCTGTGCTCCTTGCTTCTAAATGTGCTCCTTACTGTAATAACGTCTTATGGATGGTATTAAATTTGAGAATAATGTTATTTTAGTGCCAGTGCACTTCAGTTGGCTGAACTGTAGTAAAGACCATAATTTCCAGTATTTTATGAGCTACTGGAATTTTTAGATTACTTACTTGAAATTTAGCTAATATAGTTACAGTTATAAAACCTATATCAGTACTGTGCCTGCTACTTTTTTTTTCCTTTTTTCACTGTGATGAAATATTTAGCAATAAGCAAGACTGCTTTGTCCACACTAAAAGGAGAAAGAAAGAAAGTTTGGCATAAATAGTCTAGTTGCTTGACTTCTAGCTCTGCTACACAGCCTGCTCTCTCCCCTGGTGAGTCACAGTCCCAGTGCAAAATGCACAGAAAAACTGTGCAAGAAATTAGGTAAAGAAATAAAAATAAAAATCTGGGGTTAAAAAAAATGGGAAATTTAGGTTATTTATCTAAGTTGTATCAGTACTATAGGACCAAGCAATATATGTATAATTTATGTTGTACAGTTAAAAACAAACAAAAAAATTTTGAAAATCTCTGAAGGTTTGGCAGTGCAACTCCCAATAAATTCACGACAAATCATAAAGCTAAATTCCTATATTTCACAGGAAAACAACTAAAATTTTCTAAACATGCAGTACAATATGTTTGTTAATGTAAACTGAATCTGTGCATAAAATGAACTGCTGAGTTTTTAAAAAACAGGAGAGTATTAACAACATCCATTGTGCATATCTGGATTGTTCAGAGCGTGCTCCTTCACTGAAATTCCACTCCTAGATGAAATCTAATACCAATCAGACAATTGTAGTAAATAAAACAATCTGGTTTTTATAGGCAGTGATAATTACATGGGGTGAAGAAAGGAATTACAAACTTACCATCAGAGGAGCAATTCATTCAGGCTGTGCATGCTCAGGCTGTAGCCTCGCTGCTGGCACAGTACAAGGAAACGTACATGTCCCCTTACAAGCACTGTCCAACATTAGATTAGTAGGAAGAAAAAAAAGCAGCTGACACTTACTATCAGTATAAAAGTTCCCAGGAACTCTGAGAGGGCTTCTTTAACCAAGCTGTTCTTCAAGGAAAATTTCTCCTTTAAACTCCTTTTGTTTTTCTGGCTCATTTTGGCTTCCTCTATTGCTGTGGTGCCCTAGTTACAAATACACACAAAATTTGTTCTGTATTTGTCCCTGCTCCAGCTGAACTTTGACACTTTTACTTAAACATTGAAATATGAGATTTCATCTTGCACAGCCAGTGAAATCATCTGACTGCAGGCATTGACAGAACCAACTCAACATGCCCTAACAATTCATCATGGGTTTGTCATTCTATGCTTTCTCTGAGTGCACTTCTATTTATACTGGTTAGATAATACCAGTAAGTTCACAATCAGATTTCTTCTTTTTTCTTACAGAATGGATTAATAATTACCTTTCCTATGTCACTTTTTTTTTAATCCTACTAAGAATTAATAAAATGTTGTTTCTATCATCCTGATCAAAAAGAAAGGCAAAAATATAAACCACAAAGTAAGGAACCAATATATAGTTGCAAATTTCTCTCTGACCTAGATTGGGATTTAAACCATGCTACTATTGGTTGTCAAAGAATTTCAAGGGGAAGTTGTAAAGCGAATGAATGCTTGGGAGAATGCTGTGCTGTACCCTGCACACAAAAGCCCTTAACTTCTGAGACATTTCAGTGGCTAATGAGGGGTCTTACCTTGGTGGTGTGTGTTGAATTTGCATATTCACTCACAATACTCTTTTTGGACTAAATGCCTTGCTCTCTAGTGAACTTCCCTGTTTACAAAGGAGCAATGAGGCAGAATAAATGAAGAACATTTAATGAAATCGGCTTTGGTCCAGTGGCTCCCTACAGGGCAGAACAGGGAAGTGAAGTACTGAGTTACTATATATTTCCTTTAAGTTTAGCTTAAAAGTGCATGGGTGCTATAATATAGAGCATTATAATATTATTTTCCATGGTCTTAAGACTTGAAGTTCCCAAATATCTCAAAGAACTGCACCTCCTAGAGAAAAATATGATACCTTTATTTCTTCAGCATCTTGGACAGTTTTATCAGATGTGATACATACTTGACACTGTCTGGTTGATTTACAAATATTTTCTGCCGTTTTGACACCAGAACCTCAGCCCAGTTCTGGTAGATTATTTTGGCATGTATTGTAGCTGCTCAATGCAGCTGAGGTTTGTATCTGTCCTAGACAGGGCAGAGCCTTACAGGGTTAGGGAAATGTGCCACTTGTTATCCCATCAGTTTTCCTCCTAGCCTCCAGCTAGGTCCTGATGCGTGTTCCCTGCAGCACTTACCACCAGCAGCTTCATCCCTTAACCTCCAGTTCTCCCCACCACCCAGTTTTCATCCTTAACTGCTTTTCTGTGTCCTTTTACTCACCTTTCTCTACCTCTGCATCCAAACAGCAGTGTGTCCTCAGGTGGTTCTGAAAGTGCTGCCCTGTGCAGCAGCACGGAGCTGATGCAGCAGCAGATGGCAGCATCCGAGCTGAGCCGGGACACCCGTGCAGAGGCGGTGACACTGCTGCAGGACAGCTCCAGTCCTGCTCCACAGGTCCTGCCTGTGGCACAAACAGCTGGGCCCGCCTCTGGGGAGCCCCTGAAAATAGCCTGTGAATGGCAGCTTGAAAACATTTACCCCACACCACCGAGAAACAAACGTATTACTCAGGACCTTAATTATCACAGCGGGCTAGAGTGTATGCTTGTTATGCCTGTGAGAGAATTCTTTCAGAATAATGTATACATTAGAACAGGGAGGACACTTGGGAGGATATTCATTACAGCAGGAATGAGATAAACCACTTCCTCTCTTTCAGGAAAATGATAAATAAATAAAGAAACATGTTTATGAAAGCAATTTTTAGTTGTTTGTCCATAGTGATTCCTTCTCTTATGTAGATGCAAGTCTTGCTCACCTAATATGTGTAGATACCTCTGAGTTTGGTCTCATTGCAGGTATGAAGACATTAATGCTATTTTTCAACTAATCGTGGGGTAATAACATGTCAGAGACAGAAATTCATACTCATTTGTTCAGATCATGTTGACTTCCTTATATGGATTTTCTGTCTTTGCAGGGTGGAGAACTGGCACAAAACATCTATTTCACATTTGATCCTATCAGATTTTCTTCAATACTTTATAAAAATCATATGATTTAACTCCACTAATAAGAACTGGGATGCTCAGTTAGACCAAAGATTCTCCTCGGCTCCATAATGAGATTCAAGCAGGTGCCCTAAGAAAGTATTTGAAGCACAGAGTACTCAGGGATGACCTCTCCCTTGGTAAATCCTTCCAGTATGTGGCAATTTAAAGGCACTGCCTCACTTTCCAAAGAGAGAAGGGGGCAGCTCAGAACATTAGAGTTCAGTTTATCCTTTTCTTATATTTAGAAAGAGATTCTATGGCATTTACCAAATCTAAAAAACATGTAGCATTTTAAGGAAGACAAGTAAAGTGTGTATATAAACACCATTAAAACTTTGCCTTTAATTACTATCTATTTGATTAATCCTCTGTTTTACTGCCTTTTAGTTGTATGCAATGGAACATCTGGTTGAAAAAGGGAAAGAAAATGCACTGTGATTACTGTTTTCTTCTGCTCCCTCACCTGGGCCCTGCTCTCAGTCAGAATGAGAAGGATACCAGCAGTGCCACCCATAAATATTGAAACTGTGTCATCTGAGGGAAGAAAATGAAGACATCTTCCAAAAATGGGACTTATATAAGTAAGTAAGGAGCATACATATTAAATGTAGAACCACAAGAAAGGTCACCAAAAAAGATTTTAAGGTTTTGCCAAGAATGTGAAGGTAACATTCTAAATGTTTTCAAATTCCATTACCAGAGGAGTCCTGTGAGACTGTAAGTAAAGCTATGGAGGATGGAAGCACAGAAGAAGCATTCAACATGGTTATGTCCACAGCTAAAAGAATTATTTGCCTTGCTAGATTTGGTGGGCTGAGTGTGAGCAACTGTTCCAAAATAAATTGTCATCAGGAAACGCTTAAAGAGAAATGGATAAATTAACCAGTAACTAACTAATTGCTGGAGCTGTGCAATATTTCCACTAAGGGGTTAAAATGCTCAGCTTCTCATGTGCTAGTGCCAGTGGATTGGTTTTCTGCTGATCCTGATCCTAATGTCAGCAAAACAGACCATAGGAAATATACCAGTGATCTGCTTGTGCTTCAGGAGAGTCCTTCAAAGGTGATCACAGGAGCTACAAAACTGTCAGTGTGACTTCTGTGCCAGGAAAATTAGATGAACTGCTGTAAAAAGTAAAATCAATAGACACACAGATAAAGCTGGTGCTCTGTAGAAGCATCAAATGGATTCTGTTAGGGGAGGTTATGCCTCACAAATCTGCTGGCATCCTTTAAAGACATCAAAAAGCACATTGATATTATTTTCATGCTTGAATGTGGGATCAGTGTAACCTTAGATTGCAAGGCTAAGACTCTTGGGACCCTTACCCCTGAGGCAGTCTGGACTGAGCTATTTCTTCTCTTCACCTGGATTCAAGCAGAGCAGGAATTCACATGATGTATATAACCTAACCATTTTTATAGTAATCTTCACTCCTATAGAAATAGCAAAGTAGAGAATAATGCACATAGCTCCCACAGTTTAAATCCCATGGGTAACAATATATAGTGTACTGAATTTTTAATAGCACATTATTCAGAGTATCACATAAATTGTTATTACTGATGTAATAAAACCTAAACCAACACAGCTGGAGGGACCAAGGTTGTAAATACACCATATATTTTTTGTATTGTAATAATATGGGCCAAATTATTTTAAAATCTGCTGATTTTAGTTGAATTAGACTAACTCTGACTGTGTACCTCTAATTCAGGTCCCTGGTCAAATGCCTTTGCCTAATTTATATCTCAATTTTCATACAGAAACTGATGCATGATATACAAGGGGCATTCTCTGTTTTACGGATTGGTTCTCCTGCTGGGGAAATCAAAGAAAAAATTCAGGTGAGGAAGATCTGAACACACTGTAATTCAGCATTCTACGTGTTTAGTACATAAACCCTCTATTTCTTTATTTCTTTTATTTCCTGATCACCCCTCTGTCTCTGCTGTCCCTGGTGAAAAGGTGCTTAAGGTGGGAAATATTTGCAATGGGCAGCTCAGGTTTAGCTAAGCCCACCTTGAAGGAGGAGCATGGCACACAAGGGGACTGCTTGAGAATTTGTTCTTTCTTCTCTGTGATCTCAGTGTCCAGATAAAACATTTCTGTCTGTGTCGTGAATATGAGATCAATCCCTTACCACATATGTGTACTACAGGCTTTTTGCTCATAATCTTTAAGGCCTGACATGTATATGTCTGCTGCTGCTGACACTGATTTCAGGGAGAACTAAATTGGTCTTTCTCCAAAGCAGGACCCAGGATTTTGCTTTGTTCTTGACTGGCTGGGCACACCATTAGGCCTCAGTGCATAACTGATGGTACTGCACACATACACGTTATGTATAGCTGTGTAACTGATGATAGTAAATTTCAAAGCTTGTTGTATGTGTAACACAGGTCCTGCCTGAGAGTTTCTGAGCCAGTTTAATCTCTCAGCAGCCGTGCTGGCACAGAGGGGCACAGATAACATTCCTCTGCAGAGGGCCCTGTGACAGGGCTGTCAGTGCTGGCACCCCGTGGAAGTGTCAGGGCAATGCTGGACAGATGCTTACGTGCTCCACTGTTATCAGCTGCACTGGCTGTGCTGCCCTCTCAGCCCTAGGAGGAGCTTAGCTGGTAGATGATGGTATGGGCAAACCTTACTGAATGCATCCAGAGAAAGACTGTTGCAGTATAGAAAGAATTTTGCTTTTAAAGCATAGATCAACTTAGTACAGAACTTAGTACAGAAGAATGCTTTGTTTTAGCCAATTCCCTGCTCTTTTTTTCTGCATATTCCCTTTTCTCATATAGTTTTGCTATTAAAAACAAAAGGCATCTTGCTAAATATATTAATGCATCATGAAGAAATATCCTCAAAAGTATATCCAGTGGATCCAATATATCCAAGTATATTGCAGGGATCTGAATCCTGTGTTTTCTTAACCAGAATGGGACACGTTATCAAAACCTTTCATCATTCTACAGGGCACAGGTTCCCTGTAGCAGCACTGAGACTTATTAAGGCTACTTGTAGGGTTGTGAAGAGGAGGAGATCTGAGCCTACCTAACTGATAGAAGGAATGTAACATGAAAGCCAAAGATAATGACAGATTTGACTCTACTGACACACAAAAGTGAAGTTGTGCATTTGGCAAGTACAGGGAACTAACTAGGAGAGTTGATTCATGGTTCTAAAAGGAAATTTCCACTGGGAAAGTGACGGTGTTTCCTGTACCTGACTCACCAACCCACCTGTCTCCCACTCTGCTTGGCCCTCCAAGGAAGCCCTCCAGCCACAATGTGACCCTCTGTTGGAGGTGAATATTCTGTCAGAGCTTCTTCTCCCAGTGCTTCGTCCTCTCTCTCATGCAACGAGAGCATTTGTTTGTTTCACTCCATGTTCCACTCATCCCTTAGTAGGTGAGTTGTCAGTCTGCCTGGTTTTCATTTTTTTAATGCCCTTTCATTCAGAATTATCCATATCTGATTGTTTAAATCCTCTCTCTTTCCAGACACAAGTTCTGCTTCTGGGATTCCTCTAATGTATTAAATATTTAGAACATAGATGATACATTTATCTTGGGCCCCTGTATAAGAATATTAGATTGCCAGGTCCAAGTCCTTTGAAATTCCACGATTAAGACCTTTTAATAATAAAAAAAAAAGGTGTTCTGAGGTTCATAGCTGACCCTTTATAGGGTGTACTTGGGAGCAGACCCAGCAGCAATCTTTTGTTACTTCTGCATGGTATCTATGTTCATTAAGGTAATGAAGCTATTAATTGAATATGTAAGTTCAGGTAATTAAATACAAGACTTATTTCTTTAGTTTAAAGGGTAATAATAAAAAATTTAAACTTGCAAACTAGATCACACATTTAGTGATGATGAATGTGAGCTGGAAAGTGCAATATTCCAATATGAATTAGTTAATTGCATCCATTCATTAGGTGATATACATTAGCAGAAGGTCAATCCATTTGAGGCTCGATGTGTTTTACAAATAATAAATTTCTACAGGTAAATTGAAGAGAAATTCAAAACAAAGTTTTTAAATATATTCTAATTCAGAATAAAATCCCTACACCCAAGAGCATGTTCCCTATAAGTTCACAGTTACCAGCACATGCTGTTTGCAGCACTGTTGAGGTCACTCTGGCCAGAGAGGGACAGGTGACATTTCAGCTGCTGGCTTATACTGAAATGCTAATTTTTAAAACTGACCCACTTATAAAGTGAGTCCAACATTGAACTTTTTGAAGCATTTTCTGCTTTATCACTCTCACTGAATTATGAATTATTGAAGCTTGCTTAAATCCTTAAATTTGCATTTCAGCTTTGGACTAAATTTACCAACAACTGGGAAATTTACCAACTGTATGGTGATCTCTGTTGCTTGAAGAAAGTATTCTGCCCTTTAGGCCTCTTTCTTTTGCAAATTTTTTAAATTTATCAATTGTTAATTTTGCCAGCATTTAACAGTTCTACTGGATATAAAATGGCCAATATGACAGGTAAAAAAGCTGATCTGTTTGACTTTTTTCACGAAAAATTATCCATTTAACTAATTTTTAGTAAGAAAAGTGTTAAATCAAATTTTCTTCATTAGACATTTGTGTATATTCACTAATAAAATGGTTGTTCTTAATACCAGCATTTTTTTCTGGTGTTAGAGGTAATGTAGAAATAAGGAAAGTAAAAGTAGATTTTATTCTGTTTATTTATAACTTAAGATATATCCAGGCTCAATTATTAATAAGATTTATAATTTTAAAACACTTTATTCACTGAGATACATGAAAAATTCTGAAATAATATTTTAGAGGCTCCTCACAGCATTGTGGGTGTTGCTTCACAGGTCATACTGCTTAGGTGTATAACAATACCTTTTTACTTTCTGTGTATAATACAGCTTTGTCTGGAGCAAGCACTGCTCCCATCCTGCACACAGCTCAAGTGCCATAATTCTTAAAGAGATTTCAACCAGTGAGCCTTTTGCAATGGTCAGGCATAGAGACATTTAGAGAATTGATTCAATTAACCTAGAGGAAAAAAGTGCTATAATGTGTGATTTATGTTTGCAGATAAATTAAAATACAAGTATCTCCTGAAGAGCATTTGCTGCCCTCATGGTTGGTAATGAAAATAGCAGGCAATTAAAATAGAACACCTGAGGTTGAAGCTTTAATGTATAGATCAGAAAATGAAGTTCAGATTTCCTAAGTGGAAGTCTGAGTTGAAAAATAACTTAGGGGAAGTTTTTATTCAATCTCTACTTTTCTTCCAAAAGCAATTTATAAAGCACACAAAAAACAGGAAGAGAGATTTACTGAAGCAGGAGGCAAAGGGTACAGAGGAGTGGGATCTCTCAATCAATACTGAATTTGTATGAGGAACCAGGAATATCCTTGCTAAATGGTAGCGGAACAGCTGAGAGAAAAAGTTATATATAAAAGAACTTATGGGTCATATTGAAATAATTTTGGGGCAGATTTTGCAGTTGATCTTGAGAGGAATCATTGGAAGTGTCTGATAAGTGATGTGACTCAGTTCCTGTGTGTGACAGTGCTTTCTGGAGCTCACTCAGGAGCATAAGAAATGTTCAGATCAGAAGCAGCGAGAACAAAGAGCTCTTGCTTGGAGCCTTGCTGGAGTTGCTGCATCCACTGCCCATGTCAGTGGTGTATCCATGTGTGCTTGGGCACAGCTAAACTGCCCAAAAGATGTTTTGAGACACAAAGAGTTTCACCTCACCTCTAGTTTTATAATTTCCTTTAGACAACAGGTACACAGTAACATAGAGCAGAAAATTATCAGTACTCTGACTTTGTACTTAAGTACTTAAGTACTCTGTAATTAAGGAACGCCTTAATTACATCTGTGTTGTCTTCAACATTGCAGCTTTGTCTTTTGTACCCTGTCTGACCACCACAGGTCCTGCTCCCATCAGATGGTGTTTGTATAAGCCAGGTCTATATCCTTATCTATAAATAATACCAGCTGCTGGGGATGGGTGGAAAAATCGCGGCTTCAATATGCAACAAAGGTCTATCTTCAAATTATACATTCAGATTGCTCCAAATAGAAAAAACAAAACCCTCCAGGAATGATTTTGATGTTGGCTGTATACTAGCTTAAATTCTAAGACTGAAGCAAGAGACAGAGTCACTTGGTTGTTCTTCATTTTATTGACAACCATTTCATTACAAAGTGTGAAGACTTTGTCATTGCAATCTGAAAGAGAACATATTTGTATCCTGATTTTCTGTCTAAGTAAAATTTTAATTAAAACCCAATCACGTGAGAGAAAAATAAGCCAGTCTGACTTGACGGTTGATTTAGTTTTGCAAATTTACCAAAAAAAAAAAAAACCCAAACCAAACCCCCCACACAAAGCCCCCAAAAAACCAAACTTGAAACTACTTTCACAAATTAATTAATTTTCTTCCATATTCATTGTTTTTACTGAGTTATTGTGCTAATGTCCAAGGCAATCCCTTCCAGAGTAAATTATTTATTACATGTTAAACATTTGCTTGCATGTTTTGAAGCCATGCCTTGATTTGCTGTCATAACCAGTGTGGTGCTGAAGCCTGGAAGCAGCTCCCCCAGCTGGGACCGTCGGTGTCCCCAAAATCTCTAAGATCTCATTCCTCACTCTGCTTGGCAGAGCTGCTCTTGTCCTTGGTGAGAGCCCACCTTGGCCTGGGCACCAAGGGCTGAGGCATTGGTGTCTTCCCAGGTGGTGGAAGAGGAACTCCAGGCAGTCCCTCGCCGTCTGGAAGAGCAACAGGACACGTGTGCCACGTCTGTGAGGGTGGCTGCACACCAGGAGCCCCTGGAATGGTAAGTGCAGTCCCATTCTCCATCTGGGAATGCCAACAAGCCCTTGAGCTAAAGGTCTTTGTGGGCTTTTGCAAACTGAATTGCTTTGAGATGTAAGAGGAATGTGGTTTGTACAGCAGAAGTTGATGAAGGTCGCTTAAGCAGCTCCAGATTATGTGGGTTTGAGCTGCATCTCCACACACACTGGAATCCCTTCTCACCAAAATGTCCTGAAATTTATTGATCGAATAATGAAGCTGTCATACAGTTTCCTCATTCCTGAAACTTGTTTAAATGCATTCTTTTTTTTTGAAGGAGCACATCCCCACTCTGATTTATTTTAAAATGGCTTTTAGAAGGTGTCATCCTTGTGATGAAGTGTTAGGTCTGTGTTGCCAGTGTGCCATTAAAAATTGAATTTCTGACGTTTAAATGTCTCACTCATCCCAAGTGTCACAGTTTGACAGCTCTGCATGTCACATTACAGCAGAATATTATGAATCCATTTCCTCTGTCAGGTCAAAAAAAAAAAAAAAAAAGACTGAAAATGAGAGAAAGCAAAATCTGCAGTCTTCTTCATTAGTGAGATGGAAATTTACAGAAATATACATGTTAACCCTGAAATTACTTAACTGGCACTACCTTGTGCTGCCTGTCATGGAACAAGCAATCTTTGTTCCATGCTCCTATACAAACACCAAGAGAATGCTGCGACAATCTTTTTAATTGTCTGCAAACTTGTCAAACGTGGAGTGAGGGATATAAAGGGCATCAACAAACAAATAGTGTTACAAAATCAAAACATGGCCAGATCCCATTGTTTATTTTTGAATATATCAATGAAAAAGGTCGTGTGGTGTATTTCTTCGTGTGGTTGCTTTGTTTTGCCAACTTTAGACAGCTGTAGCTTTGGTGTCCTTTCTTTGTTCATCTATCTGGTATGTGATAACTTCAAAACATGACATCTGATCAGGTTCAAAACATTGGGAGTGTTTGCATCAGTAAGCAGAATTTCACTGATTTTTCCTAATGTAATGAAAACGGCCTGAGCTTTCTGTTTTCTGCCTACAAGGGAGTGTGTAGGGCTTTGACAATAAATGTCTGATGCCCATCAGCTCTTGGACGTGGCTCCGTTTGGCCGCTGCCTTCCCAGTGACCGGCTGTACGGCACTGCCCAGCCTCTTCTCTTGCACGACCTGGCCTCCCGCTAAGAGGCTCCCCAAAACCAACAGCTGGCATCAGGTGCCTGTTGCTTGAACAGATTACTCTGCCCTTTAAGCCTCTACTTTTGCAGAGAACTTTCAGGAAAAGGGCGGCCGCGCCGGGCCTGCCCTGCCCGTGAGGCGCCGCTCCCCGCGCGCTCCGTGCGGCCGGCAGGGGGCAGCAAGCGGCCGGCGATGGCGCTGTGGCGGCGGCAGGTGGGGCCCGCGCAGGGCCGCTCGGCACCGGGGCACGGCGGGGCGGCAGCGCCGACGGTCGGGGAGCAGCTGCTCCGCCGCTAGAGGAAAAGAGGGTCGGCCCGGGGAGCGGCTGCCGCGCTGTGGGCACGGCTGGCGGGGACGCTCGGGGAGCGCCCGGGGGCGGGAGCGGGGCAGGGCGGCCGCGCGGCCGCCAGGTGAGGCGCGGAGCCCCCGGGCGGCAACGCGGGCAGCCCGGGACAGCAGCGGGCGGCGGCGGCCGGACGGGGAGCGGGCACGGACACGCTGCCGCTCAGGCTGAGCCCTGCCCGTGCCCTCTCCGCGCCTCCCCGGGTCCCGCGAGGGGTCGCCCGCCCTGCCCCGTCGGCTCCGCGCCCGAGCGCAGCCGCCGGCCCGGGGCACCGTGCCCTCGTCACCTCGGCCCGGCAGGGCTTCTCCAGTGCAGCCCGGTGTCTCCCCCTCCGCCGCTACCCCGCCGCGGCCGGGGATCCCCAGCCTGTGTCGAGCTGGGGCTCCCCGCGGGATGCCCCGGGCGGGGCCGGAGCCGGAGCCGGGACTGGCCTCTCCCGGCCGCGGCGCCTCCCCGCCCGGCCCCGGAGCCGAGGGGGAGCACGGCGGTCCCGGTACTCCGCTCCCCGCGGCCGTTCCCCGGTTCCGCTCCTCGGGCGGCGGGCAGCGAGCCGCGCCCGGGAGCTCCGGGCTCCCACGGGGTGCCGGGAATCCCCCGGTCGGGACGGGACGGGCGCGGGGCCGGGGAGGCTGCGCCGCAGTGAGCGGGGCTGTGCCGCTCTCGCCCTAGGTAGGATGGACCTGCCCCCCTGCCTCTGCCCCCATGTCCAATAAGAAGAGACCCGGCTTGACACCTGCCTATATACAGAGGAGGAGAGCAACATCTTCAGCGCTGGGCTTTGGAGGGGGGGGAGCAACCCAAAACACAACACAGCATCAGGACAGAGCGGGGGGCTCGGTGGTATTATAAAACCCCCCCAAGACTATGACTTCCAGTAAAATTGAGATGCCAGGGGAGGTGAAGGCAGATCCTGCAGCTCTGATGGCATCTCTGCATCTGCTGCCTTCTCCCACTCTCAACCTTGAAATCAAATACACCAAGGTAAGTTGTGTTCGTTTATTCTGGCAGAGAAATTAATGGTTTTCTCTCCAAAGGAGGGATTTTGCTTAAAATCACTTTCATTCTGCCCTACCCAACGTGAGTGTAGAGATATTTAAAAAACAACTGCTAAAAGACTGCCTTGGATCTGTAATAAAATAAAAAGATTTTTAGCCCTGTAATCATACAAAAAAACCACAGGATAATAGAAAGCAAATTAGATCTGGCTTTGCCACTTCTCTGTAAATGTACTGTTTTCTACAGAGCCGTTGGGGTTTGTTTTCAGTGCAAAATCAGTAGTTCTCGGGTATGTTTTGTTGCTTTTGATGTACTTCAGAGGACATTACTATACATACCTGAGTATCTCAATCAAAAAAGAAAAACGTTTTCTTTCTTGAATTACCCTGTGTACCCAAGGGACTCTTTTACATTTCCTGGAGGACTCTTAATACTATACTACCAGGTTGTTACAGCACTGGAACAGGTCTCCACGAACTTCCGTGATTCTTGAATACACCCTCGAACAATATTGTGAGAGGGCATGTTTTCCTACAAACCTTTAAAGAGTGATTTTCATAAAGAGAGGGTTAAGAACAAACCCACTGTAGAAATGTATAAAAATCTGCTTGGTTTCTGTGGTGTCTTATGACACTAAATTGTTTTTGTTGATTAAAATGGGCTTTAAAAAGAGTAATTTGTTTGTAAGTGACTTTTGCAATTTAAAATTCGTTTGTACATTTTTAATCTTTGCATCTTCAGTATCTTTAAAGAATGTTTTCATTTCTGTTGGAGAGGTTTCAGATCTATTGTATAAACAGATTACAATGTGTCAGACTTTGTTTCTAATTACCAAGTAACTTAATAGGAAAATAAGCACATCAGCCCTGGAAAAAGGTGATAACATTTTTATCTACTGGAAATACAACTTCAGGAGCTTTAATGCTGATAGGAGACTCATTTTGGCCAATGTAGTGTAATTTTTTCTTCCATATCATCACTTTAAACTCTTTTCATCTTTTCTTTTTTAGTGAGTGTCAAAATTAATTTGTTTTCTAATTTGTTACAGCAATTCCTTGTTCTAGAAGAATGTTTCAAAGGAAAGTCAACTATTTTAAATTTCATTGCATTTTAATGCAAACTGCAGTATGCAAATCTAAAAATGCATATGGTTTCTTGCTCATAAATTCTTTTAAAATAGTTAAATAAGCAAGGAATGCAATTATTGGATGCTGTGTAGTGCTACACCTCGGGAGCAATCATACTGTGCAAAGAGTATTTGGCATGAATTCTGTTCATTGCTGGTTTCAGTGTGAGCTGTGCTTCAGGAGGGTTTCGTGGGAAATACTTGAGAGTAGTATCACAGCCAGTTTGCATCATAAATGTACTTGCATTTCTCTGTTCTAAAACTGGAGAATTGTTTCTAAAAGCCTTTGAAAAGGACAGAAGTCATCAGCAATCATAGCTTTCTTTCTGTGAGAATGTACAGTGACCTTTAATAAATCAATATATAATTCCATCATCTCAGATCTAAAATGTTACACATTTTATACTAATGGAATGAACAATTAAAAGAAAGTTATTTCATTTCAATATTAAGCCAAAAACAACAGCAACGTGTTTCTTTTAAGCTTGGATATCAGGTAACTCCTGGTTGCTTTTGAGAAAATTTTGGTTTAGGACAGGTATCAAATGTTTCACTTGGCATATCCTCTGTCTCTGTTTTTCTGTCTGTCTCGCTCTTTCCTCCTTTTTCTCTTTCTCTGCAGGAAATTCAAGTGATTTATAGATAATTGGAGTCTTCAGCTTGGAGTTTTGTCTTGGGCAGGACTTTTATCCTGGATCCACTTTCCCACCTATTACAAAGAAAAACAATCAAAAAATGAAATAATGGATTGTAACTTGATTCTTTCTTTTGAGGGAGTGGTCACTTCATGTCCTAAATGACAAACAACTTCCATAAACAATAAATAACATTAGACTAAAGCACTTTAGCAAGGAAAAAAAGAAGGAAAACAACAACCCCAGACCTTGTAAAATCAGACATCTGTAAGCATTCCTAGCAGTCTCTCTCCTGCTTGTTAGCTGGGAATTTTAAATACACAACCAGGACATAGAATTCTTGAACTCTGTATTACAGGTGTCTATGAATGTAAAAACGTAACCATTTGGGAGTTAATTCTTTATGAAAAATAGAAGTATCTATGAACATTTAAACTTAGTGAAAAATTTTAAAATATGTTTTGCTAATTAAATTCTATTTCTGTAATTCTAGAGTTGGTAAATAGACAGGCTCTTTAGGGTAGAACATGTTAAAATTCCAGGATTCCCTAAGTGAGTTTTGTTAAAGATTTGTAATATGTACTGGGAAAAAGAAAATTATTAATTAATGTTTTAATAACTACATTACCCTTGGAGTTGCTATGAAAACTCCTTCCAACTACATAGATGAAACAAATATCACCTGTGCAATTCTCATTTATTCAATTATTTAGCAGAATTATTAAAACTTGTGAAATATTACTTTGGTAAGTTTATTGAAATAAGCAGAAAACTAAGTGAGAAGTCCTTCCGATCCATACACCTGACAGAGCACCCAGAGGCAATGTGTGTTTGGATAGGTCAGAAAAACATGATTTAGTGATGAAAATTACCCAATGCTATGGCTTTATGTAAGATGTGCAGCAGTAGCTATTGGGACTTCAGTATTGGAAGTCAGCCTATGCTGCTTTAAAAAAAGCAGTCATTAGAAATATTTTTCCCATTTTTTTAATACCTTGGCACAGTCTGTGAAAAATAAAGTGTTGTAGATGTGTGTAATAAGAACTGGTGAGCAGGATGTGAACCAGACGTGCAGGTGAGTGTTCAAGCACACAGGGTTAAGTTTTGTGTGGCTGGCAAGGACTAGAACTGCTACATTTGGGATTATTTCTCTTTTCACTGTGATGACTCTGTAACTCTTTACTTTTTAACATTAGCATTTGGGGAGAGATTGCATCTGCAGACTAGGACATCTTGGAGTATTGCAGGGAATGAGGTTGTTCCACAGCCCTGTGGCACAGCAAGCCCTCCTCAGGCTTGTCAGGAGCGTGCTGGCAGTGCTGTGCTCCATATGTAAGGGGACTCATAGGTAGGAAGGGGATCCAGCCCTCCCCCTGGGAATAAGTCACACTTCTACAAAAGTCAGCTTTGTGTCAGAAACTCTCCCAGAATGGCTGTTCCAGAAATATCAGATGTGTGAGAGAAGCAGTAGTGTAATGTCTGCTAAGGACATGTCATTAGCATGTTTAGGATGGGGAGCACAGCCCAGATAACCTGACAGCTTCTGAGGGTGGTCAGAGGGTTCTCACTGTTACACTGATGCCTCTCTCTTTTAAACTTTTATGAAACTCCATTTTCCTTCCAGAGACTGTCTCCCAAGTATCTGACAGTAGATATGGAATCAGCCCAGTGGATTGAGCGCTTTGCAGCATTTCCCTCCTGCTGTCTCCATTTGAGGAGCTAAAGGTGTTTCTGCAGGAGTGGCTGTCCTTCCTTTGTTATAATCATGTTATAATGGCATAATCACATCTGCTTTACAAAATATTTTCATTGTGCTTTTAGTAAGTTATGTTGACTCTTTCAAGGACAGCCGGGTATAGAATGAGGAGCCCAGGGCTCTGTCCTGTCTCAGCTCTGTCACTACATCAGGTAGCTGAGTGAATAAATGTTTTCAGTTTGCATCATGTTGAGCACACTAATCCAGATGGATGTTTTATGTTTTGTTTCTTGCTTGCCAACTGATTTAAGTCTGAGCAAGAGCTGAACAGCTTTAGCATAAGGAAAAGCTGAGGAATTATGGTTTTGAGAGCTTTTTAGAAAGAGGTGCCCTAAAGGGATGAAGTTACAGCACAGTGGCAGTGAGGAGGCACATGAAACATTTCTCTATTAACAGCCTGTGATTTAGCTGATGACCATATCTTCTTTGTCCTAAGTGGGTTTGTCTCTACCCGCAGACCACAGGCTAAAATCTATTCAGTTTCTACACAGAGGCCAGGTAAACTACCCAGCACCGCAACAGAAAGCTGTATAGAGGAGTTGTATGAGGTATAGGCGAACTGCTTTTGGGTAAAGATAACAAATACATCTCAAATTGTCAGATGATAAGCATCTGGGTTTGAAGTATTTTATTGCTAGGTTTCAGTATATTCATCCCCATTGCGCTTCCTTGGCATTACCCTTTCCATTAAAATTTTAGCACATGTTTTCCAGATAAAATTCTAGACTGACATTACGATAGAAGTCAGGAAATCTATTTTATTTAGATTAATATGCAGAATCTTTGTTATTTTTTGAACAGAAGGCAAACTTTGGCAAAACGCAGGTAAGTGAGGAATATGTGCATTTTCCCATCTGTCTTTCCCTGAATGAGCTACTTTGGTGCTTTTTGAAGTCAGATCCACTGAGCGATGTCTGAAAAAAACAGCTTGGCTTTTGGGTCACCTAGGTGAGCACAGTTCTTTTACAAAAGATGGGGCACAGAAAATTAGAGAAGTTTACATGAAGAGTAGAAAAACAGAACAGCTGCTTTACCCCTTTGTGGAACACTTCAGCCTCTGATGCTGACACTAGGGATGCTGCTCTGTATCATCACAAATGATATTTCAGTGTGTATACTGTATGAGGATTTACTGTTGTTTAAATCTCCAGTTTGAATTCTCTTCCAGTGTATTCATACCTTGGTTTTAGTATTACAATCCATCAACTCAGATAGTGATCAGAAAATATTTATGCAATTCCTTCCAATTAGTAGCCTGAATATGAGATTATTCTTTCCTCCCAAACCTTTATGGTCTTCTGCACAAACCCAATTTACCCAAGTTTTGCATGAGGGCACAAGAAACAAGCATAGCCTTACGTGTATCCAGTCCCTGCCTTTGCTTATTCCAGAACAGCCACAACAGCCATGAGCCTTAAAAACACAGCAAGCACGGGGCTGAACTGGCCCCAACTAGAGAACTGTGGCAGACTGCTGTGTAACTGAGGGGTAACTATGGTAGCAGTGACCTCTTACTGTGCTGAATCTGCTGGATCTTCAGGGAAAATGCACCCTGCTTTAATGCACCAAGCTGTACAGTAATATATTGCTGACTCTGTCTGGTTGGTAGGGTCAGATGATGCACTGAAGGACTTTCGCATTGATTTTCTCATTGCAAAAAATGTTTAACACTTCAAGTATTCAAATGCAAAAGATCCATGTATTTATTTGCATACCAAAACCAGGAGGCCAGTAATAATCAGAGCACTTCCTTGACTTGAAAGGCAGATAAATTTATACCCCTGCTCTGAAGCAACCAGAGCAAAAATTTGGATATGGATCCCTAATTTCTCAGAATTTGGAATAGGTCCAAATTTTGCCAACTTTGCCTGTATTTGGGAAGAGTTTCACATTATCTGCTGTTGGATAATTTACTTCTAAGTATTTATGAGGTCTCAGACATGAGCTTGATAGCCCAGTAGGCAGGACACTGATGAAGGAAAAGTAGGATTCAAGTTTTTGCTTCAAAATAATCATGATGTTGGACAAGAGCAAGGAATAACACACACGCTCTCACACTCTTGCATTGTGGCAAAAAAAAAAATCCCTCATTAATTCTCTGTTTCATTTTGTCCTCCAGAAAGATTTCCCACAGAAGTTGACCAGGTCTGGTGCATTTCCATCTTATATTTATATCTTGTAGATCTGCATTTTCTGATAAATCCCTCTTTTCAAAAATTGTTGATGCAGCTTGTCCATCTCCCTGTGGAGATTTAAAATTGTTCCCAGCAGATCTTAATGGGCTCTGCCAGTTTGAAGTTATTCAGTGTCATAAACTGCCTGGGAGGACCACACCATGGACCCACTGGATGCAGTTATTCTCTTTTCTTTACAATGCACGTGAACAGTTCCCTTCAGTGAGCTGTTCATGGACATTGCAAATCATGGCACAGATCAGCATCCAGAAGTTGTCTGAGCCCTTCCTTCCAAGAGCCTTGGCATTTCCTGCCTTTGGCAAATTTCATCTCCCCTGAGTTGCCCAAATGTCACTTAACTTCAGCCCCAGTAATATTTTCTACAATACTCTGATTAGCCTGAACATTTTTATCTACAAATTCTGTACCTTCCTATTAATGATCTGCAAAGGCAGGTGAGCCAAGATATTGATTGCCAGTCACAGTAATGAAGGGGCACCTTGCTATTAACCTCTTTCCAGGGAGAATTATCCGTTTATTTCCAGTCTTTTTATCTTATCTCTTAACCACTTTTTAATCCATGGCAGGACTTTATCTTTCACCATATGGTTACTAACTTTCCTTAATAGCCTCTTGCTAAGGACTTTATCATCAAAAGCCTTTTTAAAGTCTAAATAAATTGTATCCACTGATTCATCTCAGCTTCTCATTTGACTAACTATCTTCCAAGAAATCTCACACATTTACAGAGATAAATGACAAAAGATGAGTTCAGTGGTCCATATCATAAATTCTTTGTCAGGTCTTGCATAAAGTCGTATTTCTTCTTTTATAGTTTTGCAGCTATCTTTTGTAAGGCTGGACTGTAGCATTTCTCTCTATTTATATTTTGAAAATTCTTTTATTCTCCCCAATTCTAAAAAAAACCCATGGTTTTTTATCTGTCTGGGGATTTTGTAGGAGTAGAACTCATTCCTTGAAACAAGTAACCAATATATCAAATCTACTTCAGCTGAAAGAAACAACACAAAATGACAAAAAATGCAATTAAACAAAGACAAGATCATAAGGAAGCTATGTAAATGTAACATAAGCACACATATGCATAGAGGTTTAAAAAATCTTCAGAAAGCTGCAGTTCTATGCAGTTCTCTAGTGAGGAATCCTCAGACAAGGGACAAGACATCCCTACTTAAGCACAGAAAGTGCATGGATAGCTGTGTGAAGATTTACTACCAAGTACTGTGCAGACAACGATGAAGTCTGAACATTTTTTGCCATCCAAGGGCTCAGTCATTCATTAGTGTTATGTTTAGCAAATGAATTGCTGTTCAATCCGCATATTCCTGTCTGGTTTTCTCCAAAACACAAGTTCTCTATTACAAAATTTGTCCAAAATCATATTTCTATTCATGAGTCTTTTCTGTAAATAGCAATCTGCCTTTGTGACATGACTATAACACATCAATGCTAAGTCACACGGTGAACTAAGGTTTAGAAGCACTTCATTATTAAAAGTGTGATATGTGAAGCCACATCAAAGTGTTGCTGCCATAGTCTCCCAAATGAAAAAAGAAAAAAGAACCTAATTCTTGATTACTTGGAGTCAGTGCCTTTCATAGAGAGCCTGGTGAACTATATTGGTGACTTGAAACATAATGCATTCCAGCTTTGTTGGACTGAAGGGGGAAAATACTGCAGAGAACCAACCACATCATGTTCTGTGACCCAAGTGAAAATGTTTATGGTCGGCTCAATCTCATTTGGCTTCAGCTGGAGGCTAAAACACTGGGACCACACTGACCACTAGAGTATATAGACCTTAATCTGTGAGGAATTCATAGGTAATGAAGACTTTGAATTGAACTCAAAATCTAAGGGGATGCTGTGGGACAGCTGTGAGGGGCCTACAGCAGGTGGTGTGGTTACAGAAAGGATATGTTTGCTAATTTCCATGTGGATTTACAGTATGCCCTAATTTAAAATAAGTGAGTTACAAAAAATCCATTTGGAAAGTCACAAAAATACGGGAAGCGTTGCATGGTAAAACAGGCTGCAGCCGCTTTGCTGAACTTGGAAAGACAATGTCAGGGGGACACTGCCCTCTTACCATGCTCTGGTCCTGAGGCAATGATTACACTAAATCCCTTGGGTTTTACTCAGAAACTATCAGAAAGTGCCTTTCCAGACAGAAATTCCAAAGACATGTATTTACACAGGTAAGGTCTTATCTCTATATGAGACTGATTTCTTTCCAAAGCAGAGCTATTTGCCATTCTCTGTAAATACAGGTATTTTTAGACTGTCTTATAAAGGCTGATCTTATCCTATTGTGAGTAGGTCAGCATGCCTTAAATTCGTCATTTGTCAGAATGTCAGATGTACATTTCATCTGAAATAGATCTCTCCAATTGGAAGATCCTTCCAGGTCTGTGCTGTGGCATTGTTTTCTCATGCTTGAGGGGAGAAACACCACTTAATGCGTCATCATCATCCTCCTCATCACCCCCACCATCACCCTGGTACACTCTAAGTGGTTTTTATGCAATTCCTTAATGCCTTTTGAAAACTGGAAGAATTGATGCAGTAGATTTCAGGATGCATTAGCATGCAGGATCTTCTTTTTATTTCAGGAATTTTATTTCAACTCTTTGCAGCACAGCTGGGAGTAAAGCACTGGACCTGTCCTGGTCCTTAAATGATTTTTGGTGTACTGCTGGTGTTAGATTTTTAGTAAAGATTATTCCCCAGAGCAAGTACTTGTCATTTTCCAGTCTTCCAACTAGTGGCTCTGCTTTTCTAATTTTTAAACAAAAATATAATCTACTTTGGGATAGCCAAATAAGGATCTCCCCAAAATAAGCGGCCACTTCTGGAATTATCTTCAGTCTCCCTTCCATAGCCAGGTTGTGTTCAGAATCCAGGGACCCTCCCACAGACCGTATCTGCTTATTTATTTAATTTAGGCTTCTCTTGGATGTTTTATTTCTGTTACCTTTCTGGTAATTTTCTTCAGAATATTTCGTATGTTTAGTAGCAATTTTTACTTTTTGTGTTTGCAATCTTTGTGTTTTCCAGCCTACTTTTCCTTCTTTGCCACCCCATTTATTTTCCTGCTTGTGCTTCCCATTTTTTACCTTGGGAATGCAAATCTTTTTTGACTCTTTCACATTCTTAAGCCTCCATGCTGATTCTATGGATTTTAATTTCCGAGCTTCAAGCAGGGAGTTTCTAAGTTACTTCCTCTTTAAAAAAAATCTGCTTCTTGAAGTTTAGTATCCCAGAGAGTATGGCTTCTTCATGTGTTTCTCTCCTGCAATGAAGCTGGAATTATTTACATGGTAACCATTTCTCAGGGGTTCAGACACAATTTTTAGTCCTTGACAGGACTATGTCAAATGTTGTTTACATTAGGATACAGAAAACTCTGTTCTCTACACACTATTTCAGTGCAGCTTTCACTGAACTAATACGGAGTTATTTTGGCTCCAGCCTTACTGCCTTCATACTCTTTTTCCTCTTCAGTACCACTTCAATGTCACTTCAGCTGCTCTTATTTTGAAGTCAGTACCTCACTCCAGTATTATCCTTCAGATCTCCACTGCTTCTCTATCCGTGGGTCCGTGTTTTGTGTTATTTCTCCCCTCCAAGCAGTGCCCACGCAAAGCGTTGCACACAGAGCTCTCCCCCCTCTGCAGCCTGACTTGTCCTCCCTACACAGCTTACACGTAAAAAGTGTGGTATGCCTCTGATTATTCTCGTCCCCTTATGCTCAAAAACCTCTGGTTTTTCCTCTCAGTGATACAGTCCAGATCACCCATTTTCACACTCGGCTTTCTTAGGCTGGTTTACTGGCACTTGTGCTTTTATTTCCCAGCTATAAGATGACCTAGATGAAAATTGTGATCTAGTTAGTTGAAAAACCCTGTAAAGTCTTTTCAGCTCAGTCGCAAAAACACTTCCCGTGACACTGCACCTCACTTTTATTTACCATTCTGCTAGTGTAAAATGTCCTAAAAATAGAATTTAATTTTAAACTGGGTTTAATACTTCTTTATATTGTCAAATTGATTTGAGAAGGCATTTATGTAACTGACAGGTGGATACATAGATTTCTTTTTGTTGTCGGAAACATATTTGGAGTATATTTTAAACGTTCTTTGCACCCAGACATAAAAGCACTGTCCTGATTCTACTGGATATTTTCAAAGCTTACCGTAACATATGCATTTTACATTTGCTTATGGGTTTTTTTCAGCTGTAACAGAAATAGTTTACTCTCGAGTTTGTCAAAACTAGCAAGAAATTACCACTACCTTCCAAAACAAGGAACTTTTTATTTTTCTCCAGTTGCTTCAGTTGTGACACACTGTTGCAGCAGTCCTGTACCAGAATGGCCTGCACAGACCTTTAGAAACAAGCACAGCTGTTTTTCAGGATATCTGGCTAAGCCTCTACCCCCTTTTCCATCAGTGCCTGACATTTTGTTGGTCTTCCTCTTTTTGTCCTTATCACACTTTCTTTACCACGGCCACTTAACAGCCTCTTCTCTTTTGTGATGTTTATTGGATCTGTTTTCCTCAGAGGTGAAAATCAAGCTCTGCCTTTTTCACTATTAATTTGAAACAGTGATCTAAGAATAACACTAAATGTGCTATAACTATGCTGATGATGGCCTAGGAGTCTTGGTGGTCCAACCCTTTGATAGTGGTTTTTAAATCCATTTGTTACATTACTTAAGATGTTTTTAACTGGTATCACTCAACTGCAAGTGTTAATATTCTGCTCCATCACATCTTTCAGAAGGCATTAATTGATTCAGCCTCACTGTAAAACTGTGACAAGGTTCCTTCACAGATGGGGGAAGTTTAAATTTGTGGGAGTGTAACCATGACTAACTCAGACAGTAGGTCAGTGTCAGAGACAGGGTCTCTTGCTAAACCAGCCAGACTACAAGAAGATCAAGCCTCTATTTTTGTACATGGTATTCTGGGAAATGGCAATACAGATGAATTTTGGAGCTGGTGTTTACCTGTGGATGCATGTCTGCATTTCTTTATGTTATTAACTGCACACTTCTCTGTGTACTCACTACACACACACACACATACACACACATGGTGTAGATGAAAGACCCCTTTCTTTGTGCTCTTTGCTCTCTTTTTGTGTCACTTCATCAGGAGTTGTCTCTGTTGCTGTTCCTCTGAGTGTTGTCAGGGAGGCAGTGCCCTCCTTGCTGCAAGATCTGCATAATGAGTTCAGATGGAGCTGAAGCTGGTGATGTTGTTCCCCTCTGTACTTCTCTTTAGGAGAAGGAATATTCCATCAGTGCAAAGCGGTGACAGTACTGGAACTCCAGTTCTGGTATTGCTTCTATTCATGTCTCAAAGATCTTGTTTTAATAAGGCCCTCCAGCATGGAGGGAGAAGGAAAGCCCTCCTATTCAGATGCCAAGCAGGAGCCCAGTGCAGAACATGCCCACTGACTGGTGCAGCACAGCTCGTCCTCCCATTAATGTCTGGATTCTGCATGCAGCACCAATGTGTTCATGCTCTTGCTCTCTGCCTCAGTTCATTTCTTTCCTTGAGGGAGCAACGGGACAAATCCTTTGATAACTTGTTTCCTGGTTAGAAGCCTTTACCTGCTTTCCTGGATTGGTTCCCTGTGGCTGGGAACCCTTGTAGTCAGCCCTTCCAGCTGTTTGCCTAAATGGTCTTTAGGGAGACTAAAAGCAATGAACCAGGAACAGCAACATTTGACTTCAGCCAGGTCCCATGGGAATTCAGTTATTACTCACTGGATTGGATTGGCAACATACCTTCTACCTTCTAGCTGGTACCTGCCAAAGGCTGCATGCCAGGAGCCTTCCCCAACAGCTGTCACTGCTGTGCTCCTTGCAGACGTGGGGCACTGGGGACACGTTTGCTGTAATTAATACTGAGCTCCATACCTTTACATACCAATAGTACTTGCAATGTCTGGGTGAAAAATTTCTCAGATTTAAGTCTTGATAGTGATTTTAGCCATTTAGTGATCACGTGTCATTGTGTTCATTACAAGCATAAATCCTGTCTTGTTGATAGCAGGGAAGCTAATGAGGTTTGCCCATATTCTGGCATCATTACGAGGGGTTCCAGCAGAGAAAAATGGAGTTTGGTTAAAAAGGGGAAAAGAAATATGAATTTTAGAGGAAATTGGGAGAGTGGATCTCAGGACTGCATATATGAGTATTCAGGTTTTTTAAAGAAGGCTCTTTATTGACAAGACTTATAGCACACTTTGCTCATTTAAGGAGAGCTCAGTATAACCAGGTATTGGGTTTGCCCTAATCCACTTTTTTAATACTTCATGTTTGGCAAAAGTTTAGGGTCATGTTTTTCATTTACATATGCAAAGTCATTAGTCTGTTTCTATTTAAAGTTAAATATAAGAGCTCATTTTTCATGCAGGCCTTCATTTCTATACAGAATAACTTGCTGGTCATACACAAAAATGTTAAATTCTATCAAACATTGGCATTATTTTTTTATATCCTCAGGTGCTCTATTGATTGAGACTGTAATCAACTCTTGCAAGAACACTCCACATCCAGTTTTAGTCTTAGTACCACAGTGTACTTTGAGGTGTAAATCTGTCAGGTATCCAAGCACAGCAGGATACTTTGACAGTTTATACCCAGTTCTCCCAAATCAGCCTTATGAATAGTAAAAAGCAGAATGGCCTATTCCAGTTTTGTACATGTAAAAGGCAATGACTTAATGAACAGAAACAACTGGAGGAGAAATTAGAACTGAACTCTGAGGAAAGGTGTAGTCTAATGGTTTCTTCTATCCAGAAGAATATTCTAAAGTAAATAAATTACTATTTACCAAGACTTTTTATTGAAAAGAATTTCCAGCCTGAGAGATTTCATTGCGACATTGAATGAGAGGTGTTGGGTTCCTTTGCATCTTCTTGAAGAGCAAAAGGAATTTATAAATCAGACTTCTGGGAATTGTTATCTCACAGCTTCTTCTAACAAACACAACAATTTGTTTTAAAGGCTTTCACCAAAGATGTCATAAGTGGTAATCCCTATGTTGTAAGTGGGTACTTAATGTGATTTAACTTAATGCTGATGATGCAAAGCTATTCTCCTCCAAAGCCCATTAAGAACATCCAATTTTCTGGTAGACTAACACTCCTGCTTACTATCGTGGAGATAAGTGACTGTTTAACCAGGACAATAAATAATACTTTCAAACCAAGGCTGCAAAACTGAGTGGCCACAAAACTGTTCTTTGTACAAGTTCAGACTTTGAATGTAAATGTCACAAGCTGAGTTTTTTGTTTTTAGGAGTAGTTTGAATTTCTGTATGTGCACACATGTACACACAGGCACTTTGCATCATCTTAATGGGTGTACTGGTGAATATCATTATTTATGATATCAGTAGGCATGGTCTAGTAAGAAAAAGGCCAGTGCAAGCCATTTATGTGAATTAAGTCAAGAAACCAATAAATAATGAGGTTTATTTCATGTCTCTCTGAAGTGCAGGTAATTCTAACAGTTTATCCAAGATAATGCTTCTCACACCACATGCTTTTTGTGGCTTCTGTACATGCAGAACAGCACAAAAGGAAATGTCTCTGACATCATTAAGAAAACATGCTAACTGTAATATTTGAAAAGCTTCAGGATGCAAAGTAGAAGCAAAGGCAAACTTTTCAGGAGCTTAAGGCTGCTCACTTGGGTCTAATATAGACTTAGCACTTTGCAGGTCAGTGGCTCTGCTATTTGTCTCTGACCTAACAGATCTGGAGTTCTTCACATCAAAACCAAGTCTTGCTGAGCTGAGATCAAACGTGTTAAGGTAAGGATCTTGCCAGTGATTTATCGTGCCAGAGAGGGTGATCAGGCCATAAGGGGCCACTGCAAATGAAGCTGACATTCCAGCAATTTCTCATGTGTAGTTATAAGGTAATTTTCTCAGGCAGAGCTTTAAGTCAAGATAAATTTGCTTATTGTATTTTTCTGTGTTGCCTATAATGTCTGAAATCCTATGAGGAATATTTATTTATGCAGCACAGCTAATTTCTAAGTAAGAACTTGTTCCTGGTGATGAACATTTAAAATGGCAGTTACCTACAAGGGAGATTAAATTCTTCCAAATGGCAGAACATATTTCCCATGTACAGATTAATAGCTCACACTGTTTTCTGTCACACATAAGGAGCACACAAGACTGGCAATGCACAAACAATGCAAAACACAGGAGAACTACACAGAGTAATATGAGTCTTGTTTGTACAAACCCCTCCTCATTCCCACCATTTCAAATGAGCACTTGTGGAAGGGTTTCCAGGATCAAGTTCTTAATAGCCACAACTTCATTAAAGCCCAGTGACAGCCCAGCAATTGATTATGTAAACAAATACTCCTCCTCTCCACTCTCGATTTAGTGGATTTTTTTAAATCGTTCACTATTTCACTTTTTAAGGTGCAATAAGTGACATCAAGGATCATTCTCCATAAAAACCACTGCCATCTTTACCCAACTCATCCAGTGATGGCTTGTCTTTGTAATTAGTGAAAATGGAAAGCACATTTAATGTTTTAGTCATCCTGGTTTCACAAGCAATGTTTTCTGAGGCAGTTAAAGAGAGTAAATGTTCTCCAGCAATTAAAGAGTCCTGCTGATGAAAGGATAAGTAAAGCTTGGGAGCTTAGTTTCTTAGGAATACATGAAATATTGACCTGAGCTATGTTATTGTTCCTGTATTGTTCTACTAACAGCAGACAAATTCTTCATTAACTGAAAAAAGTAAAAATTACTTTGAGGAAAGCCTTTATTTGCTGCAACCAAAGTTTCTTCCCACAGGTTTAATAAGGCAGCCAAAAGGAGTAAAATGTTTGTGGTGGGTATAGTTCAATAGACAATACAATCTGAAAGTTTCTTCTCTTTAGATTAATTTTCTTGAACAACCAGGCACAAAATAATCCCTTTAATGAGACTGAATGGAAATAACGGATGCTGTGCCAGCATGTGGCACAGTGAGAAACTAAAATAGAAAAGGGTATCATCACAGTTTGGCAGCCTGGGTTTTGTGCAGGAAATACTGGGGGGGGGGGAGGAGGAAAGTAAGCACGCTACTGCATGTTGCTAAGACTTATTTAATCTTCTTAACTAATTACTCACACTTCCTAATTCAAAATCATACAAACAAAAATGTTTAGATAAGCTGGGAGTTTTTTCAAATGGGTACCCCCTACAGCTTAGAAAACAAACATGACAGGTTTCCCCTGTCTGATGTGCTGCCATTTGCAGAAGAACAGACCCAACTCCCAGAAAGACAGAAGACTAATTAAGACAGGAAGACAGGCAGGTCAAACATTTGGCGTGAGGGATGAGGGACATAGGGGAGAAAAAATCATGTTACATTCCACTTTCACAGCAGACTGACGGGAGGCTTCAAGCCTTTCTCTGATTCCATTTGCTGCTCAGAGACACTGAATTCCTCTGGTTTCTCCTCCCATCACACCCCTTTCCTAGCATACCATTCCCTATACCTCTAGTGTCTGTGAGCTGGGGGACTTGTCCTAGCTGCCTTTAATCACCTGAACATCCAGGTGAGCAGAACAGGGCAGCAGCCCCTGCAGACAGGTCTGCTCTGTCCTCTTCTCCCACCTCTCTGAGACTGAAAAGAGCCCAAGCTCCTGCCACCATGAGGGCTAGAGCATGGGAATCCTCCTCCAGCTCATGTTGGCCACACTGAAGCCTGACTTAAATTACACAGGCTGAAATGTCACCAGACCTTGATGTATTCACCTCTTTCAAACACTTGGCTTCTGATCCAAAGCACACTGGTGTGAAGCACTGGCTTTAATTTTGGTAGAGTTGACTCAGGCCTTGCTACTTGGGATTTACACCCAGAGAAGGCAAACACCCTGGTCTTCTCATCAGACACCTCCCCTTGGCACAGAACTGGGCTTGCACAAAAATTATACCAGAGCTGGCTGCATGGACAGCAAAGCCACTCACTTCTTGGGTGTTTTATTTCTGATTCTACTTTTTTGATCCTCCTGCTGTACTACGTTTGTAAAAGTTTAAAATTCTCCAACCCTCTCAGTGCACTCACAAGTTTGCCCTCTAGATTTCTTGAGTGCAATTTCAAGCTTGAATTTATGAAGGAAAGCCACATTTATGGTACACCAGGTCCAATAGCTATGATATTATTCAGTCAGGCTCTGAGGTCCAAATGAGACTTTAAAAAAGATGAAGAACCCCACAGCACACAGAGCTTTAGAACAGAGCTCCTTTTCCTTTTCTTTTTTTCTTTCTTTTTCTATTTTTATTGGGGGGGGGGAGAGTAAGGAGGGAGAAGGACAACCCAGCAGACAAAGAGGAAAAATAAAAATCAACATGTTCTGGTTTTGTTTGGCCTTTCAGACCTCACAGGCTCTAGAGCATGTGTCAAGTTTCCAGTGAAACAGCTTTGTTTCCCAGTACAAACATCCCTCTGGAGGCTGTTGCCACTGACTCCTTTTCCTCAACTGGGGCCTGATTCAGCTCCCACTGAAACCAGCTGGATTTTTTCCTTTTGTTCTACTCTGGACCTCTTGGACCTCTTGTAGCTGAAAACCAGCTGTGCCCATGGGAGCTTGCTTGCCTGAATTAGATTTGGTGCAATGTTCCTCTACAGTTCACTGTTACTCTCACACAATTACAGTTCCTCCACAGCTGAAAGGCATCTCACTAAAGAACCCAAATCTGGGTAATTTCTGAGGACAATTCTGCTCAGGGGTAATGAACAACATGAGAACCACCTGTGCTGGGGTGCTGGGCTCATGCAGGGCTATCCCCTGAAAGCAGCACAGCCACTGGCACTGCCCAGACAGGCTCATTCATGGCTCAGGAGCAGGGTCCTGCAACCTCCTTGGGGAGGTTGGCTGTGAAGCCCATTACTCACCTTTTGTGAACTGCCAGAAGAAGCTGCGACTCTTGCTGGTCACCTGAACAATCCTCTTAAAAACAAAATTAAATGGCACTGCTGATCCATCACTGATCATTCAGCCAGCAGACTGCTGGCGTTGGCTTTTGCTTTCCTAGTGCCTTCTTATAAAGCAGGTTTTTTGCTGATTCCATAGCCAGCTGTTGGTTTTCAGTCACTCCCAGGAGTGCCTCACACCACACTCTAGAATGTGAGAGATTTGCTGTATCAAGACAGCCATAAAAGTGAAGGAAAACAAGGCCTGTGAAAATAAACAAGCTGCACCTCTGATTGGCAGTCCCACCTAGTTCATTCCCTTACAATCGTACTAATCATTAGGACTCTTGAAATGTTTCCCAAGGAGAGGAAATGAAGTTGCTGAGATGGGAAAGGATATGAAATTTCCTGACCAGACTGAGGCACAGGTGCCCAGTATCTGGGATGTTATGCAGTATTTATCAAGGGAAATGCTGCTGCTGGATTTTTTGCATGCCTCTAAAATTGTTGTCCGTCCCCCCTAAAAAAGAAGTGCCATTATGTACTTCTAGTGCCTCCAGCTCTGAGAAGATGCTGCGGGCCAAGCAGCTGTGAGTCTCTTATAAAGTACTTTGGCATCTGATGCCCCCTCCCCCATCCCAGCAGATTTAGTGTCAAAAGCTCTCTAAGGAAAAAGCCACATATGAAAAAAAGATCTTTGATGGAATGAAACTATAACCAGCTACTAAATCAATTGAGTTAGGAAATTCCCATTCCTTCCTCCATTCATCCAGAACAAAATCTCCTGTGGGAAGCCATTATTATTTGGATGTTAAAATCCTCTTCCTGTACCAAAAACATTTCTAGGAGCTGCAACAGCACAAAAACCTTGTTTATTAAATCCATGGGAAAATAATTCCACCTCCAAAGAGCTGAATGCAGGGCCACTGTCTGTGCACTGCCTGAAGTTCTGAGTTAAACAGCTGGGGAGCCTGAAGAAAATGTCTCATGACATCATCACTAAGCAATATCGAATTAAGAATGTAGATCATCATTTCACTGACACATCATTTGAGAACATTTTCAAGAAAGGAAATGAAAAGTTACATTGTTGCCACCTGTGTTGATTACTCTTATGAATTAAGAGAGCTCAAAATCTTTTTTTTTTCCCTGTATGTTTTAAGGAGAGGCAATACAAAAAAGAGAGGCAGTGAGCATGCAGGAATCCCCAGTGAATATAAAAATCAGTTCCATTTCCCAAATCCAGGGCTAGCCCCTGGCTCAACAGCAGAGGGAATTTGAAGTGTCATGAAAATAAAGCTCCTTCAACTAAGAGCTGCAAAGGAGGTATCAGTTCTTGCTTTATTTTAATTAATTATATTTATACACACACTCATAAAGATAGTTGTTTAGTACTTCCTTGCTGGTAAATAGTGTTGAAAACACATTTTCTCCCTGCTCTAAATTTGCTATTGCTGCACAGCAGATCAGAATGTCCAGCCTGGGTTTGTACACATCCCTTCCTCTTTGAATACTTATCACTCCAATTACCTGCATGGTTTAAAATGAACATTAAGTTGCTAAATATTACTAAGCCAGCTGGGATGGATGGCTACTGAAACAAGAGGTTGTAGTTTATTTGCAAAGCTAAATTTGCTTTGTGTTATGCTAAAAACATTTACTCTTGGCTTGATTTCAAAACTGGTGAGCATCCAAAATGCTATTGAACTCAGTGCGTAATGCTTGTGAAATACAGGTCTTGTGCAAAATGCAATGTATGATTTTCTTCCAACTACATGTCAGCAGTTTCAAAGTATCTTGGAATTTTTACATGGTAACTTTGGAGTTTACTTTTCCTTGGTATACTTGTTGGTATGATGAGGTATCTCCAAGGCTCTGAACAGTCATTTCACCTGTAGGATGAGTCAGATTGCTTTCTTGATCAGCCCTGTGGAACTCTGGCAACAGAGGCCATATATAATTAGCCAAGGCAGGATTTGAACCTAGTGGATACGTGATGGGACCATTATCTTGCAAAGTTCTTGTAAAAGATCTGTGAGAACATCAGTGTATGAGCAAGACGTTATTGTCAGTACCAGGAGGGATGTGACTGTTCTCTTTAGGAAAATCCACACCCTTTCCATCTTTCATTTGGAAAGGAACAGAAATTGCCCAGAGATCTGTGTGATGAGATCTCCTGAGATTGATGACACTCCGAGGGGCACCATGTTCACAGGGGCAGCTGGGAACTTCCACTTCTGGGAGCTGTCTCACTGCTGTGTTTGGAACAGCCCCTCCCACCCCCCAGCCTCACACACCCCAGCACCTGCACCCCCAGCTCCCCTGCTGGCCCCTCTGGCATCACTGGTGGACAAAGGTATTCGGGTTCCTCCTTCACCCCCTGCACACCAGCCTCAGCCAGACTCCACTCACAGGAGGCCTTGGCTGCTTTGCCACTTGGGTTTGTTCTTGGCTAAATGGCTGCACTGACAGGGACACCTCAGTCCAGCAGCAAAGTTGGCCTTTTATCTTCTTGCTCTGACATTACTGCCCTTACTGAGAGTAAATGGCAAACAAAATGTTTGTGTATTCCAAGATTTTTCAAGGGCTCCCTTCTTCCCTTTGCCTTTTGGCACAATGCTATTGATAGCACCCAACAGGCCAGATTATTTAACTACCACAATACCACATAGCAAATGCATGACACACTATAGACTTTTTCTTCTCCCTACTGCATATCACAAAAGGTAACACTAGGACTCAAACAAAAACAAATTACCTCAGTAACTCCTGGAAAACTCAAGTGGTTAATCAGTTACCTTTTATTTACATATATATGCTTAATGCTGAATTAAGTTGTAAAAACCAAAGGCTGATTTATAGCCCCAGTCAGCCTTAATTAACATTGATTCCAGGGGAATAGTAAATGTGAATAGCCTTCACAATTGAGGTTGAACAATGAACTCACTGGGTGTTGTCCAATTTGTAGCATGATTTACATGGAAGCAAGCCCTTCTTTTTCTAAGGTTACCCCTTTTTTATCTGGTGTTTAGGATGGGTTATATATAATCCATAGATAGGAACATTTGCTGTCAAATATTCCCCCTGATTTAGAGTTAGCCTTTAGCATGATCACTATAAATAAGGGAGAAAAAAACCCAATTTGAGGCTTTGCAGGGATTCCTTTTTCTTGCAATGTGTCATCGCTTCTCCATTTCATGGCATTTTTACGAAGTGGCCATAATGAAAGTCAGATTAAATGTAAAGGATATATACATTTAATCAACAGCCATTGGAGTCAGTAGTGCTGGAAGAGTTATAAAAGCCCCTGTGAATGCAAATTTATTGCAAAAGAATCTGCGTCTCGGTGGTAGGAATATCTGCTGAATGGTACTACCTGACACAGAACACCTAAAACTTTCAAAAGTGAATTATTTAAGTGTAAGGCTTTGCTTGTAAAGCCGCCAGCTGCTGGATTTCAAGACTTGAAACTGTTCCAAAACATGGGACTAGGTACTTTATTTGTGCACTAGAGTAAATACTCTGATTTTACTGCCAATTTAAATGTGCTCAGTTTACAGTAATGAGCTTGTATAGGCAATACCTTGTTTATAGAAAGTGGAACAGGAAGAAACTAACATTAACCATTAACAGTAGCAATTTCTCTTGCTTTCAGCTCTAACTTTATGCCAACTAGATCCTTCCCATGTCCTATCTGAAATATTTACTATTACTGTTCTTTTTCTAAGTCAGTGGGATAAATGGAGCATTCAATAAAATCATACAGCTTTTCCTTCCAGTCAGCTTGAATTGCAGCACTCTTTTGTAATTCCATGGCACTATTTCTCATTCCTATGGTGAAATGTATTTCAAGAACAAATATATGTCCTGTGTCCTGTGTAGCAAACCTGATGATAGGTGTTAATCCCAGCAGAATGGAGTTAATTTTTTTTAATCTATTTAAAAAAGAGCAGACCACTGCTTTAAGGGAAATGTACTGAATTGTGGCTGCCACAATTTCTCAGGTTCTTATGCTCAACCAAACTGCTTTATTCTTTCAGTGCAGCTCACACAAGAAGCCCATGTGTTTATGTACATCCTGTCACCTTAAACAAACATGCTTACTTCTTCTCTGGCCATCTGCTCCTGAAGCTGGAAGTTTTCTCCCTTCCCCTCCCTCCTCAGCACCCCGCGACACACTCACTGGGTGCAGAGTTAACTCTGAGAAAACTCAGTGGAAAGCATGAAGTAAATTCCTTCTCTACACAGGTCACAGATCTCAGGGTTTCTTTGCTTCACTTAAGGTCTAAAAGTGACAACGATACACCAGAGGATCTCAGCTTATGGCATTGGTCACTAGAGATTGTACTGGTGATTCTTTCACTATCTCATTTGGGTTAGCTCCAGAATGTCCTACCAGGGAGCAGTACTTGGGTTTGCTGAACAGTGTCATCCCTGAGCAGGGAGACACCAGCACAGCCTGGGATGCTCACAGTCCAAGGACACAAACAGGTTCAGGATAAAGAGGGCATGTAAGGAAAGCAATGGCAGTGGTGTGGTAGGTCCTGAGTTCAGCAACCTTTGAAAACCTAAACAGAAGCAGCAAGGAGGAGTAAAGAATGGACAGACTCTGGAATGGATGGAGGGGCACACACAGCAAAGAGGTTGAAATCTGAGGCATTGGAAAATGAGGAAACACAACAGAAATGCATCCATAATAGCAAAAGCACATGGAGTTGTTGGTTCCTGTGTACAGTTCTATTGGCAGGGTCTTTTCCAGGCAGGCACAGGTTCCCCCACACATGGACACGAGTGAGCTCTGGAGCAGGAGCTGTGACACTGCAGCTACTGTGGCACCCAGCCTGAGCTAACAAGCCCTGCTGAGAGGAACACAGCTACAGCACCTCCCTTTGGCTTGGAGAGTAGGTTTGAGCAAGCTCATGTCTGTAACTGAAAACTCTACAGATGTATTTTTGCCTTCATGTGTATAAAGATGGGCCAGTTTCTCTCACCTGTGTATCTCTGATTGGAACTCCTCAAGCTTTCAAAGGTCCCTGTCTTTATAAACACAGCCCTGTATGCAAAAAAAAAAAAAAAAACAAATCAGGTGGTAAACATTCCTTCTCTCTACATGTGAACTTCTGCTTTCAGTGGAGTCAGGGGGAAAATTCCTGTGTATTTCAATGAGGCCAGGACACCATCTTACACATTTAAAGTTGTATTTCATGGAATCCAATAAAAATACATTGATATCTGGACTCCAAGGAACCCAAATCGTGCCCGGATTTTTTGAACACTTACATTCTTTGAAAGATTTAAAAGACAGAAAGAGTCTGATTACCTGGAAAACTTTTCACTCATTTTCATGTAGTGACTACTTTAATACTTGCTAATAAATAATTGCATCCAGTTCTTAAAAGTCATTCAGCAGAAAATAATAGACATGTATGCAGCTACCAGTAAAAATCTACTTTAAATAAACTCATTTGTCATTGCCTTTCTCAAGACAGTTGTTGCCAGCACCATTACCATTTAAATTTGTTTTGCCCCTGACAATTAAAATATCAACACTGAGAGAATGTAACAATTTCCATTGTTCCTAGCAGATAAGCAAGTTAGTTTTGTGCTGCAAGCCGTCGCTGTAGCCATAATTAACTACTGTGTATTGAAGAACTGTGATGTTTGAGATTATTCAGCCTTGACTGGGATGTATCAGTGACTAAATGTTTACTTACTGAACTGAGTGATTACTCCAAATCCTTGTCTTCAGCAGTTTCAAGGCTTTTTCTCTGGTACAGCTATTTCTTTTTTTAGTTTATTTGTTACAGTTTTTGAACCAGATTTGAACATCAACCAATGTTTAGACTTTGATTGTTGCTTCTATAATGACACTGCTATAGAATACAGAAAGACATCAGGGGCTGACCTCAGCCTGAACTCTTGAAAACTGTAATTTTCACACATAAAAATAAGTTTCAGTTCTTTTATATTAGAATCTGCAGCTTTTCTCATGAGTTTGTTGTTATAAACATTACTGTTTGTTCATGCAAGAGACCTGATGACTTTTCTTCCTTTTCTAGATTTTCATCAATAATGAGTGGCAGAATTCTGAAAGTGGAAGAATATTCCCAGTATATAATCCAGCAACAGGAGAACAAATCTGTGACATTCAGGAAGCTGACAAGGTAATGTATCCCACGAATGGCTGTATGTTTAATGTATCAATTAAATGTATAACAGATAATACAAATGCATAACTAGATCAAAGCAACGAGTCCAGAATAGCGCTATTGGGCAGTTCTTTTATAAATCATAGTTCCAAAACCCATCACATGTGACTAAGGTTGTATAACAGCAAATCCCATAAGCCTGCTTGTGTTATTTACCTTGTGTCTTCAATTTTCTTCTTCCTTCTTCCCAGGTTGATACGGACAAGGCAGTGAGGGCAGCTCGGCTGGCTTTTTCCCTCGGTTCTGTTTGGAGGAGAATGGATGCCTCAGAAAGAGGCCATCTTTTGGATAAGTTAGCAGACTTGGTGGAAAGGGACAGGGCAATTCTTGCTGTAAGTGAAACATAAAAATCAGAAGTCAAATCAATTGTCAGTTTTACATTCTGAGAGCCATTTCATTCATGAATGGGTTGATATGAATTGTATGTGAAAACCACACGCAGCTTCCTGGCTGAAATGGCTCTGTCCACTTACAGTGTGGTGCAAAACCCATAAAGGCCAACAAGAGGCTCCCAGTGGGCTCAGATCGTCTTTAAATTGGATGTTCCACAACAGCAGGTGTGTGCACACGTGTGCACTTCTAGAATAAGTAATGGCAGGTTGGGATGATCTGTACAGGCGGGAATGACAAGTGAGGTGCTGAGGGACACAAGCGGGGTGCTGAGGGACACTGAGCTGGTGACACGAGTTCCGAGTGCAGCTCCGTTCCTCCCTGGGATGAAGCCATCGCAACGGTGCCATTGTTAATGTTGTTTTCCGCATGTCAAGTGCTTTGAACTAAGCCTGTGAACATCTTAATTCCAGCTTTGTCAACACTTAAATCATCTTACCGCCGGCACATACTGTAAAATCGCCATGGGGAGAAGGAAGTGCACAGCAAATCAAGTTTACTCTGCCTGTCATTTAATTTTTATTTCTGAAGCCAAGTTCTTTACTGAGCTGCACTGCAGGCAGTGCCATTAATTGCTCTTGGGGATATAAGTCAGTGCAGAATTAGGCCTCCATTCTTCTCTATAGAAACTCATTTGATGGTTGGTGTGTTACACAGGGGCGTCCTTTGCCCGTTCTTAATGATTTCTATTGGACAGCTATTGAGAATGAGTTAAGCTACTCAACATCTTAGGATATTTTATTGGATTTTTTTTGCTAAATGATCTTAGGAACCCCTAAGAGGATAGCTTATAAGATACTTTTAAAAATAGGAATATTAACTAAAAAAATAAAGATAGCTTGTTAATTTATGAGCTTCCCTAGAGGAAAGTTTGTTTATTTGATGGCAATAAATAAACTGGCTGTACAGTATAGATATCTCAGACCTCAGCAGGAGTCTTGGCAACCATATAGAGAAATTTTTATATTCACATCAATTATATAAAGAGGGATGTGTCCATTCTTCTCTTTATGGATTCAGATCATTAATACAGGGCTACAAGGAGCCCCTTCTCAGCTGTTATCATTAACATAACAGAACCCAGTTTGACAGGCATTTTTATCTTGGCTCCTGATTAAAGCAATTCAGCATTTATAGATCTGGACCAAACACAGTGGCTATTAGGTTCAAAGTACACAAAGGCACATGTACATGCATGTGGATACACGCATAAATCCACAAAACAGACGGACAGACAAACACACATAAACATACACAAATATTCTTAAAATCATAGCCATTCCAGAATACTCCAGAAGAATCCAGTTTGGGTTTTTCAAGGAAAATACTTTTTGTTCACGTTTGTTAAAAGTAACAAAGGGGATCAGATAATTGTTCTGAACCTTCTGGGTTAAAATTACACCATGGTGCAACTGATTTGTCTTCATTAAAATCTTTGTCAATGTTCAAGAGCTGTTAAGATGGTGAATACTTAGGTACAATAGTCCAAAAATGTTACAATACTTACATCTCTTAACTTTTTCTTGTCCTGCAGACTATGGAATCACTGAACAGTGGCAAACCATTTTTGCAAGCTTTCTATGTTGATCTCCAGGGAGTCATAAAAACCCTGAGGTATTATGCTGGTTGGGCAGACAAAATCCATGGAATGACCATTCCTGTAGGTAAGGGGAATTAAAGCACAGCTATGCACCTAAACCTTCTCATGGCCAGACTAAAGCTTTGTGGAAGGCAGAGGAGGAGCCTGGGTTGCTCCTACAGTGTGTTGTGTGTTGCTGAAGCAGATGTTGGAAAGTCAGGAAGGGCAGGACTGGGTGCCCTGCTCTTGGTCTGCCCCACATGCACATGTGAGGAGGGCTTGGTTTCTTTTGCATGCATCCCCCTGAGAAGGAGATAGCTCGATACCTACATTTAAATATTGATACATGTATAAAAATGGATGAGATAAGCCTGAAAAATACCTTGGAACTCATGAAAATAGTGTTGGGTGCCTGTTTAAGAAACAGAATCATTATGTATAGATCTTGTTTGTGTATGACTTCTTACTGCTGATGCAAATAATTTTACCTTGGACTAACACTGGATCTAACTTAATTTATACTTTGAGAGTGTTCTTAAGGTTACTATAGAGAACTACATACATATGAAATAGATTTTGTTATAGATGCTTTTTCAAATTATTCAATGGGATGAGTTTCATATTGTATATATGAAATAAACTTTCATGCATGCTAGGAAATTATTATGTTCTTCTTCTTTTGCTAAAGAGATGCAAAACAATCCTTACCATTATTTTTATTTAAGGAGTTTCTTCCTCCTGCCCCTCCCTCCCAGATGTTGAACAAATACAGGCTGCATTGTCTGATGCAAACAAATTCATTTGCAGTCTGGACTAGATGTACCAAATGCTATAATTACACAACATGGCAAAATAGGAGAAAATTATTTTATGTAGGTGCAGTCATTAAGATAAGTGTCCTCCTCTTTCACCTGCATAAAGTAAAACTCTAGAAAATCATTAAGGAAAATGAACATTCGTTATGTGGATTCATGGTGCACATGTTCTTTGCGCATGCATGTTTATTCCACTTTACCCAGCAGGGCACACTCAGGGGTACATGCCCATTGCTGTTGCCCAGCTATTTCCCTGGTGTTTCACTGTGGGACAGCATCTGCAATGCACTCACTCACCTCTCTAGCAAAGCCCCAAACTACTCAAGTGAGGCAAGCAGATCAATTGAAAATATGCCTCCAAAATTTTCAGGAGGGAAACATCATGCAACTCTTCTTGCAGTTTTCCTCATCTTCATGTTTCATCTTATTAAAATTGCAGCATGCACTGATTGGTGTTTATCTTCGCTATCTTATTTTCACCAAAGAAATGACAATAATAATATTTCAGGTGTAGACATTCCTGCAAGGAGTCAAAGCTTTCCACAGTTATTTAGGCTGAGATTCGTAAATCCCAGTTTTGCTGCTTGCACTTCACATTTAATCATACAAAAGTGCAGACCACACCATAAATTCATGTATTCAGCAAATTTCCTGTTCCCTAATCTCTTTCTCCCTGGTCAGTGAATGCCTCCTTCTCACTCTTTAGCCCCACAGGTACACAGAAATTAGGTCAGCCACCAAAAGGCACTGCCAGATTAAGGAGAATAAATATTCTCTGCTTATTCTTGGTTTCAAGTACCTTATAGGATCAAATCTGATTTTTTTTTCAGTAAGGTGGACTATGCTGGGTGAAAGGAAGGCACATTTTCAGCATGCCTTCCTCAGTGCAAACTTTGTGCTAACACAGTTTTCAATGGTGTAGAATCATAAGTCCATCCACAGATTTTCAGGGGATCAATTATTCTTCATTTAACACTTCTCTTTATTCCTCTGCTTTTGCACCATAAATTTGTCATTCTCATGAAGCTGTTTTAGGGCAAAGCCACTGTTAAACAGCAGTGCTCTTTACGTTCATTTACCATCAGCTCACCAAAGATAAGCAAAACAACAAAACCAAAAAAACCCCACTATTAAATCTTGTCTTTATATTCAGTGTGCTAATAAATCTGAAACCTCCTGATCTTTTGTTGTTGCTGTTTTTGTTGAAGTTTTCTTTTCCTTTAAAATAAAAATAGGCAATTGATAGACAAGTAGAAGAAGTGTGTTTTACAGTCACATTCCTTTTGGCCCCAGAGCTGCAAAACCTTCAGACTGCCCTTTGCTTGCTCCCAAGCGTAAAGCCTTGATGATTTAAATTAAAACAGAATGAGGCTAGACCAGAAACTGTTAAACTAATAAACTGAATGCAAGCAGAAATGTATCTTTAAAGCAATATATGCTATGATATAGTTTAAAGAACCAGTTCAGCTCTCCTCACCCACTTGTTTGCTGTGTCCTGCTATATGAGGCATGGGACTGTATTATGGTTGTTATGCAAATAAAATATCCGTGCTGGAGACTCCTGATGGAAATCTAAGCAAACACATCTGTGGAAGATATTGCTGTCCCAAAGTGAGATCCTTGGATAAATGAGACTTGCTTTCTGATTAAAAAATGAAAGTCTTTGCGCCAGGTGCTAAGCAGCTGCAAATTGATCTTGCTCTGTTAATATCAGTGAGGACTGAAGAATGTCAGTTTACTTCAGCTGCGTATATTAAAAATACCCTTTTAACACAAAATTTTAGATTGGATGTGGGATCAGTGTCAGGTCCCTCTCAGGCAGTGTTCTTCTGGCAGCCAGCTAGTAAAGGATAAGAGTAACAATTATCAGCCACAGTGTCTTAGAACAAGGGTCATTAGCATGACTTAAAAGTCTCAAACATTTAAAAAGTCTCCTGTATAATTTCTAAGCACAAGGGATCTTTCTGTTCTAACTGTTTAGAGTAATGGAATTAAGGTCATTTAATTCTTGAGCTATTTTGTCATGGTAACAACTTGTTCTGCATTGTGGACAGGGTGGCTCTTAGATCCACCTTTGGCCTGTCCAGAGATGTCCAAGGCTTCTGAATAACTTCAAGTCACATATGTTCCCAAAGATTTTGTTAGAAGGAAACCTCAAAAATGCCATCTTGACAGAAAATCTGTGGATGATGAACTTTGGAAGTAGGTGTCAAAAAGGGCAGCTGTCTAGAGTCTAGTGGGAGACAGCAGGGAGAGCAGCTCTGCATGGGAGGCACCGCTCTGCGGAGAGAACGTTCTGCCCACGCTGGGCAGAATTAACCACCATTTGTCTGCCTTGGCAAGAGGCTCAGGTTATCTATAACTCTGTGTGATGAAGCACACAGACATGTGGCAGTGATTATGCAGTGACAATCTAAAGTCAGACAGTGCTAATGTAACTGTGTTACTGTTATGTTGCCACCATCCTTCTGGCTGAGAACCCACCTCTCACAGTACTACCGAGTACAAGCTGGTATTTTTAGCTGACTCCTCTGTGTTCCCTTGAGCACTTAGAGAGTTTTGCTTGTATGTACTTCTCTGTATTTTGACTTCTACTTCGCTTCTGATGAATCTTCCTATGGTCTATGAACCACTGTAGCATCTGTGAAAGATAACCTGGAAAACCAAGCTGATCATCTTAGTTTGTGTCACAAATATTCTCATCTCTGCTGGGGAGTTGTCAAACATCTGGAGATCAAAACGCTACAATGATGTTTCGTCAGTGCAGTGCAAACTAAGTGATAAACTATTTTCTTCTGCCTTTTCCTGAATCTCTTTTCTCTCTTTCTCTGCTTCCTTTATTTTCTCTGTTCTGTCCCTGTCTTGGTTGCAGGCTATTGTTACCTTTCTCATAATTAGTCTGTATCTGGCCCTCAGCTGACATATTAGCTACTCTAGCTCAGGTTTCTACTGAGCAAATCCTGTAAAGTAGATGGATAGAAATAAGCAGACCTGACAATAAGTTATTTCTAATCAAATTCAAGTTGAAGTCTTTCCTTAAACCCAAGAAACTTTAAGGATTAACCTATTTATTGTTACCAGATATATCTTAGAGAATATTGCAGCAGGTTCCCAAAACACACTGTCCATTGTGAAGTCAATATTGCACAAGGGTGACTGCAGCTCTGGCCTGAACAGGGGAGAGGCTGGGGCAGCCACTTCCCAGCCCAGACTGGGAGGGAAAGCACATACCCTGTGTCAGACAGAACAATAGGACCAAAAGCCCTGTAATCTCTCCTCCTCCTCCTCTTACTCCTTTCCGCTGTCTAACCTTTTCTTATCCCGGTAAATCATCTCCTGCCATTAAGCCTAGGTAACCTCATCATTCTCACATACTTAGCTGAAATTATTTTCCCAAGTTAAGAGATTTGCGTTTTTCTAGATGACCAAGCACTACAGGCCAAGGGGCACATTCAGCTCATGCCTTTGGCATAGCCTTTCCCTCAGCTGTAGCCTCACTGAAAAACATCTGACCTAAATTCAGAGATAGTTCGAGTCTGGGCAGGTTTATACAGCTATGAGACTCAGTTGAGGTACAAAGGTGCAGTAAATCTACTTTGCACAGATGCAGGCTGAGCACACTAACAGAGCTACTGGTTAGACAGTACCTTAACTGGTCCTTTAACTAACAGCAGGTCCCTTTCTGGCTCTTTGTTAACTGGGAAGAAACCAGCATGTGTGACCTCAGCATGTGCTTCCAGACCACAGGAAGTACGTGATGCTCAGTGACACAAGTCACAAACTTTCCCTCTTCATTGCACATCTAGAGATTGTGGTACATTATTCCATCACTTCACACTGCTTGTGTCCTCAATGGCAGATGAGTCAGCTGAATGTTACTCTCTTACCCCACACTTGGGCTGTAGATCCACCTTTATATTGCTGTGTTCCACTCATGCCTTTCAGGAAATTGCCTTTGTGACTCTTCACTTCTCTCACCCTTAAATCAGCTGAGGCCAGTAAGTGCTTCCATGCTACTGCAATTTTATGTGCAGTACAGCCCTTTGCCAAGGAACAAAGCAGGTTACTTTCTGATGGGAAGCCTGATTCCTTTGTTCTACAGAAAGAACAATTAGGTTGCTCCTGAACCTAGACTTCCCATGCTGGCTCACAAAGAAACACTTCCATGACTTCTTTATTTCTTTTACTGCCATCAAAGGCTGATGCTTAGAGTTTTTTCCCTCCCTCTATTTTAATTTTTTTTTTTGTTCTGCCAAGTCAAACTGCACTTGAGAGTAAGCATGCTCATCTGTTTCAGATGGAGATTATTTTACGTTTACAAGACATGAACCCATCGGAGTGTGTGGACAGATCATCCCTGTGAGTATCTCTACTAGTGCTTTCTATTTATTTTCATTTGAACCAGCTCTCTTTAAAGACACATAAAACATGGGCTTCAGCTATGTGTGTTTTCCATTACGAAAAAAGCTGAGCTCATATTGTTGACATATCTTTAACAGCCTCCCTGCAAATGCTTATTTGAACATGCTAATAGGGTTTAGGCTCTGTTATTAGGAGTTAAGTTCTCAAGTCATAGAATTCACATGATTAAAACAAGCAAAGCAAAACACAGTGTTAATATGCTGTCAGTGGTTATGGATGTTCACACAACTTATGGAAAATTGATGCTTTGCTGTGGTAGTCTCTTTATTTATTTAGTTTTTACTGTGATTTAACAGGCTCCTCAGTTCCTGGGAGAATGTGATGTATTTTAATTCCATTCTTTCCTGCTATTTCTTTTACAAGGCTGGAGGAGAAAAGGAAACTCCAGGAGACATATCATTACAATTAACATTGTGTAGCTAACAGAAGACATGAAATGTTTGTTTTATTTGTTGGGAGAGAGAAACACATCATTTCATCAAATCCAATACTCCCCCTACACCCCAGCAGACACCCTCATAATAAAATCTTGCTGAACACTGCATGGGAATTGCAGTGAGAGGGTAACTTTTTCAGAAGAGCCAGTTAACCAGCTTTGGCAGAAATTTCAATGGGAGGCTCACATACAGCTATTAAAATATTGTGTGGAAGCTTTTTTGCTTGACAAAACACTGAGGGACTAATCAGGCCATTCTCTGAATTTTTTTGTTGATGTTGATTTTTTATTTTATTCGCATTACCACCAAGCCACTAAACAGAAACACAGAGCAATTCCATTACAAGAGGAGCAGCCAGAAAAGATTACTTTAGCAATGTACAGCCCTTTTCCCCTATTTATATTTGTTGCTATTTCATGTCTTTGTTAAATGGTGGCTTTTGTGTTTGGCACTCAGCAGAAACCCAGAGAAATGTGCAATGGCTCAGAGTCTGTGGCTACAGCTGTCCTGCAAACACCTACACACTCTCCCAACTTGGTCCTTATGAATGAAAGATTCCACAGCTCTGTCCCTGTTCCTCTGCCAGGCACACGGATGAGCATTTACTAAATGACAGCCCCAACACCTAACCCCAGCATTGCTGGACATTTCTTATGCTTGTTCCACTGAGCTTAACTGACAGACCTGCTGAAGAAACTTGGCCACAGGCTGAGGATCATGCCAAAAGCAGGATTTGTTCAGTTTAGATGTGTAAACCTTTGTTCGGGGTACCCAGCCATCTACCATACATGTTTGCTCTTCCCTCAGTTTTATTCTCCAAAGCCTGAGGATGGCTGTCATATCCATCTATTCTAACACCACTGCTGATCTGTTCTGTATTTCCTCCACGCTACCAGTCCCAGAGGACAGCCCAGGCTGCTGCATGTGCTTGGCCATTGCCTGAGCAAATACATTATTCAAAAATAAAATTAAACAGCAAGTCTAACACTGAACTCCTCATCCTCTTTCACATCCCAGCTTCCATCAAAACGTGCTCTTTGGCAGTGCTGTAGCATAAACAGGGCTATTTAGTGCCCTATAAAACTGCTGTGAGCTCTCCTTGCAATGCCATTAGAAGTGCAGGCTGTTAGCACACTGCTGGCCCGACAGCTCCCCTCCCAGGTTTATGTACTGGAGATGGAATTAAAACATCACTTTGTCTCCGGAGTTTATAAACAACAGAGGGAGTAAAAAATTGGGTGTTCTGTGAAGGAAAGACAGTTGTGTATTTTTTCAAGCTAGCCAGGGGCTAGAGAGATGTCTGAGAGTGGCAGCTGATATGCATCAGGCAGCAACACGTTCCGGCCAGTGGCTGACTCTGGGACTGATATTTGCTATTCTCCTTCTAAAAGAGACTGTTGTATGCATTTGTAAGTGTGATTGTGAAAACACAGTTATTTTATTACCCTGACATTTTCACTAAAATCAGCAGGACTATCCACTTAACCTGCTAGGATCAGGCCTTGGTGCAAAAGGCTTGTTACTTTTATCTTTATCCAAGGCATGTTTGTGCATTGAACTATATTAATATAATCCACTACATCATCTGCTGCAGTTCAATGAAGTTATAATGAATGACAATACAAAATTTTATAGCAGCAAAGCATTTCTCAACTTGTTTTTTACTGTCCTTTTAATGTCTTCCATATAGATTTCTCAGTAAAAAGTCTTCAAGAAAATTAAATGCTTTGACTGAACACTGACATTTATGGACTTTTTATTGTAATTCCATCAATTAAGGATTATATAATTTTGAGTATAAATTTTATATCTTAAGATGGGATATGAAATTTACATCCAAAACTGCTTCAACATGAACAGTTCTTTCCAAATGTATCAGAAGCAAGACCTATTTTCATGGGGGAATTAAAAGTGCCAATAGCAAAACAGTAAATTAAATTAAAAGTTGTGACTTAAAAAATTAACATAGAACTTTTTTTTATGGAGATTGCAGGTGGGGGTTGTATTTCTTTGAACAGGAGAGAAAGAACTAAGAAGTCACTGTTGTTGCTTTCTTAATGGCAGCTATTTAAAAAAAAATCCTTGCTTTGTGCTGGGAAAGATTTATGTTGAGGATCAGCCTGAGAAATAAGTGAGGTATCAGCTTGACATCTTGAAAACAAAACACCACGGCAATATTTTTCCATCTATCAACTTTTTTTTTTCCACAGTGGAACTTCCCCCTGCTGATGTTTGCATGGAAGATTGCTCCAGCTCTGTGCTGTGGCAATACAGTAGTTATTAAACCAGCAGAACAAACACCACTCAGTGCTCTCTATATGGGTGCCCTCATCAAGGAGGTAAGAATAATTGAGGGGAGTGATGTCTGTCTCTCCTTGTGGGGAGGGAACCACCAGCACATGCCTGCTTTAATGTGCTCTAACAGTTCTCCTAAGTCATGCTTACCTTCATTCATTCCTATTTTGACAGGCAGGCTTTCCACCAGGAGTTGTCAATATTTTGCCAGGATTCGGTCCAATTGTTGGTGCAGCCATAGCCTCTCATGTTGGCATTGATAAAATTGCTTTCACTGGATCCACTGAGGTAAGAGGATTCACACATTACTGTAAAACATGAATAAATACTTCAGTCCTTGTGCTGCATTTCTTACTGCCACTGGGTAAAAGAGCTACATCTAAATAACAGTGGTCTGTGCTTCCCAGCTAAACTTATGTACCACAGGACTTCCCAAGCACAAGCAGCTCCTTTCCTCCAGCCCCTGCTGTGCTCAGCACCTCAGCACAGGAGATATGCCTGGAAAAATATTGCTGGGATTTCCTGTGGGCTTAGGAGGATGTGAATCACATGCAAGTAGGCAGAACATCCTGTGTATAGCACAGCACACATAAGTGCTGCTTTAACATCCATAATTTGTGTATCCTCCTGTACTTGGGGGAAAGGGAGAGGAAGGGAGCAAACTGTGCAAATATACTTCAACTTTGATGCTGCATACAAGTACACTGAGGATGAGGAGGAGGCCTGAAAAGGAAGGAATGCAGGGAGAAAAGGAGATTGTCTAAGGGTTTCAGTTCCCAAAATGATAGAAAGAAACTGGCCGGAGGATGAAGGGAGACAGTTGTCTCCTGGATGCCAAAATGCCTTGCTAGGAGTCTATGCTGCAGATGTTAGAGAGGAGGCTCACTCTGAAGATGAAGGCTGCAATCTACAGCAAGACTAACCCCCAAAACTCTCATCACATCTTGCTCTCAAATATGTGCCAAGCTGGCTGTTATCAGGGTTGGGGTGGGGATGACAGAGGTACTCCAGACTGAAGTCACAGGAGAAGGGGCCTTATCTCATCGTCTGAAGGCAGACAGAAAGGAATCTCTGTGGGAGTTTCAGGGCTGGTTATATTTAGAGAGTGCTAAACCCAGCCCTTTTCAATTCAGAATCTGACAAACTATTGTATGGAGGGAGCTAAACCCCAGGGATCCAGTCTCCCTTTGATACGTTTGAGTCCCACTCGTGGCAGTGGAAGGCTTTGTGCATCCCAGGGATCCTGCTCTCCACAGTGAGGCAATTTGCTTTTTGATTCACTGACCATGCAGCCCTGCTAGGTATTTGTGGGTATCTCCCTGGTGGGCGCAAGGATTGCAGAGACCAGCTCAATTATTTCAAATAAATTATTCTGGTGGAATTATTCTGTAATGGAGTTTGCAAGTCACACACAAACCTAAATTACCAGTAAAATGTAGCTGCAGTCCTATGCCTAATTTGCACACACGGTGTTTTGCAATTACTATATGCCTGCACATGGTTTGTTAATGACAACTTCAGATTCTAATGTACACAGGTTACATTCTAAGTCAATGGCTACATCAGATTTCAGATTATTCTGTGGAATTACTCTAGTCATTACATCTTCTGTATTCAATTAAGATTAGCATGCTGGAATACTGAAAATTTTAATATGAGCTGATTACCCCCCATAAATTAAGTTGAAACAATTGTTTTTATAAAGATATGTGGTCTCTGTTTAAGATAAATATTCTATTATACAGGATGTTGCACTGTTTGGAAGAGGAAAAATACAGATGGGTTAGGTTTCAAAGTTGTATCTTGTAGCCAAAATAAATTTTTATTGTAGTTCCAGACAGCTTTAGTTTTAATGGGCGTTTAAACTCAAAAGCTGTGGGTTTTATACTAACTCAGTGCCTACCTTTAAAAGCCTTACTAATAGGAAGTGAAAAGCATTACAGAGATGAAAAAGCAATTCTCTAAGAACCTAAAGCAAGAACAGATGGATCGTTTTAATGCAGAGTTAGTGTAAACTATTCCATATTGTTTCTGATTTCCTGTAACACTGAATTTTTGTAACAGCAAGTCAACATTGTAACATTTTAAACACCACATTCTGATATGAGCCGGACTAGAGTCTCTGACTCCCCCAAAGCAGATTTCAATTTCTAGTGAAATAATAATGGAAATATTTTGTCTCTCTGGTACTTGTCTGAAGCATGTCAACTGTACACTCCAGTGATGGGGATTTCCAATAGCCATTAGGTGTATAAACACCAGGTATTAACTCCATTCCTCCATTGCATCCATGTGCTAGTTAAGGCAGTTCATGATGGGCAAGTTAATGATAAAATCTATCAGTACAAGCACCAAGATCTTCAAATAGAGATTCTGAAGCACAGGTTTTTCTCAAGTTTTCACTATGATGAGGTTCTTTTATATAAGTTCTTTACCTTTGAAGTATACATATAGCTAATGAAAACTCTCCATTTGCCTGTAAAAATCACAAAAATGGGCTATTATCTTTTTTCTGCAGTTTTCTTGAAAGGCAGAAAACAGGGTGCTCCTCCTACAGAAAAAAAAAAAAAAAGAATGCTAATATGTTCCAATATTTGGAGAACTCAATCCATAGAAATCCAAGCCAAAAGGCCAAGTTCACAACTTTCCCTCAATAAAGCCTGACACAGGCACACCACAGAACCCTCCAGCCTCACACCTTATCTTGCACCAGGACCAGTACCAGATGCTCACAGAAGAAGAGAGTGATCCATGTGTAGAGTGATCCTTTCCTTGCTGCAGCCTCACAGCTTCTGACAATCCATGACTTGCACACACCCAGAGGTGCATGTGGACACTTGGATTCCTTGTGCCAATGGCCTTGCCACCTGTGCATTGGTCCAGTACCTCTCGACACTCCTGATGACTGGGAGGCCTCAATCCTGTGCCCATGCAATGACAACACAGAAATAACTTTCAACTTCTGCTTCTGATTTCTAGTTTAGAGCTATCCAGAGTGCACTCTCTTCTCTGGGTTTTAGATTCTCAGGTGCTCTGAATTTTTTTAAAATACTGCTACTTACTCCCCCTGCCCCCACACACAAAATAAGGCATGAAAAAGCATAAAGAGCTCTTTTTCTCTGATGCCACTGCTGTTTGATTTCACTTCTCTCCATCTTTCCTGCTGCCCCTCCTTTTATGAGTTAGCTTGCACATATTAGAAGAACAGTCTGCCAACTCTTTCATCCCTCAGCCTATCTGCTTCTTATGAAACACTCTCCCATGGATCATCTTCCTCTCCCAATCCCCTACTACATGGACCCCAGAGCTTTTCCCTCCACAGCTCACTTGGAAGGGGAAGGGTTCTGCAAACACCTGGCAGGCTATGGATTTCACTCTGACAACTGTCACACTGAAAGAAATCAAAGCCCACCTAAAGCACTGTGCCTCCTTAGGTTCCAGTAGCTTTCTTGGCTTCTCTGCTTGCTTTGGTTCACTCTTCAGCAGCCTGTTTGGTACAGGCATTTTAACCAAAATGTTTATTTTTACTGTGTTGGTTTTAGTCAACCAGGGCTAATCCATGATCCTCCTTAATTACAGCAATCTCCTCTCAGGCTTCACTGACACATTTTTTCCTCATCTTCCACAATCAGATGAAATTTAAACTGCCATAACCAAACTTTCTTCCAGCCATTATGACCATGTTAACAGTTGCTCCTACCTTTCCTTGAAAGTCCATAATCAATGTACATATCTCATTACATCCTACTGAATTCCTCCTTGCTCCTTCTGGTCCCGAGCTGCAGAGTGGAGCTCCCACTCACTGGGAGCATGGGAGAGGTAAAGCTCAGCTGTGTCCCCTATCCCTGTTGTTTACTGTACGTGCCTTTTCCTTTTGCACTGCCCCTCTCTGCCTCAGCTTCACTGTTCCACATATTCTTGTCTGAATTCCTTAAAAAAACATATTAGCAACGATTTAATTAGAACTAGCAATTTACAATTTCTGAGTTTAAAAACAGGTCCAAACTCAGGATGTCTGGCATTCCCATGTGTCTGCTGTTAGGCTACAGTGCTCAGAAGTACAGGAGATGTTCTACAAGTCTCTTGTCCAGTGAAATAACAGTGGGCTTTATGTATTTCCAAGATAAATGCTGATGCTGGGACAATTTTTTACACATACCAGAAGTGCAAAGAGTTTCTTCATATTACTTTCTTATTCTCTAAAGGAATTTTGCTTTGCAAAAAAGGTGAAAGGCCTTCAAACACCAGAGAAAAGCAGCCATCAGAAGCTGGTTTACTCTTAATTTGCCGTTATTCCCATTCAAAACTGCAAATACAGCCATTCTCCTGCTGAGAGCTGTCTGCCCAAGTTGCTCCCTGTGTGCTCCACCTGAACTGGAACTGGTGTGGGGATGGTGTACCCTGAAGTTCCTGGTACACAGGGAATAGTTGAGGGCAGTATGTTCTGGGTTTAAAATTAGAAATTATTATGGAGAGTAAGAAGTTATAAATATTTTAAAATGCAGATTTAAAGCCCTGCCTGGGATAAAAATTGTATTTTGATTGTTGCAAAAGTTTAATGAGTTCTAATAACTTCTGTTTAAAACCAAATGTGTAACCTCCAAATCAGACTGGCTTACAACTCCCTCCAGTTGTTAAATGCTCTCAAGATGAGAATTATAGATAGCACAGAAAACATTTGAAGTTCTGGCCAACAAGAAATGTATCCTAAGTGGCTGGTTTCCACTTTGTTCAAACTACGACCCATTAAAATGCAGACAGATTTAAGATAGGATTCAGGTCTGTGTTCAGGCAGCTCTGCAGAGTAACCCAAATAAATATCCAACAAATTGGTTTGGATGCCTGTGTAAACAAAAGGTCTATAAACAACTGCAATAAACCCCAGCAAAAGAGTCTGCATTTTGCTTGGCAGAATGTTTTCTTTATGCACTTAGATTAACAAACCATGATCTCATCATTAGTCAACAAGATACTAGAGAGACCATCAAAGCAAACTACGGGAGAGTTGAGATTGATTCATGCCAAACAAATGTTTGTAGCTAACAGCTGTATTACCACTGATTCTAATTTACTCAGCAGGATTCTCCTTTCATTTCCAAAGTGAGATGAATGTCCCAATGCATGATGTAGACAGAATGTCTTCCTACAGCACAGGCAGTGGGTTGTGTGAGCTCTTCTGGATCACACAATCTCTTGCTGGTTTTAGGCTTCATGAAGAATTGCAACCTGGCATTTTCTACTTTAGCAGTAAGAACCCTAAAGGTGATCTGACCTGTTCTGAGAAGTCTGTGAGCTTATGGTGCTACACACATGCCCCGTGTAAGGATTTAGGGGGGCTACATTAGCATTCATTCCTGCTCTTGAAGAATCTTTTGGATCCTATCTTGGCCAACTTGTATCTCCTGAAGGAGAAGAAGTTGTTTCCCTTCTCCTTCCCTTATGTTTTTGGTAGCATTTAGGAGGCTGTTCCTGGGCAACTGTGGTGCCTCTTTGCCTACAAAAGATGCATATCAAAAGGAATCACCTTCTTAAACCCAGTACAAATAGGATGATGTATCAGTCCTATCGACATTAGCAGGAGTTTAGCCACAGAATTCCATGGGGCCAGGATTTAACCTATGCAACAAGTGAGCCATTTATAGCTTAGGATTCTGTCCAGGAATCTCTGTTTAGGACTGCCTTTTCACTTGTGCTGCACTATTCAGTATGCTCTTTTCAGGGTTGCTCCTCACACAGGGCATTGCACAGTCAAATAAAGCTGCTCTTCTTTGTGCCAGTATTCCAAATTCGCTTGTCATTGCAGGAGACACACCCTGAACATGTCAGGAGGCTCTAAAATGCTTGTCAGAAAGATTTTGCATATAATCGGGAATTCATAAAAAATAAGGCAAACTGAGTGAGCAGCAGCATGGGTTTAAGGGTTTTGCCAAAACAATGACATCCAGTGTCTCAATAGCTGGATAGAGAAAACTGTACTTCCAGAAAACACTGAAAATTTTTGTCTGGTCACATCATCTCCAGGAAACTTAATTAATCTCTTTTAACTTAAACCACTTAATGTCCTACAGATATTCTCTCAACGTCCCAAGAAAGGTATAGAGTATATTATTTTAAATGCCTAAGTGATGATGTATATCTCCTCTGCCATATTTTGCACTGTTCATGGCATATCTTAATCCATACATCTCCCTGTGCAGTTCTTCCCTTCACTGTCTTGTCTGTGGCAGTGTCAAGAAAATGACCTGCTGTTCAGCTAGACTGCAGCTCCCCCATATTCAGGTGTTCCCTGATGATTTACTGTTTGTGTGTGAGCAAAGGAAGGTTCAGAGCAAAGGAGAACCCAGTCATTCTGAATGACAGAGCTGAAGAGGAAGTACCACAAATCTTGGAGGTTTGCTTTTGACTCATGAGACTTTGAGTGCTCTAATAGTAACAGGCAAACCCACCTGTACCCTTTAGAAATACAGATTTCTGTCTGAAAACAGAAAATTAAGAGAACATGAAAGGCAACAAACATTTTTAAATTTTTGCACAAAGTACTTAAAATGCGACTGCTTAAGCCTCCTCTTGAAAGAAACATTAAACTTTCACATAGAGAAGGCATAAATGAACAACAATAAAATGTTTTAGATCATGATACATTCTCACTGCCCAGTGTCACATCATTGACAGTCCAGAAACAGACCTTTCCAGGACTATCCTTCAAATAGCTTTGTTGCACAGGAGTGCCTCAAACTACTTTTTTAATCTTTGTTTTTGTTGGTCTGCATAACAAATTGTTTTCTTTGAGATGGACCAAATTACATCTGCCTCACCCTCCATGCAGCTTACAAGGTTCTGGTACTTCACAAGCGATCCGGGGATACTCCTGATATCAATCTTGAAGCCTATTCAAAACAAGGTTGGGGAGTCGGGGCTTTCTCTGCCAACATTCCTGCTGAATAATCACACAGCTCCATTATCTGTGGGGGAGTCCTCTCTTCCAGCCTTCCCTGTCCGGGCTGTGCTGCCTATGGGGAGCTGAGGGATGGAGCTGAGACGCCGCGGGAAGCGTGTCCTGAAAGGCAGCAGATTGCAACACTATCACTTATCCCTTTCATGCTGTCTTCCTCCATAAAGAGAGGGCCACTCACAAAGGGCTGCCTTTGTCACTAAATAACCACGGTGCTGGTGCCTGCGCTGAGACTTTTCTCAACTTGTGAGTGCACAGGGCACAATGGGAGCACAGTGAACAAAAATGCTGAGCAGCATGAGCCCCACTATCCTGATGTCTACGCTGATCTCTAACAGGAAAGACACAGTGAAGCCTTCTATTAAGTTTTTACTGGGAAACTTGACAACTTCCCTGTATTAAAAATACCTCCGACTACACTTTTCCAAATTAACACCACTGTCTCAAAGCCCTTTGGACTTGAATATTTACCCTGTACTATGCTTGGACTTGCATAATTGTCAATTACTTGTTTGCATGGAATGCTTTCAACGTCCTTACTTACATGTACAAAAGCATTTTGACATTAAAGTAAAAAGCAGGGAGATGAGGGCTGGACACATTGCTCTGGCTTTCTTGGTCTGTCCTGCTCTTTGTGAATTTTTGAGGGGAAATACCTGGTTGTTGTTCTTTGAGAGGGGGAGGTTCAAGGCAGTGAGGGTGTGAATGGCATTGGCTGGCACGGGCTATAAACACAGAACTCTGGTTTCCAGGGTACATTTTCAGCACAGTTTGAGAGGCTGGAATTTCCAGATGACGTGCTCGATGTATGTGGTGGGGATGGAAGGCAAAAAGGATCCTTTTTTTTCAGGTTCACTTCTGGCTGTCAGTCAAACATAGCAATAAAATCAGCTCCAATTAAGGGGATATGCAAGGAATTTCATGATAATGTCAACACTCCATTCCATCAATACAGGGGTAAAGAAAAAAAGCTTTTTCTTTTTTTTAAAAAAGAAAAAACCTCAGTCACACTCAACTGCGGTATCACCAGATAAACAGTTAATCACAAAGGTACATGAAGTGGTTCACAATTCCTTCATTATCCTGTGAGGTTTTTCCTTTGTTTTTTTTTTTTTTTTTCCTTTGGGGGCCCTGGTTTCTGTTTCATTTGCTTTCTGATTACTCCAGTGCTGACATAACTTTCTCTAGCAGACTGCCTTCAATTCTCTAAGAGGTTCAGCTCCTCAGCCATTAACCCCTTGCTGCAGGGAATCTCACTCACATAACTTTAGAAATAGAAAACAGAAAGACCAGAGTACTACATGGAGAAAAAAAGCCCAGCTTTGGACTCACTCCCATCTCACTTCACCTCTAACTTTCTGTGTGACATTAAAACATGTCCCAGTTAAAATAAAGCACTTACCAAGGTTCTTAGGCTCCTCAATATTCAATAGGTATTTTTAGTCCTGTGTTTTACCATGTAGGAGCCTAAATCTACCTGTGATTTCTTCCTTAGCTGTAAAATGGTCACAGTTACGCTACAACTGTACAAAAGCTGATCTAGTTTGGATTTTTTGATCCAGGGAGAGGAGAATTTCCAAGGAGCACAGCTACCCCTCCAACTGTGCTGATGTGGAAGCATGTCAAATCTGTAGCTGTCAGATTGCTACTCCATTTAATCTATGCTCATGTTCATTGGTGAGATCTGTAATTTGTGGCTGCTCCAGCTGACCCCACAATCTACAAAGACATTTTGGAGGTGATTTTGACCTCCTCAACCCATATTAAGATTATCTGTAGTGCAGCTATGGGTCAGGTCTGGGACGGTGCTTTTGTAACTTCTTGCCTACTCAGTATTCTGCTCTGTGCTGTTAATCCTGCAGAGGAGGAAGATGATTCCATAAGAATTTGATGTATTAAGCCTTGTGAGCATGTCAGTGGCTTGGATGGAAGTAATTGTAGTCACATCCATTTCAAATTTCTAGTTCAGCCCCCCTAAAATGCCCTCAAAGAAAGCCCCAAGCTATTTTAGCATAGCTGCATAGGGGTGAATGGTACACAAACTTAGTGCTGTGCCTTATCCCCTCTCAATTTCTAGGAAAAAAAATAGGAAATCTGTCCACTACTGATGAGAATATGCTTGGAACGAAGAACCTGCTGGATTATTTAAAGCTCTGCTCTACTGATAGCCAACCCTGGCTGTTAAAATGAACTGTATGACTACATTCCCTGTAAAATGTGTCTCCATTTCCTTTCAGGTTGGGAAGCTGATCCAAGAAGCAGCTGGAAGGAGTAATTTGAAGAGAGTTACACTGGAGCTGGGTGGGAAAAGCCCAAACATTATTTTCGCAGATGCTGATTGTAAGTCAGCACTTCCATATTTTTGCTAAAAACATGATTGCATGATGTCTTTTTCCTTTTTTTAAAAACTGTTTTTAGGGCACATCTTTCACATAAAGTGAAGTGAAGCAATACAGCTGTATCTAATGGCACTTTTCCATCTTACAGACGCGATCTAAGATGTGCTATCTTTTATGAAATACATCCAATACTTTTGGACCCACAGATTCATAGTCAACAAGAGAGCAGAAAAAAGGTTATAACCAAGCATATAGACATGTTGTTTTTCACAGTTAGTCCCACACACATTTGCCCTCTTATGCTCTGCAGCAAGGTGATTTAGTGCTTTAAATCTGGAAATTCTGTGATTTTTTTTGGTTCAAAGTAATTATAAAAAGGGACAACTTTTATGTACACTTGACTTGTTAATCTAGTCAGTGCAGTATTCCTTTGTTAAGTAGGTGTAAAGGGATATTATTCCATTTTTAAAATTTTCACTACTAAAGAATTGTGTATTGAAATATCCTCACTGACACTGTCTGCAGGGAGCTGAAAATTTTGGCAGATGTCTGATGTTGTGCAGCTGAGATTTCTGGCACCTGAGAAGGCACAGGACAGCTGTTTAGCTTAGGATATAAACACAAACTGGAAGTTTCTGCTTAAATGATCAGCACCGAAATAGTTACAATGTTGATATCTAAATTGTCAGCAGGAGGTTTTGAAGTTAACACCCCTTAAGATGAATGAGATGGTTCACACCTTGCTCTGAGCTCTTGTTTCAGGCTGGCTGCAGGCACACTGTACTCAATGCCCTTTCTGAGAACTTTGCAACCCCGGTAAATAGACACATAGAGGATTTGGTTGTCTCATTTAAAAGGGAGAAGTGAATAGTGAAGAATGATTTTGAATAGCAATTACAAGAGATGGTTACAATCCTGTATCCATTTTCAAAACATATCAATATCTGAAAAACTAGGGAAAGCTTGACAACTTCCAGTAGCTTTTCTACAAAGAAATGCTTTACCAAGTCAAGGACTGAAATTTCAGCCAATCATCCTGGTAAGCTAAAAAAGCTTTTGTCAGCTGGAGCCAGACATAGATATTCCAGCCTTCTACCCCAGAATCTCATCTCCACCTCCCACCAGATATCACTACATCTCAAACATCCTTCACCTGCTAACTCACATTTGAACACCTGAACATTTCCAGTAGAGTGACCTGTGCCTAGGGCAGGTCTGTGTTATGACCTTCCATGGGGAAAGGACAACTGCTCTCTGGTCTTCCCACAATTACAACTTCCAGTATTTGGCCTAAGATTTAAACTTCAAAGCTTTGATTATTTAAAAACAGCAACTGGCTCACCGTTCCAAAGGAGTTGTTTGTTCTGCTTGAGGAACACTGTGTGCCAAAAGTTAGCAGAAAGCATGATAAAGCTGTTGAAGGTTTAGTGCACCAAAAAAACAGAGAAGAATGGTTAGAGCCCCTCATGGTGAAAAACTGTTAACAATAGAGAAGAAACATTAGTTAATCACAGCTATCCACTGGTGCTTTCAATCTCCATGGAGCTGCCAGGGAAAATTTAACTGTGGTCCAAGGAACACCCCATATAATTTTTCTTAAGACCACACTGAGGGCATAAAAAGACATTTCTGTTAGAGTTGTCTAGAATGTGCTGAAACTAAAGCACTGTTGCTTTGTTTAGTCCATAAAAGATTATACTTTAACCAATGTTCCAAAGTGCTACAACTGGTAACAGAGGTATTTCAGTGCTGTAGGGCATCACTGTTTAGGGATTAATTCATTATTCTTGTCTAGTCAGTTATTACACCCAAAGTAAGAATGTGGCCTTGAATGTCTGAATATGACCAGATCCTCTCTCCTGCTTGGACACAGTGTGTCAGTTGTACCTCCAAGGAAGTTAGAGTAGAAATCAAGGGTTTATTGTTCTTTAACAGACCTATAATTTTAAGGCCTTACCCAGTCATTTGCATGGGCCAAGAGGAAATTTCTATGTTGCAGAAAAAGCATCTGGCTTTTTGGGAAGGACAGGTCTTGCCATTATCAAAGTCAAATTTACCCATGTATTTGTTTTGCTGTAATTCTCCCATATGAAGTATTAATAACCCATTGCCAAGCTGGGATCACAGATTTTCTTCTCATATAGTGACCTAGTCAGATGTATTTATGTGGGGCACATCCTGCTTCTGATGTTCCCTTAAGGGTTTTACTTGGTGAAGGATATGTTGCTGGATATAAAACATTGGTGAAGTTGTTCTTGCGTACCTTACTCCTGTTGACTGCCAAGGCCCTGTCTTAGCTTTTCCAGTGGGAATCATCCTCACTTCTGACCTGACACAACTACTGGATTTCTTGATTTAGTTTTATTTAACCAAATGCTCCTATTGAAGTTTTGGGAATGTGGCACTGTGTAATACACACAGCACTGGTGCAAAGGCAGATTTGCCCATTTGTTCCAGTGCATATGCTGTCTTGTTTTTCAGTGGACTATGCTGTGGAACAAGCTCACCAAGGAGTCTTCTTCAATCAAGGCCAATGCTGCACTGCAGGCTCACGGATTTACGTGGAAGAATCGATTTACGAAGAGTTTGTCAGAAGAAGTGTAGAACGTGCAAAAAGGAGAGTTGTGGGGAGTCCTTTTGACCCAACTACAGAACAAGGTCCACAGGTAAAGGACTAGGGCATCTCTACAGCCCAGGAGATGCCTGAAGTATTTAAACTCCACTAAGGCAGAGGTCAGTCATACTGAGTGAACACTCAAGGTCCAGGGTAGCTGGCATGATACATGCTTTCAAGATTAAAATTCTAAAGGAGTAAATAAGCTGTGCAGCTCTGAGGTGTTTCTTGTTAAATAAAAAAATCTCAGTTTAAATATCAATGTTTGCCTTCCAGTTTTAAGAGCAAGATTTGGATCTTGAGCCCCCAAAATACAGCTGTAAACTGTGAGAAGCTCTTAAAAGTCTCTTTGAGCACTTAACTGTCAAGAATTGTCTACAACAGTAACTGTGCTTGGATATCCAGAAATTCTAAGCAGAAGATGAGCATAATCAGAAATAAGTCTTTAGAAAATGTTCCTGCCACTAATAACCAGCTGGGCTTATAACATTTTCAGGACATTAATCTGGGGCAAAAACTAACGATCTGGTTTTTTTGTGTTTGTAAAGTAGATTGTTTAGCAAGAGTGTGGGTTAAGCCACACACATAAGGTGTTTATTAAATCTTAAGAAGTCTGAGGTCACAGTCAGCACCTGCTTGCAGATCTCTGGTGTCTGCAGCTCAGAGAGCAGTGAATGGAAGCAGGAATAGATTCACTGGAAAATGACTTGTCTAAAAACACCTATTTGGACTTGGTTGTCGAGTACATGGTCTGCACATCAAACAGCTTTTTCTCTCTTTCAGATTGATAAAAAACAATACAACAAGATCTTGGAACTGATTCAAAGTGGCATCACTGAAGGAGCAAAACTTGAATGTGGGGGAAAGGGGCTGGGAAGAAAGGGATTCTTCATTGAACCTACAGTGTTTTCCAATGTAACAGATGACATGCGGATTGCCAAGGAGGAGGTATTCACATGTGTGGGCACGATCTTTGTAAAATGTCCTAAATATTACTTTTTTTCCTTTTGTTTAATTCCTAAGACAAAACCTTCAGAGTGAAAATCATGACCATATTAAAAAAATAATAAATCTTTTCAGAACTCCTTATGCACATAGCAAGTGACATCAGCTGGGTAAGGAAGCTCCATTTTTGTCACTGACTGTAAGGTCTCAGATATCAAAGAGGAGATGTAGGTAGAATGGACAAGTTCCCCTGAGGCACCTGCTTTGGAAAATCCATGCAGTTTTACAGATATTATCACTATTTATCACTAAATTTTGCTGTGGGAAATTTTAAAGAGTATAATAGAACAGAGAAGATAATTAAGAAAGCAGAATAAAACAAGAATAAAATGCCTCTGAGGGGGGTAGTTTATTAATTTTTAATCTTTGTTGCAGATTTTTGGGCCTGTTCAAGAAATACTGAGATTTAAAACCATGGATGAAGTCATAGAGAGAGCCAACAATTCTGATTTTGGGCTGGTAGCTGCTGTCTTTACAAATGACATAAACAAGGCCCTGACAGTCTCTTCAGCAATGCAGGCTGGGACAGTCTGGTAAGCAGAAGTTATCCCACTCTTGAAAATAAAAGAGTTTGACTCACGGTCATGATTTCGCTTCACTTTTGCACCCTTTGTTAAGAATATTCATGCAGCCCATCCTAGTGGTGGATCACTGGCCAAGCCATGGACAGCAGTGGGGGGTTCTGTAGCTGCTCAGTGCTGGGGAATGCTGCTGGAGCTGGAGAGCACCTGCCTTCCCAGGAGCAGCCACTGCTGAGCAGCCTTACTGAGAACAAGCAGGGCAAACCATCCCCTCTGGGGAGCACAGGAAACCTGGCAGGGCTTACCAAAGGCACACAGGATTGTACTTTCTACAACATTAAGGAACTGAGGGGACACCTCCTCTCCAGTCTTTAGGAATGGGAATGCCAACTCCAGAGTTTAGTAGCTTGCAATTTAATATGTCAAACCTGAGTAAAGATCTGCAAGAAATTAGGGAGAAAAAGGGCAAACTCAAATCTAACAGCTCTTTGTTATAAACTGGCACTGAGGTTTGGCAGCAGATTAACAGTTCATTACTGAGGATGTGTCCAAGGGTATGGTGCTCTCCTCCTGCCTCCACAGGTCAAATCCAATTCTCCTTAGGAGTGAGAAGCAGATTGTTGTTTTTGTAGCATAAATCCCTCATTTCTTTTCCACATGAAACAAGTTTGTTATTACTAAGAGGTATAGAGTGTCCTTAGCTCCACAAGTTTCAGCCTCTCTCTGAGTTATCCAAAGGTCTTTCTGGCAGTGCAGCTGGACCTAATGCCTCTTCCTGTTACAGGATAAATTGCTACAATGCCTTAAATGCCCAAAGTCCTTTTGGAGGATTCAAAATGTCTGGCAATGGGAGAGAGATGTAAGTATTCCACTGCTGCTTTCTAAATTGTTTTCAACTCTACAACTTTATAAACATTAGTGAATGCTTCCATGCAAATTAAGATCCAGGAATATTCCAGCCTGAGAATCAGGGCGTAATATCAGGTGACCTTTAATCATCATTACTGGTTCTAAATGCAATTGATTTGCATTGTAAGACCACCTTTTAAATTTTTTTTTATTAACATTGCAAACTAATTTATTGGAATTATCTTCTCATCCTGAAAGAAACAGAAAATTTCTGAGTATTTTTCTGAACTTGTAACCTGTTTTCTGGAAAGTTTTTTTAGCCATATTAAGCATCACTGTTCAGAAAGACTCTGCTGCTGCTGATTGCTTGTTGACTGGTTTGGTGTACTTGTTTCAGAGTTGTTTTGACATGTATTGTGCCTATCTTGGTAGTTTTTCCTTTTCTTTCTTCAGTTTTCACTATATTTATTAATACAGGTGCATTTGAATTTTATAAAAAAGCTATCAGCTTGCAGGTTTTTAAACAATGAAATCAGGCAAAGAGAAGGAAACAAATGTGTTTACACCTCTTTGAAAAAATCCACTTGCCATTATAAAGCTTTCTGACATTCCATTTTGCACTAAGTGCCAAATATTTTGAAATGGAGCTCAAATATTGTCCCATGTACCTAATTTAAAGTCTTACCAGTTTCTCCTTCTCATTACAATCACAAGGAAGTTTAGCAATTGCATCAGCCCCAGATGGGTTACATACCAGGGATTCAATTAATTTCTGTGCAGGAGGTATGTGTACCAGATATGTCTCACCTAAGTTTTCAAAATAGCTTATGGCTAATGGCAAACTCAGCAGTAAAACTAAAGTAAGGTCAAACTCTTTAAAACTTTAAATATGTTGAAGTATACAACTTGATCTATAAAATAAGCTTTATGAAGTCTGAAGTATTTTCCCTCGTTAGGGAGTACTTTGAATAACACATTCATACTATTCACATTCATGAGTTATGAGGTGATCTCACACTGGCATAAATATGTCAGGTCATCTAACTCTTATCATTGTGAAAATATTCTAAAACTACTAAGCTTGATAGAGCTCATGAGTAACCTGACACCCAGGGGTGACCCCACTGACTCCAGGGAGGTTCAACTGCAAGCAAAATATTCACATATCAATGTTGCAGAGCTCTTGAAAAGGGGGAAACCCAGGCAGCACCCCAGCTCTCACGGAAAAATCTGTGGTAATTACACACTTGATTCCCACTACAGCTTTGAAAGTTTTCATCATAAACAATAAATGTTTGGAATGGCAATAATCTCCATCTCACAAAGATGCCTGAAAACCTACCTATGAGTAATTATTCTACTCCTTTCAGAACCTCTTTGATCAGATATCACCTTCTAATTCACCTCCTCCACCCTGCATTAATACCTGCATACTTTTTATTAAAATGCCAGTTTCCTACATTCTTGTTTTTAAGGCACACATTTTACAGCATAAATAATGTTGAGTTGGGCAGTTACAGAAAACAAAAGTGTCTACACATAAGTGTGTCATTGCTAAGGTGACACTATATTACAGGCAGATCATAACGGGGCCACTGTGCTGCCTGTGCCAGCACTGCATTATCTGGGACTTGTTCTGGTTCTGGTGCTGCATTTCAATTCACAGGTTATCATCACACATGGGCAAAACATCAACGCCAAGTCGAGAACTGTTATGCTCATTTTACACTCCTGAAAAAGGTAGCAGGGTATCTGCATCCTGGTAGAGTACACAACACAGGGATTTCTGATTGCATTAAGACTACTTACAATATTCTTGTATCCTTGAAGAGGTCTAGAAGACATGAAGTTTGGGTTTTTTCTCATTTGTGTTTCTTTAAACCTTCTTACCTGGGAGATGTAAAATTTAAATCCTGTAATAAAAATTGGGTGGTTCACCCCAGATAGCCACATGTGGCCATTTTATATTAGAGCTCCCCAAAATTCTGGCCTTTGTCCAAATGTCTTCAAAGGAAGGAAGTGCCATTCCACTTCAGAACTCTCCTTTAATGTCATAGGAATTGTTATTGTATGGATAGCTCTGAGACATAGCACTGCACACCTGCATTCTGGAAAACAAGTGCAAGCAGGAGAACAGCTTGGACTTGTAAATCTCTTATCTTTTTTTCTCCTGGACTGAGGGAATGAAGAGAATATGTAATATTTATTCTTAGAAAGCATTTTGTTCCCCCTCCCTCACACCTACACAATCAAGGGACAGCACCATGCAGATCTGACTCATGGGCTCCTTCCTCCTCACAGACACAGCCTTTGTTCTCACTCTGACACCAAAGTGCAATCTCAGCAGACTCAGAGTGGCCATGGAATAGGATGGTTTTGCTGCCTGTATTGGGCTGTGGAGACAACCGAGCCCTTTAACCGAGCACACACTGACTCTTCTGACCTGAATGTCTGACATAACCCATCTTCCTATTCAGCAAGTGTAGCTTTTCAACTTTTGAAAAATTTTTGCCTTAGCATTCATCACAGATTTTTTCTTGATAAACAATACCTGGTATAAACTGATGCTGCAATTTCTTCTTCAGGGGTGAATGTGGATTGAGAGAATATTCTGAAGTTAAAACTGTGACAATAAAGATCCCTCAGAAGAACTCCTAAAATTACAGAGGACCGTGTTGTGCAGAAGAGCACATGATGCCAACCTTCTCTATTCCTTATGGAGACCAGCACTCAGGAATAAAAAGTGTTACACAATATATATTTAAGAAATTAAGTTGCAACATACATACTGGGCACATAACTGAGTACGTAATGCAAACCAACTTTGCATGTTTTCATAAAACTCTCCTGAGAATCGTTACATCTTTATAAAACAGATCTTAATGAGATAAAATTGCTACTGGGCATCATTTAATAATGGTTCCAGCTATAAAACTGTTAAATGCAAATGCATGCACACACACACATTTATCTCTTCCTTAAATAAACAAAATAAGTCTTACTGCTTTCAGGTTGCCTTCTCAAACAGACCTGCCTTGTACTGACATTGTAGTTTCAATCAGGGCTCTACAACCCAGATTTTACCCAGAACACTAGCAATGAACAACACAAACAAGTGTCATTGATGTTCTTAAAAAATAAAAGAACTCTGAATGGTAATGGCCTCAAACCTGGTATAGTGGCAACTTTCCAATTAGCACGCCCACAGAAAGAGGTCAGACTGGAAAAGGAATCAATCTGCTGCATGGCCAATGAAAGCCAAAAACTTATCAGTGAGATTTGGCTTTCATGGCTCACAGCAATTTGGATTTCAAAGCTTATTTTCGTAATTACTTTATGTCTTGCTATAAGCAAAAAGTCCTCCTTCACTTACAGGAACTTGAAGGGATTTACCTGCCTGCCAAAAGAGCAAGGCCATACAGGGTGGGTGGGTGTTAACGAGAACAGGAACAGATTCCAAGGCTTCACAGAATATTTTAGCTTTCACTGCTTGTCTAGTTTTGTTGTTGTTGTTGTTGTTACTGTTGTTGCTTTCACCTTTTTTCTTTTTTAAACAAATATATGCACGCACAGGCTCCATTTATTTGTCTGCTATTAAACTGCCTGTGATTACACTGGGAATCATTAAGTACTTGTTACAGCTTTTACTAAATGATGTCTTGCCATCCTCACCATGCCTGTGCAGCTCAGGTGATGCTACTGCCTGGTACTGAGCTTTCATTTATTTGGGTTTTTTGGATCCAGGACAAAAAGATAAGGAAGTTCTTTCAGAACTGAGGTATTTACAGCCTGCCTACAGAATCTCTTCAAATCTATCACTGATAAACTAAACACTATCTCTGTCTTTTTTTCAGCTGCAGAACTCATCAATTCCCCAGATTCTTTTAGAGAGGTTTCATTTATGTTTTAACTTAGGATTAAGAAAATCTCTTTTAGAAGTACAGTAAATAATCCACAGAGTGTAGCTACAGGATCTGAGGTGTAAGGACAGAATTACAGCCTCAGGTGTAAGTTTTCCTATGGTATGAACTGTTCAAACTCCAGCCCTGATCAGAAACTAACTTCTGCATGTTCTTAACTTCCTTTAGTCTCTGAGGAATCCCTCTTAGATTTGAAGTTGTATGTGTCCTTCAACATACTGCTGGATCAGGACAAGAGTCTCCAGCACTTTGTAGTGTGGTGGCCCTCAGTATTTTGTAACTCATGTCAAACTGTGTATGTGTTTTTGAGCAATGTGTCTACATGTCGTTATTGAGAGCTGATAGTACATTCACAGACATGGAGACAAATCAAAGTATTCCTGAGTTGTTAAATTCAAATGCCATATACTTCTACTGTAGCGTATGTCAGAGTGAAGAAAAACAAAATACAGCAAGTAAGAGATTAGTTATCTTTTAAACTGCAATATAAAAATGTGAAAAAGGAGATTTTACTTCTTTTCTCCTATTTGCTTAAAAAAGAAACTTCCTGTGCTTACAGCATTTACACCATGTACTCTTTTGTATTCTTTTCATGTATTTTGTATGTCTGTGCTTTATTCCCAATACATTCAGGTAAATAATATAGAGTTGCCATTTTTTTTCAACCCTGTCACTGCAGCTCCATTTGATGTACATGGATTTGTGAAATCCTTTTTTAGATGTACCATCTGCATGGATCCAACAAAACATTTTTCCAGTCCCTGCAGCTTTTTGTTACAGTTTTTAATCATGTATATAGTTATATGTTATTAAAAAAGTAAAAGGATATTTTCTATGAAGTTTTTTCCATTAAAAAGGTTTAGAGAAAGACTTTAGACTGTGAGACTCCTTTATTGTTGACAGAGCTATAAAAATATTAAAAAAAATATTTTCTTAGCAAAAGATCTGCTCTCACAGTAGCTTTATTTTCATTTGCAAAAGTGAATGAAGTAAAAGGCCAATTACATTTTCTGGAATATTATTGCAGCTGTATGAAAACACTTGTGAATTGCAGATCTAGGTCATAGTCAAAGTTCATCTTCACCCTTATGGTCATAAAGTTTAGCTATTGGGGCAGGTCTGAAGTCATCAAAACCAGTGGGGCACCCTTGCAAACTGCTGCATCCCAGCTTGACTTTTGGATAATGTTTTAAAAAATCATGATGCATTTTCTTTCTCTCGTAGATGTTTCACAGAGATTAATAAATTATCACTCAAAGATTTTATGGAGAGATAGTCAACTTTGATTTCAAAATGCTAAAATGGGACAAGGACAGACTGAATTCACATAGCCAGGTACTATATAGCTCTCCTTCAAGCAATCCCTTTATTCCAGGTTACTTTCATTGCCAGGAACTGCATTCCTTTTTGAAATGGTGCCTATTTAGGTAAAGTAACTACTCAGTTAATACTGCCAAGCTACTTCATTGTATGGCAAGCAATGGTCACACCTCAGTGTCACAAAATAATACCAGTTGGTTTAATCAACACTGGAGAGGCAATCACAATGAAGTAACTTGACTAGAACAGATGGGATAAAAGAGAATAAAACTCAATAATAGGAAGGAAATTGCATTCTTAGGAAGGAGCACTGTTCCTGAAAGTCTGGAATATCAGGTCTATATTAAGCAGAGTATTATTTCTATTTAACAAGTGGCATGGACACCTCTGTCGTAGGACTTTGGGTGGACAATTAGCACTTTCCATACTCCCCATCTCTCTGACCCACTTGCCACCTGTCTCAGCACTCCAAGCAGTCATACGGGCACAAGTAATAGAGACCTTTTCTGAAAACAAAACAAAGGAAGGAAGGCTGTTCTGGAACCCACTGAATACAAGTGTGTTCTAGTGAAATGAGGAAAGTTCCAGCCAGTGAAAGTGAATGTACCAATATAAGTGTACAAGCGTAGTAAAGAGAGAGTTTGGAACTAATTGTGCATTTCTTCTAGAAAAGGATGTGAAGAAAGGCAAAAAGTTTCAGTTCTGTGGCCTTCAGACAAAGCAGTGGGTATTGATACTACTTGGATAGCATTCACAGATTTATTTGTGCCCTGTTATAGAGAATGCTCTTGCTCTTTCTCCCCACAGAGGCCAGGATGAAAAATCTTGCCTTGCATATGCAGTGACACTGTGTGTCACAGCACCCTGTTATTTCTCTGTTCTGTCCTGGAAAAAAAGAACCATAATAACACTGAATCCAGGGCACCAGCTGAGCTAGAGAGGAAGTCAAAGACAAGCAATGCACTGTACTTTTTACTTATGACTGTGCATGATTACACGTAGAGCTCTGGAGAGCTACATTTACCACCTTACATTTGTATCCATACGTCTCCATTTACTGCATGCTAAGTCCGTCAACACAGGAAGTTATTTTTCTCCTAACAACTTCATACCACAATGACTGATATTCACAGTGCTATATCTATCAGGAAGCAGGAAAAGCCTTTGTGGCTATTAGATGCCATCAGCATTCCCAACCCATTCAAATAGATTTCTCTCAGCACATTAGACTACAGCTGCATTAAACCCATCTTCCTCCTTTGTCCTCATTAAACACGCAGTCTATAATTCTTTCTGTATCTTCACTGTATCTTCTGTGTCCACTGACAGTGCACAGGTATCAGGGAACTGTGTGTGGCTCAGCCAGAAAGCTCAGGAGCTCCTGAAGCAACCACGGGGCTTAAGCATGAAGTTGGGCCATTTATAAGGATAGATCAATCTAAAGTGAGAATAGTGGTACAATCTCACATGACTCAAGTGTGGCTAGAATATGCTACTACTAAGGCTCTTGAGGCTTGGGGTCCCACTTCCCTCTTCCACCCAGCACAGTGTGGAGTGCTGGGATGCTGGTTTCAATAAGCACTTCCCTAATTTTTCTCCGAGGACCGGAACTGACATGCTGGAATTCAAGGTTAACACAAGTAACAGATGATTACAGCTGGCTGCAGCACAAGTTCAGGCATTTCAGTGGTGCAGAGCAGGTTAAGGTTTCTGTGTAGCCACAGCTGCTGCACTGGGTAGTGCTCAGCACCAAGTGCCTGGTTATCTATGCCTTAGGCCCAGAGGCTGCACATACAGGACTGGGAATCTGCCCCCACACAGTGAGGGGAGGCACAAGGCTG